>NC_052950.1:12947916-13274416 GCF_013358895.1 Oreochromis aureus
ATCCATTTGCTATATACAAATTTGACCTATTGCCTCTCTCAAGCTATCATCATTACATTACAAACTATAACTATGGACCTTTCCCTACCATAGAGCTGCCAAAATGACAAATGTGTGGATGTCCAGGCTGACATGAAGTATATACAGATACTCTGAACAACTACCAGGGCTCCTTATCTGTAAGCACTGACCATCTGTCTCATCCTGAAGTCAAATACAAAGTGATCGGAAAAATCCAAATATTGATGCAGATGATCAAAATTTCCTTTCTCTCTTCAAAGGCTTTTGTGACTGAAATGTTTCCACAGAGTGCTGTGATAGATTGGCCTTAATTACCAGCTTACTGTTTAAGTAAGAGTTGTTGTTTCCTTTTGTTACTATTTGCAGGATCCAATCTTGTTCTGTCAGCCCAGCTCAAAAAACACTCCATGATTATTCACAAGGAAAACAAAAAGCACTTTTTAGATGCAAATACATGTTAATAAAGAAATCTGATTCACTAAGCCTATTGTTTGGTTTCATCTTAATAAAGACGACTGGGGGAAAAATACACCCAGATTCTAAAGACATACAGAGCAACTTTAAAATGCACACAGGGATACGAGCAGAGTCTCTTAGAACCACCATCCACAGCTTATTTTTCCACAAGAAGTGAAGCAAAGAAAAGGTTATTGCATCTTAGCAAATCTCTTCATTCGACCTCAGATGCTTTGGGTCAGTGGTGGAAATTGTTTTTGTGGCCACAGAGAGACAGAAATAAAAACTGAGCTCAGAAGTTTGTAGAGAAGGTCTCTGCTTTACTATCAGGCACTAGTTGGTTTTGCTGCCTGAGGGGAGGGGCAAAGGGTCAGAGAGCTGGAGCCACGACCAAAGCTAGAGGTGATTGACAGCTCTGCAGCTTGGAGATTCATCTGCAGGATGGGTGTTGTGTCCAGATGGAAGATGAGTGAGAAATGTGTCCTGAATGATGGTACAACGTGCAACCGTTTAACAGTGTGTACAAAACTAATAATGTCCAGTGTGTGTTCTTCGGGAAAAACCAAGGTGATCCCATTCAATGTCTTTTTTGTAAAGAGGTGAAGATTAAGTCTCCACTGCTGTGAGGGGAGTATTATGGAAAACAGATGGAACTTATGACACTTTTAAAAAGATGACAGCCATACCGATAGGCTCACTATATGTTTGATATAGTGTGAATGAGCAGACCGTGAGCTGGCATTTGTCGTAGGAAACCACTAGAAACAAAACATGTCCACCTATCTTTGTGAGAAGCACTTTTAGACCATGAGAGGGATTTACATTTCTTTCACACCCCTTCAAAAGCCAGTTTTAGGTTTAAGACTTGACAGCTAGGTGAGGGCTTGGCATACAAACAGAGATGTGTAATTGTTAGTAGCATGTTGGCCGCAATCGGTGTACACTTCAGCACTGGATACAAAAACATGACCAGATAAACCTCGTCTGCAGTCACTGTTCAGTAAAACCGAGCAGGGCATGAAATGCAAGTTTTACAACCCATGAAATGAGATCAAGGCACTAACCCCAAAACCAGTGTTCAAAATCCCTGTTTCTGTACTCTTGCTTTGTTTGTACGCAGAAACTGAAGGTAAAAATGATGAGTTGTTGCTCACTGTAAAATTTAACAGTCGCAAAAAAAAAAAATGTTTTAAAAAAGAGGCATATTGGCATACTTACCCAAGAAATATCATCGCTTTCTGATAGAAACTGTTGAGGTTTCACAAACAATTGAAAATACATATTGATGTGCTTTCACTCTCTGCACCTTCACAGTTTGTTTCATTTGTATTGACATTATTATTATTATAATGATTTCTGTAGAATCATGTATTTACATTTATGAGCTGGTGCATTAAAAGTGCGAAGAAGCAGAAGTATTCATTTCTTGTAAAAAGACACTTTCTGGTTAAGCCGATAAGATATCTGAGGCTTTACTGACATCTTGTGGGTGATGTCCATGTCTGAAAAGCTTGGCTCCCCCTTCCTGTTATTTGGCTCATATGTCATGCTTTTGGCCCAACATTGCCTATAATGATAACAGAAGTTATACTGACCAAGAACACCACATAAGCACTGTGCTGCACAGGTTTCATAAAGACACATTTTATGAAGTTCCAAAGCCAAAATGCAATCTAAAGTGTATTTAAATTTAACACATCAAAGTGGGAAAGTCAAAGAATCACCCAAATGCTCTGTTATGAATGACGATGATAAAATGAAATGTTTAGAGATGTCATGTGATAGATGGCATTTGTAGATAAGATGGGAGCTGTAATTTCTGAATGCTGTTGTAACAGGCCCCTCACTATCCAAAGATTTTTTTTTAATCCAAATGAAAAATTAATAATAATCAGGCACTGTCTGATCTTAATAAACTTATAGTACAGAATCACCCCATTAGAGAACTTCACAATCAGACTGCGGGCTTACTTGTGTCCATATAAAAGTAGAATGGGAGGAGGAGCCTTCAGCCTACAGGCCTGTCTTCTGTGGAACCAGCTTCCAGTTTGGATTCAGGAGAGAGACACTATCTCTACTTTTAAAATTAGGCTTAGAACTTTGCTTTTTGATCAAGCATATAGTTAGGACTGGATCAGCTGAGCCTGAATCCTCCCTTAGTTACCCTGCAATAAGTCTAGGCTGCTGGGGTCTTCCCATGATGCATTGAGTGTTTCTTCTTCAGTCAGCTTTTTAACTCACTGAGTTTATAGACTTCTCTGCATTTAATTATTAGTTATTATTTATCTCTGACTCTCTTCCATAGCGTGTCTTTATCCTGTCTTCATCCGCTCATCCCCAACTGGTCGTGACAGATGTCCGCCACTCCCTGAGCCTGGTTCTGCTGGAGGGTTCTTCCTGTTAAAAGGGAATTTTTCCTTTCCACTGTCGCCAAAGCACTTGTTCATAGAGGGTCATATAATTGTTGGGGTTTTCTGTTTGTTTGTTTTTTTGTATCATTAGGGTCTTTACCTTACAATATAAAGCGCCTTGAGGTGACCATTGTTGTGATTTGGTGATATAAAAAGGAAATGAATTGAATTGAAAAAGCCAGTGCTGAGGTCCTGCAAACTGCAGCTCCTTAAATACTTCAGGCTCAGTGTAATTGTGATTCAGTTCCCATGAAGCCCCATGTTATCTTTACACATAAAGTCTGCTATAATAATGACATTTGGCATTTAAAGCAACTATTTAAAGCCTTCATTACAACTCTATGAAAGCTGATATTTATATTTATTTTTGTTTAAAAAACAAATGATTGTAATATGGATTATAAACACATTTATATGCCACATTTTCTAATTCAAACAATTAAATTAAGTTCAATTTTATTTGAAACTAGACACAAATGATATGACTAACGGCCTGGAAGAGCCATTTACCTTCCAGTTAGCTGACAACCTGTCATGTTCTGGCCCCAAGATGATAAGAGATCAAGTCAAGTCATGTGCCTTTATTGTCATTTCAACTATGTGCAGTACAGTACACAGTGAAGCGAGACAATGCTCCTCCAAGACCATGGTGCTACATATAACATATGTCAGTAACACAGGACTACATAAAGTGCAAGTGTGCAAAAATTGCAAAAAAAAAAAAAAAACCCAAAACAAAAACAGTGCAACACCAGACAGAGCAAATCAATAGAGACACAAGACAGTGAAGACACAACATTGCAATAGAAAGTGTAACAATGACAGTGGGTTGTGCCAAAAGACTGAGCATTGTGCAAGAAAAAAAAAAGATTAATGATAAACTAGTAGTTCACAAATGACGCATGCAAAAATATTAAATGGTGTGTAGTTATGATGCTGTTTTGATCTGCAGGTTGTAACCACTACATAATTTTGCATGCGCTAAGTGGCCACATGGTGGCGTTGTGGCTGTCAGCATCTAATGTGAAGAATGGACATCAGTGGGAGCCGGTGTGCGATTTGTCCCACGGGTGCTGCAATCACACAATTCATAAAAAGCCATAGAAGTTAAAAAAAGCGAGGAAGGACTGATAACCCTGCTGTGGTCACTAGTGCGGTGGAGGCTTAAAAAAGAAAAAGAAGCAGCAGCTGTTCCTATGATTCTCGTGGTCCCCGTCTCAATGTGTCCCCGTTGACTTCTTCAGCCACAAAATCATCATACACAAAATTTGTCTCGCCTGAGCAGTCCTGCCTGTGGCCTGCGTGCTGCTGACCCCGATGACTTCACTGTTGGTGTGCAAGCACAGGAGATCTGCGCTGATCAGCTGACACGGGTCACAGCAGGATCTCGAGTCTGTCAACAGCAGATTCTTGCAGTGCAGGAACACAAACACAAAGTCAACGATGATGCTATTTATGATGATGTGTGGGGTTTTTTTTTTACAGAAGTGAGTTTATATTGCTAAACTCCCATCAGATTTACAGATTACAGATGGCTGTAAATAATCCAGACTGTATATACACTGTACCGGTTTTTACAGTTTAAGTACTTCCCAAGCGTGTCTGAGGAGATTACTACTTGACTTGACAAAACCTAAAACCCCAATCAGAGATGATTGGTATCATGATGGTCTTGTATATATGGTGTATTCTGGCTTTAGGTAATTAAACACTGTAAATCTGCTCTGTGTACTGTGTATACAAAAGCCCAATTGGGGACCACAGTTGGAAAAAAAAGCAATACTTATAAAACTTATTCTTAATGGCAACTCTGGATTGTCTTTAGGTTTCACTGTTTTTACTTCCTGGTGCTGACATGTGCATTTCCTCCTGTAGAGGAATCGGGCCATTATGGCTAACGTAGACACAGTCACAAAGATCACCATGGCTATCACACCTGCAAAGCAAATAAATGGATAAAGTTATAACACTATGGCAGAGGCAATGTAAGTCTATGTTAAGGACATCAACCGTAGACTTCACATAAACAGTGGATGTAACTTCTCAGTCTGAAAAGCTGATACTGAAGTGCCTTAAAGCAGCCTATAGGAACGTCCCTCAGCTTAGGCCCCAGTTCTGTAGACCTAGAGAATTGTTGGAGACTTCCTGGCAACCACTCAGACTAGGAAAAAATTAGAATTTAGAATTAGAAAAAATAGAATTCTTCTTGTTGCTATGGGAAATTACCTGCAAAGAGACAGTGCAGCACTGAAAACCTCTTTGGCAGTTGCTGTAGTTGCTAGCAGATTGCTGTGGTCTCCAATAATTGATACAGAAGATGCCAACACTTGCCAGCTTCTCTCCAAGCCGTGGTAAAATTGTAAAGAGTGAGACACGGCCAAAAATGGAGACCATTCACCTTCAAAGTTACACCTTTTGAAACATGTTGATTTCAGTGATTAGGGTTAGACATTCACTGTCTTTGTTTGTGTTGGACTTTTTCAAATTTCACTATAGTAGCTGCAAACAAGTTGAAATCTTCTGTGCAAACTGTATACGATAACGGCATCCTTACTTAAAAAAGCAACTATGATATGAGGTGCAATCAAAAAGTTCTGACTCAGCTCATAAAAATAAAAAGTCCCACCTGAACAATGTTAAATGCTCAGAATGGAACAGAGTCAAAATTCAAGGCACATCTTTTTGCCTTTAATAAAAATGAAAACTCTTGTTCATGTTTTCTAGGTATCACACTAGATTAAGCCAACACTGACCTTCATTAGATCAGCATTTTTCCTAAAAGTCAGTGTTCGTAGAGACTGTTTGACTCTATGTTTCTGTTTTTTCTTCATGTCTAAAGCAAAACTTGTGAAATTGTCAAGCCAGCAATTTGTGGATTGGACTGTGAAAATTGAAATTGGCCTTATTTTACATTGTTTTAATTTTACTTATCAGTTTTTTTGTCTTTCACAAGACTTCCATAGAAAGCCACAGCACATATCACCCTGCTCTAAGGATGTCATAATTTTGTTTGCTTTGCGTGATTCATCAGTCTCAGTGCAGTGCTCCTGGAGGTTAGCTCAAACCTTAAAAAGTTAATAGTGTAAAACTGTGAAGCTTTAGGAACCACATGCTGTCAATAAAGAAAAGAGGAGAAAAAGGAGCAGCCTATAATGAAACACCCAGCCATGTGTGTAACACGGAGGTGAGATATTATTTTATAATACATCACTGAAAATATACCTGCAACAGTCTAAAATATTTCAGAACTACATGTAATCAAAAGAAAAAACATTTTATGCATCATAAGTTGTTAACACCTGTCAATTGTTAAAGTTGAAATGAAAAGTTTCTTCCAGTTTGCATCCATCTTTACATTTCTTCTTGCAAAAATAACTGTATAAAAACTGTATAATAACTGTATAATAACTATAATAACTCTCTCAGTCCTTTATGTATTGAAATAAAGCCAGTTAAAGCCTTATGGTGCGTCCCCACAGTCTGGACTACTTTATGCAAATCATAATGCAGGACACACACTACCTCTGGAAACTCCTGAAAAAGGCTGAAACTATTCATTGCTGTTCTAAAATGAAAGCAGATTGAGGAAGCTGGTTACACTTGAGTGCTTTTGTCTTATTTTCAATTGGGATAAATTATCACAGGAGAGCCGAACTGGAAACAAAACATTATGAAATAAAACTATCTAAAGGCGAGTGGTCAGTGGCCCAAAAGACACGGAAAACAAAATTACTTTGCTCCATCATTAGTACTGCAGGGTCCGCATTTTCTCCAGGGTCCCTGGGCAATTTGAGCAAATAGAAGGTATCTACACTGATGTTAGCAATAGCAAAAACTGACAGGAATTGTACTTGGAGTCGAACATAATTTTTATTCTAATTAGCCACATTTTCCTTTTTGTATTCAGTCACAGTCAAGCTGTTTGAGAGGCAGCTGTGGGCTTTCATTTGCACAACATGCAGTTCAGTTTTAATCATCATTTCACTGCCAGATCCTCTGCACTGAGGTGTAGCAAAAGAAAGGTATAAATGAACTCCAATAAAGGAAAAAAAGTTGTGACAGGAGAACAAGTTGGAAACTGTCTATTAACTGACTTGACATCATATTATCCCTGTTGGCTTTATACACAGTTTCTGTCTCATGATTGATGATAATGGCAGGGCCACACTGAAACAGGTTGCTGCCACAGTACCTCTGATGAGAGCTGAGTCACTCCCGATGGCATTCACTAAAGACCGACCTGTTCCCAGTTGTTTTGATCCAGACTGGCCTGCAGAACAGAGACATAGAAGAAAAGGTGAAGGGAAAACGAAAATATGAAAGAGAAACGAGGGAAATTGCAGCAAAAAGATCACAGGGGAACAGAAAAAAAGATGATGAAAGTACAGAGAATAGATAAGAGTAAAAGAAAAATGAGGAAGTAAAAGATGGTCATTAGTGAGGCGAAAAATAGATATTAAGACATGCTCAAAAGAGAGTGCAGAGAGGGGGAAACAGGAATCATCTACGGTGGGACTTTCACTCAGAGTGAATTAGATGAGTGATCACAGGGGAAGGATATGACAACGCAAACTCTCACCCCTGGTTCAAATTAACTGCCTCATTTTCTAGCCATTACTGAAGTGCACAGCAGCATCAGAGTCCCAAAGGTCTCACCAAGTTGTAGAGGTATCACCCACACAGAATTGCCTATGGTATGAATTTCAGTAATATTAATTATTTGAGTCTGACGGGAAACATAATCCCGAGGCTGAGCTATTTGGATGATGTTCTAATTCTGCAAACCACCAGAATAATGTCATTACAATTAATTCCTTTCCCTGACACATGCATTTGCAATTTGTAAAAGAATATCTGCAGAGGCTGACATAAAAAAAACCGATGTTTGACACTGTCCTGGTAGCAGGAATTATGCAGAAAAACCATCATCCAGCAGAAATTGCTCCATGAAATGTCGAGATTGTCTTCACCTAGTCGTTATGCGTGATTCCAGATCTGTATATAACACAGCTGAGGAAGTAACGGCTCATTAAATAGGATGTGCAGCTTTAAAAATTCAGATATCTTGGTCATTGGTAGAGGCACGATATTATATTTTGAAAATGTATTAATAGTCTTTTAAACACATATATTGGTCTAAAGTTAAAGTAAATCATATTTTTTCTGCTTGTGAGACACCAGTCCTTTCTAATTTTCATTCTCATGTAGCAAAACTGCTGCTGTCTCAGAGATATGCACAAGGTGTCCTTTGGCATTGGTCCTGTGGCAGTAGCAGTGGTGTCACTCTTAACTCGTCCCATATGGATGCTTTTAAAGGCTCTTCTGATGCTACATACACATGCACAAACTAAGTGACACTTTGCAACATGCAGGGTTAATGCAAAGGGGCCTGAATCAGATGCCTAAACTGAGGCGTCAGGTGTAAACGAAGAGACCATAAATCACCCACTGATTTCAAAGCAAACCCCTCAGGGTCACTTAAAATAGCACCAGCTCTATTTTTTTTTTATATAAACCCTTTCAAGCTGAACAAATCAGATTAGGAGAGCAGGAAGTCAGATACAGGATGACCCCATGCGGACAACATGCTCTGTTTCTGAAATGCTCTCTGCGTGATCTGAAGCCATGCGAGGGACAGAACAAAACTGTGTTGGGGAAACTCGGGTTTGACCATCATTGCCACCACTTCAATCTCCTAAGTCAAACCTTGTATTTAAAGAGGATCACTATCTCTCAGCACAAGGCCAAAGGATGCCTTCAACCGAGCCGTCTGCCAGCATCATCTGACAGAATGGCGGTATTTGATGGCTCTGGATGAGAATGCACTGGAGATGATGATGACAGTAGCAATACCAATGAAGAAAGAAGGAAATAACCCTCTTACTTGACAGATGGTGTGTAGTTTCTGTTGCACGAGAGAGGTTGGCTGAAGTGAAACCACAAATGGACTGGATCAGCGGACCAGTTATGGTAACGGGACTAGTTTTTGGGTGGAGCAGAGCAGCTTTCAGAGGGCTGATGGAGTTAAAGAGGACAGCAGATAGACAGCCAGTGAAACCCAGAGAAGCGACCCCTCAGAATCTATAGAGAAAAGACAGGCACACAGACTGATGTTTTATAAAATGTACAGTAAGGATGGTGATTACTTTACTTTTTAAAAAAAGGGATTTTGCTTTAGCAGTGCTACTGGAACTCTGCTAAAGAAAAAAAAAGGAAAAATAATACCTTGGTCATAACAAATTAAATTAATGTGCTGCCAGCAGATAACAAGAAAACAAGAGCTGCTGAAAGGATATTGCTTCAAAGTATTATTGACCAAATAATAAGCGTCTGGTTTTCTCTCTTCCAAATAGTCTGAGGTCTATTAACTCCACTGCAATGCACTCACAATTACTAAGAGATGACAATGATGAGGTTACTGATGCAGTGTCACCATGATGTGAAAAACTGGCATCAGTGAACCTTCCATTAAAGATGCTAATGTTGTACATTTAGCTGTTGGGAATGATCAAATGTTTTAATATAAAAACAACAAAAAAAGTACAAATAATGGTGACAAACAGCTGGGAGCAAAAATAAGGTCACTGGAGAATCCAACAAAACAACAACAACAAAAAAGGTCCAAAAATACTGCTTGAAGCATGAAGACACATATGAAGCTTTTCTGTCTCCTCTGCACTTTCTGCCTGTGACGTGACCCTGAAATGAATCTCAGTGCGTTTGATCACTGGTTTTGTTACTTATTGAAAGTAAAGCTTTAGCTGCTTGGCTGGAGTCGGGACAGACAGCTTTAACCCTTTAAAGACTGAACGATTAAATAGTTGCCAGAAAATTCAAATGTTTATGAAATGGAGATTATATTGAACCATCTGATGAATTTGTTTAAAAATTGTATTAATTTGCAATGTATTTTGCTGCATGTGGTATTTTTTTAAATTGTGGTCATAAATATTTTGTACATGTAACCTTGTAAACCAAAATATCGGAAAGTTTTATGTTTGTGCATCTACAGATCAGAATTTGTGTGTGTGTAAAAAAGATTTGTGTCTGCAAAAAATATTTACACGAGTTACACATTTTTTTGTTAAGGTCTGGTTACAGATACAAAGCAAAAAGGCTACGTGTAAAACTCTGCACTCAGGTTTCTTGGCTGCATGTGGATTTCAACTTACAAGTACAAATTTTGACCCGATTTTTCTTCCTTTCAGCTGATTGGTCAATGTCATGTCAATCACAATCACAACAATCCAATCAGAGAACAGATGGGTTCTTTAAAGAACCATTTTTAAAAAGGTTCTTTGAAAAACCATTAAAGGTGCCCCAAAGAACCATTTCTTGATGGTTCTTTGGGGCACCTCTAAAGGTTCTTCAATGAACCACTGAAAGAAATGGTTCTTCAAAGAACCATAGTTTGAAAGGTTCTTTGTGGCACCAAAAAAGGTTCTTCTATGGCACAGGTGTCGAAGTCCAGGCCTCGAGGGCCGGTGTCCTGCAGGTTTTGGATGTGACCTTGATCCAACACAGCTGATTCAAATGGCTAAATTACCTCCTCAACATGTCTTGTAGTTCTCCAGAGGCCTGGTAATGAACTACTCATTTGATTCAGGTGTGTTCACCCAGGGTGTTATCTAAAACCTGCAGGACACCGGCCCTCGAGGCCTGGACTTCGACACCCCTGTTCTATGGCATCAGTCTAAAGAACCACTTTTGGTTCCAGTTGGCACCTTTATTTTTCTGAGTGTAGGTTAGTTATTCTATAATTATTTTTGCTGTTTTGATGTGTTTGAGTAGGTAAAGTAACTATGACCTGTTTAAAAGTCAAATTAACAAAGATGTTAGTCCAGTTAAGGTTTGTGCAGGGCAAGCTGTGTTCTGTAGGATTCAATGACGTTTTTAGTTTCAGTTTAACTTTACACCTCATTATCTCTGACATCCATTCAAAGTACATTTCCATAAATCCTATTCAAAGAAATGAGAGAAAAATGAAGCATCTCAGCTGGACAGCTTCCTGACATGACTTTTTTTGTTTTTTGATGTTCTCCATTTTTAAAGTAATCTAATAAATCTAATAATAGTTAATCTGAGCACAGGTTAAAGTTTAACCCCCAGGGCAGATTTAATGCAAAGGAAACAGGAAGGAAAGGAGAGAAACATCACTGTGTTCCCTGAGTGGAATTTAGAGAAAAATCAAAGACTGATTTGGGACAGCCTTCTTCACCTGGCTGTGACGTAATCAGCCTTCAAATGTGGCCTCTCAAGGATGTGGCCTAGGTTTTGGGACAGACTTATAGTGTTGTATGTCCTCTTTAAAGCATGACCCTACATTGAAAACTGCAAAACACATAGAAATGTGGTGAGGGTACCGTTTGCTGAGGCCAGCACTACAAGCCAGGTTTTATGTCATTTGGGTAATCTTGTTGTTAACCCTGTGATTTCTGTACTACAAAAGCAAATTACCTCTCACCAGGCTATGTTGCCATGGTAACTTGTGCTGCAAATCTAATCTTCTCTGCTGTTGTTCCAGAATAGAGATCAAAAGCTATCAAATCTATATTTTTGAATAATTTTGAAAACTTTACTGAGATCAACAACTGCTAGTTACTATTTTTACAGTACACTTCCTCCCTGAGGTCAAAGGTTAACTCAACCTTTAGGTTTTTTGTTTTGTTTTGTTTTTAGCTCTCTTAGAGGATTCTCAGGATGCGTGTGAATAATGGCACAGTTCAGAAAAAACCCTCCCACTTCTCCTGTTACTGGCTGGTTGAGTCTCATACTGTCTGACCAGTCTGACCAATCAGACAATATATTTTCAAGTGAAGAGATGAAGGGAGTAGCCTAAGCACACAGTTTGTAGACAAACAGTAAAAACCTGTATTTAAATGAAATTAAAGGTTTTTAGTGAAACTCTTCATTTGATTTGTCTTCATTAACAGGAGGTTTTTCTTTTTCTTCAACTGTTTTATTGTGAATATTTAGTAACATGGAGGAAGTGGAAAGAAAGGCTCTTGGCTCTTTTAAAGAGAGAATACCTAGCCACCGGTACAGAAATGTAACGACACCTTTGTCAAAATCAAAACACAAGAAGTGGAATCCTATACTGCTCACATTAACGCTGTGGACAAAAACATCAAGTTCACCAGGGAAGACACGAAGGAAACAGGAAAGAAAGGAGAGAAACGTCACTGTGTTCCCTGAGTGGAATTTAGAGAAAAATCAAAGACTGAAAGGGAGAAAGAATACAAGAGAGAAGATTTACTAGTCTGCTGTACAGAAACTTGAAAGGCGTTATTAAATGAACTAGACTGCTGCTCCTGCTGAGTATTGATGTGTTGGTCGCGAACGAAACAGCTCTTAGAGCCGACTCTTTGAAGTGAACGACGGGTTTTTCTTTCTCTCACCCTCTCTCTCACACTTTTTTTCTGCTTCACTCCGCACGCCTTGTGCTTTGCGCTGGGAAGAGGGGGGAGGGGTGGTAGTTACACTTGCAGTAGCACAGGAACAGAGCCGGAGGGAAAGAGAGAGAAAGAGACCCAGGGACAACAACGTCACATTAGAAAGGTATAGTAATCATCCACAACTATTTTCAGTTGCGAATGATAAAGGATTCAGAAAGTTTATTCATGCAGGCCCATATGACAGAGAATGTGCTGTCATGGTCCTGGGTCTGTGACCCAGCGCTTTAAGTTTATTATTATCCTTTTTCTAGTTTATTCTGATTTTGTATTTGTTCTTAGGGTTTGAGTTGTGTGTTTCTTTCATTCCTACCTGTGCCTCTCCTTTTCGTGTCCCCTGTTGGTTGTGTAAAACAGTCTGTGAGTTTCCTGTTTTACTTTGTAGGTTTGTGTCTCGTTATGTCCATTAGTTCCAGCTGTGTCCCCTCCTGTGTGCCATTTCCTGATTACCTGATGTGTGTATTTATACTGCGTGTCTGCCTGTGCTCCTCGTCGCGTCGTCTGTGTTCATTCCCTATGTTTCTCTCCGTCTCCCTGTTCTGCCGTCCTCATCTGCCATCTCTGAGTTTCTCCTGCTGACCTTATGTCCAGGTTTGTTTGTTAGTTTCACCCAGTTTAGGTTTATGTTCAGTCCTGCCCTCACTTCTGTTATTTTCACTGTAAATAAACCTCCACTCGCATCTCCATCTCCGTCTGCATCTTGGGTCCTCATTTATTCATCACACGACTGCTGCCCCAGTTGTGACAGTACGACGTGACCACAAGATGGACCCAGCAGCAATTAACCCATCTAAGGAGCTACGTGAGACTCTTATCGATGCCACACAAGAACTCATCGATCTGTGGCTGGAAAGCCAGGATGACGAATCCCAGCGCGCTTTAGAGAGGCGGCTACAGCGTCTGGTGACCGGTCTCCCATGGCTTCTGGACTCGCTATGTCTGTGGGAGCAGGAATTTCTCCTTTTAGATTTAGGACTTCATCCCCCGTCTGCATGCACGTTCGAGCAGCCAGATGCGGTGAGTGAACGGGATACTGTGGTTTCCCCGGATTCCGGGACTTTGTTTTCTGGGGCGATTCAGAGTGGGATGAGAGACAGTATGTGTAGATTACCTACCTTTGTGGTAACGGACCCTTCCCAAGTGGGTGTCTATAAACCTTCTGTTAAACCTAAAGCCTGTGTCTCTGCCGCTCCTTCCGAGCCTGGACTTTATTGCCACTCTCCAGCTCAGTTTTGTCTTCAGCCGTTAGCTCCCCAGTCAGTAGCACAGCCATTTGCGTCCCATTCTGGAGCTCAACCGTTAGCCTCCCTAGGTGCACAATTTCCTGTTCTGCCTGCCACTCAGCTACCTTCACCACTAGCATCACTACAACCCACATTTCAGTCCATAACTCAGTCACGAGCTTCACTCGCCCCTCTACAGGAAGCTATGCCCATGCACCCCTTAAAGGACTGTTTTTCCACCGCTGTTTCTGAGCAGGGAGACTTACTGTTTCAAAATGGACCTGTTCCTCTAAAGCTGACAACATTAGAGACTGTTACTCGCTCCAGGGCTTCCCCAGAGGCTGGGTTACAACCCTCAGCTAACTCTGGACCCCTGGAGGCCAAGTTGCCAGCTGTGGACTGCACCCGGCTGTCACTGCCTGAGCAGGGTCAGGGCTCTGTGCAGCTACAGCCCTTCTCACGTGTACCAGAGGCCCACGAGCCTTCTGGTTTTGTTTTGTGTGTGCCAGGGGCTTCCATGCCTACTGGTTTTGAGCCTGTTTTCGCTGGGGGGACCGAGGAGCCCGTCCAGCCTTCACTGTCATCAGCAGCTTCAACTGAGGGGTCTCAGGGACCGCTTCAGCCTGCTGCTTTCGCTGGGGGGACCGAGGAGCCCATCCAGCTACCACCACCGCCTGCAGCTGCATCAGCGGCTGCATCAGCTGCATCACCAGCTGCACAAGCGGCTGCATCAGCTGCATCACCAGCTGCACAAGCGGCTGCATCAGCTCCATCACCGCCTGCACCAGTGGCTGCATCAGCGCCTGCACCAGTGGCTGCATCAGCTCCATCACCACCTGCAGCAGCAGCTCCATCACCACCTGCAGCAGCAGCTCCATCACCGCCTGCACCAGCAGCAGCAGCTGCGGCGGCTCCATCACCGCCTGCACCAGCAGCAGCTGCGGCGGCTCCATCGCCGCCTGCAGCGCCGCCGCCTGCAGCGCCACCATTTCCGGCTTCCACGCCGCCGCCTGCAGCGCCACCATCTGCAGCGCCACCGTTTCCGGCTTCCACGCCTCCGCCTGCAGCGCCACCGTTTCCGGCTTCCACGCCTCCGCCTGCAGCGCCACCGTTTCCGGCTTCCACGCCTCCGCCTGCAGCGCCGCCGCCTGCAGCGCCACCGTCTCCGGCTTCCACGCCGCCGCCTGCAGCGACATTCACGTCTGGTCCAGCGTCGGCATCAGCTTCATCCACTCCTGGTCCAGCGTCGGGATCAGCTTCATCCACTCCTGGTCCAGCGTCGGCATCAGCTTCATCTTCGCCAGCTGCAGCCTCTTCATCTTCGCCAGCTGCAGCCTCTTCATCTTCGCCAGCTGCAGCCTCTTCATCTTCGCCAGCTGCAGCCTCTTCATCTTCGCCAGCTGCAGCCTCTTCATCTTCGCCAGCTGCAGCCTCTTCATCTTCGCCAGCTGCAGCCTCTTCATCCTTGCCAGCTGCAGTTTTTGCTTCTGCCTCCGTGCCTTCGCCTGGGCCAGCTTCAGAGCCTTCAGCATCACCTGCTTCAGCTTCAGCCTCACCTGCATCCTCGTCTGGCCCAGCCTCCGTGTCTGCATCCTCGTCTGGCCCAGCCTCCTCATCGGCTTCAGCCTCCTCGTCTGCAGCAGCAGCTGCATCATTCTCATCATCGCCTGCTGCTTCTGCTTCAACTTTGCCTGGCCTGGCCTCTGCCTCGCCTGGTACTGCTGCTGGCACGCCGCCATCCGGTCCGCGTTGGGCGCCTCAACATCGCTGGCCATTTTCTAGGCCGCTGGCTGATTATCATCGCCATCGAGGACGCCCTCCTGAACAGGGTTGTCGCCGCCACTGGCTTCCGCGTGGCCGGCCTCCGGGCTTCTGTTGCCGCCACTGCCTTCTTCAAGGCCTTCCACCTGATCTCTGTTTTGGACTCTGCTCCCCTATGAATGTTTGTGAACCTTTTGTTTGGGACTCTGGGGGCCTCCGTTTTGTTCCTGGTCAGGACCCTCCGTCCTGGGCCTCCCACCGCCCGCCTGGGCTTGGTGGTTCCTTTTTGTTTTGGGGCTGTCGGGAGCCAGCCCTTGAGGGGGGGGGTACTGTCATGGTCCTGGGTCTGTGACCCAGCGCTTTAAGTTTATTATTATCCTTTTTCTAGTTTATTCTGATTTTGTATTTGTTCTTAGGGTTTGAGTTGTGTTTCTTTCATTCCTACCTGTGCCTCTCCTTTTCGTGTCCCCTGTTGGTTGTGTAAAACAGTCTGTGAGTTTCCTGTTTTACTTTGTAGGTTTGTGTCTCGTTATGTCCATTAGTTCCAGCTGTGTCCCCTCCTGTGTGCCATTTCCTGATTACCTGATGTGTGTATTTATACTGCGTGTCTGCCTGTGCTCCTCATCGCGTCGTCTGTGTTCATTCCCTATGTTTCTCTCCGTCTCCCTGTTCTGCCGTCCTCATCTGCCATCTCTGAGTTTCTCCTGCTGACCTTATGTCCAGGTTTGTTTGTTAGTTTCACCCAGTTTAGGTTTATGTTCAGTCCTGCCCTCACTTCTGTTATTTTCACTGTAAATAAACCTCCACTCGCATCTCCATCTTGGGTCCTCATTTATTCATCACACGACTGCTGCCCCAGTTGTGACATGTGCGTCTTCTTTTTGTTTTCATATTTTTTCATATTTATATTTAATTGTGTTTTGGTTTGTGTTGTTTCACTTTAAATTTGTTTAAAAGAAAAAAGGTGAAAATTTAAATGGTTAAAAGTTGAAATGTAAATAGTCGTTTTTTGTATTATATGATTTATTTATTACATTTTATGTGGAGTGAATAAATAAAAGTATATTTACAGTGACCGCTAGAGACGAAGCACGTACAAACTCCGAAGCACGTACAAACTCCGAAGCACGTACAAACTCCGAAGCACGTACAAACTCCGAAGCACGTACAAACTCCGAAGCACGTACAAACTCCGAAGCACGTACAAACTCCGAGCACGTACAAACTCCGGAAGCGCGTACAAACTCCGAAGCACGTACAAACTCCGAAGCACGTACAAACTCCGAAGCACGTACAAACTCCGAACGCGTACAAACTCCGAAGCACGTACAAACTCCGAAGCACGTACAAACTCCGAAGCACGTACAAACTCCGAAGCACGTACAAACTCCGAAGCACGTACAAACTCCGAAGCACGTACAAACTCCGAAGCACGTACAAACTCCGAAGCACGTACAAACTCCGAAGCACGTACAAACTCCGAAGCACGTACAAACTCCGAAGCACGTACAAACCACAGTAGAAGTGCTCCAGGACGCTAGGGGCAGTGTTGAGCTTTTGTTACCTAGTGGCTACACAAGCCAGGAAGTACCAACGACCGGATTCGGTTTGTGGTAGTAACAGGTAAATGAACATTTTTTTTTTTTTTTTAAATTATTTGAATATATATGAGTGCTTGTGTATAAATACACAAACAATACACATGTTTTCAATTGTGTAATTTAATTGATCTAGGTAGCTCTGTTTTTGAAGTTCAGTTAACGCTAGAAATGTGTTTTGGAGTTTGTACGTGCTTTGGAGTTTGTACGTGCTTTGTCTCTAGGGGCCACCGTATATATTTATATATAAACATATATAAATAAAACCACTTTTTTTACATTAGTAATTCCTTTTGTGCATAATTTTATATTGTTGTTAATAATAAATTAATTCAAGCAACAAAACAACCTGAAGAGTCGGTTGGGAGCCGAGAGAACCGACTCTTTTTAGTGAGACGAGCCGAAAGAGCCGGTTCTCTAAAAAGAGTCGGAAATCCCATGACTTCTGCTGAGCCCCTCCCACCTGGTTCACTTCAGGTGAAGCGCTGCCTCCTTCGAAGAAGCAGCTGAATTGTTTGTTCGTGTTTAGTGGCGAGTGGGACTTTTACTGTTTTGGCTCTGCTTCAAGAAACTGTAAGTTTGCTTTGTTTCCCCATTTAACCTCCTGAAACCCAGCCTGTTCTTTATGTTCTCTTTAGTGGACAAAAATAGTTAAACTGAGAGATATCTCTTCCCCCCCTCTGTTTTCAGGAGGTCTGTCTTTAGGACCTTTTACTTTTTATTTTTGTTCTGTTATGCGTTCTTTGTTTGAAGACAATATAGCATGAGTGGGATATAGATTAGTATGAGCTGTGTGCAGCTAAGTTCCAGCAAAAACTCTAAGTCAAGTTAAGAAGTCACAGCCTATGAAAGACGAACGATGTCCGCTATCTTCTGGATAAAATAGATGTAGAGTAGAACAGAGCAACCAAGCTAGTTGATGTTCGGTGTCTCGGATTAATTGGTGTTGAGCAAACAGATGTGTCGTAGATTTCCTCTTCAGGAGACGCAACCCACAAACCAGGAAATGAACGCGGTCAGTGCGCGATTTAACCTGCAGCCTCGAAACATATTCAACATGTAATCTCTGTTTTTAAAAAAACAAACAAAGAAACAAACACACACAAAAACTAGGTAACCTATGGTTGGCCCTTCTCCAACCGAAAGTAATGTTGACTGACAGAGGCGCAACTTAGACACAAGATTAAATTACACCGACCAAAAGTTATAGTAATCGTGCATCTTCATTATAATTACCCAAACCATTTGAAGAGGAATACCTATCAGTCACAGTTTTTATCTCATCACAACAGGAGTTTCTCTTTCACTCCATCTCTCCTGCTGAGCTTGAAGCAGCTGTCCCTCACTTCCTCATTCATAAAGTTGATGATAAATATCGTATCTCAGTGTATTAATCTACTTAAGTTTTTGTGAAATCCCAGTTAATTCACTCCTCAAAGACCGTTTTAGGATGAGCTCCATTCTGTTAAGACTAAAAAAAACAAAAAAACAATCTGTATCCGTGCAACTACCAAACATGAGAGAACTACTTACTGCTTAAGAGACACTGTGAAAGTGGACAGTGTTTGTTTTCTTTTCTTTTTGTTTTTTTTTCTAACATAAAACCCATTGTTGCAGCTAGGGGCAACATAAAAGTGACCCCTTAGACTGCTGTTTAGTTTTGGCGTCCTTGTTTTCCACTGAGTTATCGGTTCTGTCTCTAGGTAGCAAACATAAACTAATGTAAGTCTGTTAGCAGCAACTAACCAACACAGTGATGACATTCTAGCACAAGGGCCCTTTAAATTAAATTTTAAATTTAACTGGTATTACTTAAATCCAGCTACACAGACAATGCTAAATTAGACTGTTTTTAGAGCAGGGCTCTGTGATGTTAATTATTCTTTATACATATAAGGTCTGTCCCAAAACCTAGGCCACATCCTTCGGAGGACCTGGCCTTCGTGGTCGTCGTCTGCTCCTCGTTTGCTAATATATAACAGGACATCGGAGTAAATTCTTGACCATCTCACACTTCTGTTTAATCAGTTTTCTATTTGACGCTTATTTTGCTGTGTGAAAACTATAACTTTAATTTCAGCCAAACCAATTTACCCAGGAACAAGTAAAACACTGAAAAAAGAGAAACGATAACATTTTTACGTTATCTAAGTGACTTATATATCATTTTTAGCCAGAGTAGTGAAAGACCACAGGGATCTGAAAGCGATGTGCTCGGAGTCCGGTGTTCTCGCCAGCTCTAGTGGGCCTCAACCTCCCGGTCACCCTCGAGCTGGTGGGTAACAGACGTCTCCGAAAACGTCAGAGCACTTTTGCATATATGTGATGTCCTGATAAATTGAACAGATATTTGACACAGATTACATTCTCACCTAAAAATATGTTAAAAGTTTATTTTGTGACCAAGAAAGAGTAATAAGAGTAACATTAAAACTAAGTAGCTGCCTCCATTGTTGGAAACTGGAATTGGCTGGGCCGCGCTATGAATCTTGGGATAGGTTGGGCCATGAAGGATACACCCGACCCATCCTTCAAATTCGGAGAAATGAAGGACGCATTTGTTGGCCGCATTTGGAGCAGCCTTCGAATTGGTACAGCCTTCGTCGCCTGGCTGTGACGTAATCGGCCTTCAAATGTGGCCTCGGTTTTGGGACAGACTTATAGTGTTGTATGTCCTCTTTAAAGCATGACCCTACATTGAAAACTGCAAAACACATAGAAATGTGGTGAGGGTACCATTTGCTGAGGCCAGTACTACAAGCCAGGTTTTATGTCATTTGGGTAATTTTGTTGTTAACCCTGTGATTTCTGTACTACAAAAGCAAATTACCTCTCACCAGGCTATGTTGCCATGGTAACTTGTGCTGCAAATCTAATCTTCTCTGCTGTTGTTCCAGAATAGAGATCAAGAGCTATCGAATCTATATTTTTGAATAATTTTGAAAACTTTACTGAGATCAACAACTGCTAGTTACTATTTTTACAGTACACTTCCTCCCTGAGGTCAGAAAAAAACCCTCCCACTTCTCCTGTTACTGGCTGGTTGAGTCACTGTACTTTGTTTAATTATAGTCTCATACTGTCTGACCAGTCAGACAATATATTTTCAAGTGAAGAGATGAAGGGAGTGGCCTAAGCACACAGTTTGTACACAAACAGTTAAAACCTGTATTTAAATGAAATTAATGGTTTTTAGTGGAACTCTTCATTTGATTTGTCTTCATTAACAGGAGGTTTTTCTTTTTCTTGTGAATATTTAACTTTTTTTAAATCATGAGGGTGAGTGAATAAACATGTAGATTAACTGTTTCTAGTTTTTCTGTTTGTGTTTGAGCAGCAAAAGAAACTCTGAATTGTCTGAAAGTCAGACTAGTGCAAATGTCCTGATAATGTATATTCAGAAAACCTGAGTGCTGTAGGATTCATGTACATTCAGCAGAATGTCAGAAACCATCACTCAGATTCACGTTTAATCTAGACACTGAATCTGTGTTGTTTTTTGTTTCCCAGAAGAAAACTGTAGTCTCACCATTAAAGTCGAACACAACAGCGTGCTGCTGATTCTGTCATAAAATAAAATGGTTTGTTATAATTTCTGAGTTTATTCATCAAAGATTTAATCCATGTCCATTCTTCTTAAACTATACATGAAGTTATTGCTATTGTGCAGTGTTTAGTTAACATGATCAATGGTGTCAGTGTTTATGCGACGTCTGTGTGTTATCCATGCTGATATACATTGGAGGTAAATATGTATGAATGATACTGGAACACTTATCAGATGATTAATCAATAGTAAATTCTAACATTTTGAATAACTGATGATTTATTTTTAAGCAAATATCTGCTCTAAGGTTTCATATTTCTTTAAGAAACTATTAATGTAATATCATGAACAGTCTGAAACTCTATTTGGCTCCTAACTTCTGATATTTCATGAGAAGAGCTGAGTGAATTAAAAACACATTTAGAATTTTAATTGATAATGTAAAAATGCTTAGTAACACCCATGTTTGGCTGTCTACTTTAATCTTAGAAATTAGAAATGGAACACTACTAGATAGAAGCAACAGCAAA
This sequence comes from Oreochromis aureus, assembly GCF_013358895.1. Classification (NCBI taxonomy): domain Eukaryota; kingdom Metazoa; phylum Chordata; class Actinopteri; order Cichliformes; family Cichlidae; genus Oreochromis; species Oreochromis aureus. The sequence goes on from NC_052950.1 coordinate 12,968,916, forward strand.
TCAATCAGTACAAATTAATACAATTCTCTACACAGTAAGCAGTAAAAGGTATTGTGAAGCTTTCAACTCTGCTGATCGTCTTTGAATCATGGATCAGCTGAAATGTTTAAACATTGTGTCAGACATGTTAAATTGACTGAATATTAATGGACTGAAGCTTCCAGTCACAGTGAATCAGTGTGTATCAGTGAATGCATCGTGTGTGCTTCATGGCTCCATCTAGTGGACCGATAGTAGAAGTGGAGCAGCTGATGGGAGCTTCACACTGCTGTCTGTCTGCATTCAGCTGACACTGAGATGAAGCAGGAAAGATGCAGCTGATATTTGGACAGCACACATGATGGAAAGGAGGATTTCAGTTGATGTGCACATGAAGATTTGTGTTTCCTCTGCAGGTGAAGGTAGAAAGTGTGTGTGGGCTGATGTGGATGTGAGTTCAGCAGCATGGATCAGTGTGAGGACAGAAAGGAGGGAGTCCCTCCCTCTAAAAGCACTCTGTATGGGGAACATGAGAGCCAGACCAAAGCTCAGAGGTGAGATGACCATCTCTAACTGTCCATGACTCTTCTCCATGTGACAGCTCAGCACTCAGTATTATATTTCCCAGTTTAGGTTAAAATGCAAGCAGCCACATTTGGTACCATCTGTGAACCTCTTGTAAAGCTTTTCTTTGTTAACCCAGAAAAGAGATTATTTCAATACTCAATGCATGAAGCCACAAATTTATGGACAAAAACCCAATTTCAAGTGACAAAACTGATTTTAGCTATGTTCCTTAGGTGATAAAAGGTAGTCTTTGTTCTCTCTGTTACATGAGACTTGGAGAAAACTGTGTCAAACCACACGCCCAAGTTCTTGACCTTCTCCCTACAACTTGTGACATAGTCATCAATTTTCAAGGTGAAGTTTTGGGACAAGTAATGAAATTTGAGGTCCAGTGACCATCAAATCTGTCTCATCAGCAATAGGAAGCGGAAAATTATCAGGGAACCAGCCCCTAATTACAAATAGACAAGCTTTTCACACTAATGCGTTAAGATTAATAACTAATGATTATATGCAGAGTGATTTATAACCAGATACAGGGGGGAAAGAGGTCAGTAAAAAAGAAACACTTGAGCATCATGGGAAGCAACCAGCAGCCTAGGTCTATTTCTACATATCTAAGGAAGGATTCTAGTTCACCTGATCCAGACCCAACTCTAAGCTTTATCAAAAAGGAAAGTTTTAAGCCTAATCTTAAAGCAAAAAGGATGTCTGTCTCCTTTATCTAAACTGAGAACTGGTTCCACAGAAGTGGGGTCTAAAAGCTGAAGGTTCTGCCTCCCATTCTACTTTTAAGTCCTCTAGGAACCACAAGTAATCCCTCAGTCTGAGAAGAAGTAATTACTGAAGTTGACTGAGAATGAAGAATCAGAAAAAATAATAAATGTTAATATTTATTATTTATATCAATATTTAAAACATAGCTGTACATAATGATACTATTCGATGTTTTCAAATAATTTTCTTCTCTAATGGTTACAATTTTCTTTGAAGAAATTCATGAAGTCATTACTAGTTAGTAGATTAAAGGAATACTTGGCTCAACAGACCTCTTTTTTTGTCATCCTTGCTACAGGATTAAGAGAAACCTAGGGTTTTCTCATTTTCTTCAGTCACTGACTGAATAGTGAGATGTTCAAGGATTTATGGAGGGCTTTTTACAGAGCAACAAACTATTTTTCCACGCTAATTAAATATCTACTAAATTAGTCAATTTTAGACAATTTGGGAGACCCTACCAGGGGGCAAAAAGCCCCTAGACAACATAGCCCCTGGGATCCCTGGGACACACAAACCCCTCCACCACAATAAGGTAGCGATTCACAGAGGGGGTTGATTAACCTCATTAAAATCATTACTGATTTAATTTAATTAAAATATGCTATACAATAATATTGCCTGATTTGAGTTGTTTAGTTCATCATTTGTGCCATTTCTAAATTTTCATCCTTGCTTTATGAAAGTGTTGCATTTAGAAAATCAACATTTGTTTTCTTTTAGGATCCAGCAGAGACCTGAATCTTCTGGATTACCAACTAGCTGTGTGTCCTTAATGAGTGACCATTCAATGCAGATTATTACCGAGTTTAAAGAAGGATGGCCTTCTGCGGCAAATAGGTAATCTGTATCTAATCTACATAGATCATTCCTTTTTTCTGGATAAATTGTTCAACAATGCTTAATGTCAGCTCGGCTCTTTTCACGCACAAGGTGTGTGTGTGTGTGTGTGTGTGTGTTGGAGTTTATTTAAAAACACAAAGTGTAAAGAATGGATGTTGTTTAAGGCGTTTCTGTAGTGAAAAGACCGTCTGTCTGTGGGACTCCAGTTGTTTCAGCAGGTGTCTTCTTTGTACTTTTGTTCAAGCACAATGTATGTAGGGACTTCAATTTAAGATGCTACATAAGTAGCCCCTGTCAAAGACATCATAGAAAAATGTTGTGGAGTGGTGGAGGCATTGCATATCGAATGAAAGGAAGTAGCAGAAGTATTTGAGTTTATTTACTAGCAACTGTTTCACTGTTTTGAATCTGAGTAGACTGACTGACTTTGACTTTAGAATTCCTTTATGCTGTGGTGAGGTGTGAGTTTGAGACTGAGGGGGAGTAAAGGAAATGGACCAGCTAAAATGCTGTACATGCAAGAAGCAAGTACAGCAAGAAAGGGTGGGGAAAGAGCATTTCACAGTAGTGTGAGAAAATGTTTGCCCGCTTTGTAATTTTTTGTGTGTGTGTGTTTTGTCAGAAGAGTGTGAGAATCCCCGGCATGTTCGTCACAAATGGAAATAAGGGAAGTTGTTGTGTCTGTTAAAGCGTAGAATCAAATAAAAAGAGTTATGTATGCATTGCATTGCTAAAAGATTAATAATAAATCATAATGGGTGTGCATGAATTAAACGGTCCTTAAGACATTTAAAAAAAGGAGGAGTAATTTCTGTTTGTATGAAACTTAAGAGTTTTTAGGGAAGTTGAGCTGCAGCATTGTTGGGTGGAGTGGAAGAAAAGAAATGCACTAAAACTGCAAGTCATGCCAGTGCGTCAAAGAGCAAAGGGTGGACCTAAGGAGGAACGTGACATGTCCATAGATGGTGTTTCCGACCGGAAGATGTCTAGGCATGTCTAGATAGGTCTGTAAAGGTGTATAAAAATGAGAGGCAGAAGCAGAAAGGGGCTTTTTCCTCTAGTCCCGAGCCAGTGAGTAGGATGCCAGAAGACTGAAGATCTGCGGTGAAAAGACTTAGAGCGAGGGACGACAGAGGAGAAGTCATAGCCCTTCACTGTGTAATTCAGCCGCATTGGGCCAGCTTTTCAAGGTCATGTCACAGCATCTCAGTCAAAATCAGGTCAGAACTTTGACTAGGCCACTCCACAGGCTTCATTTGTTTTTCTTAAGCCATTCAGTGGTGGACTTGCTGATTTGTTTTGGATCATTGTCCTACTCCAGAAGAAGTGCACTTCAGCTTGAAGTCATGAACAGATGGCCTGACATTCTCTTTGAGGATGTTTTAGTAGGCAGAATTCATGCTTCTATTTACCACAGTAAGTCTTCCAGGTCCTGAGGCACCAAAACGGCTCCAGACCACCACACTACAACCCCCATATTTTATCGTTGGTATGATGTTCCTTTTCTGAAATGCTGTATTACTTTCACACCAGTTGTAATGGGAGCAGTCATACACTGTGCTGCTTCACACAGGGCCATGTAGGTTTGGCTTTTTTTGCCTTCAATAATAAACACCTTCATTTAGAAACTGAATTTGTTGTTTAACCATGTTATCTTTGTCTAATATTTAAATTTGTTTGATGATTTGAAACATTTATGTGGGCAACCATTTTTTCACACCACTGTATATGCAGTGCAGGCAGCTGGAAAGGGCAATGTCCATAGGGCAGAAGCAGGTGGAAGGGCAAATATGTAAATGTAATGCAAGGGGTTGAAAAGGAATTATTGAAGGAAAAAAGTAGTAGTCGAAACCCAGAAATTTAACACCCGACCCTCATCTCTCGTGGCCCAGTACCAAACGACTCATGAACCGGTACCGGTCCGTGGCCTGGGGGTTGGGGACCGCTGCTCTAGTCCAGTTTCATTGTGTTTTAAACCACTGCATCTTACAAATTCTCTGTGCAAATTCTGTGCTCTATGCACCTTAGCATCTGCGGATCTAGCTGTGTGATTTGCTGAGTTGCTGTGATTCCCAATTGATTCCACTTTGTTATAATACCACTAAGAGCTGACTGAGGAATAGTAGTGAGGAAATTTCACAACTGCACTTGGCATCCTATCCCTGTGCCATGCTGGAATTCACTGAGCTACCCAGCAAACACAATCTTGTATGCTCTCTCTCTCACTCCCTCTTGCTTTTTAATCAATAATATCAATTGCATTCAGCTTTTGATCAGCAGTGAACTGCAATCCACAGGCAGGTGGTGGTGGGGAATTAACACATTTATTTAAGCTTGTGATATAAATTCACATCAACTTTTTCAAGCAGACTACCACAAACCCAAAACAGATTTATACTCGCTAAATCCCCAAAAGTTGATTCTGTTCATTTGAACGTAGCATTTTCATTGGGAGAAACGTTTCGGCACTAATCCAAGTGACTTTTCGATGAGTGACGAAACATTTCTCCCACTAAAAACGCTACATCCAAATGAACGGAATCCAACTTTTTGGGATTTCCTTACCTGAATGTTTGAGCATGCATCGAGATATACTCTTGTAAAAAGTAACATAAAGACAAGCATAATGTCTACGGGTATGTAACAAAAGAGAGAGGCCCGTTAACCAAGTCCTCAGAAATGACTGGATGAGGTTGTATAACAAGCACACTTACAGAATTTTAGAATAGACCAGTGTGATACAAAGCACCCAGCACACACAGCCTTGCAATGTACGCGAGTTTATTTACAAGTGCTTTTAACTTTTAGATCATGCATTTTTCCACCCCTGCCTCTTCCAGCTTTACAAACCACAGCATCCTACTCAAATAGGGGAACTATGATTAGATGATGGAGATCAGCCGTTTTGGTCACCCTCCCTTGACACCGCAGTCTGAACCCACTGCTACACTCCTACCCTGCAGCTGAACCACAAGCCACAACTTCCACAAAGTGTCAAGATATTCATTTTACTCAAATTTGTATTTGGTATACTTTTACAGTGTCCTTCGATGTTTTGCCCCAAATCCCAATCTCACAATGAAAATTTTCCTAGGTAAGTCAGGGAAGTCGCGTATGGGGTGCAACGAATGAACATTTCCTCATTTTCTGGATTAGCTTCTCCTTTTAGAATGCAAATCTAATATGTAAAAGGGATTCTGTGTTTAGAAAGGCACATTTTTCTGTGCTTTTAAGAGCCTTTTAAGAAGCATTTGTGATTGGATAAGGAAAATTTGCCTTGGTAGTCACACACTTAAAGTGTCCTCCATAGATATAGAAAGAATGTGAAGGGATAGAGCAAAATAGACTAGAGATGATATTATTGATAAATATGTACATGTGTACGTGTAAGTGCACACATTCATTTGGGACTGAATATAGATGATCATCAGGGACCATCTGTGTATTTTTGTTTTTCTTTCATGATGCATACTTAATTACATAGTATGCAAGTTTTAGGTTAATATACAGCTGTTGTAAATTGTAGGAATCTAAGGTCTCCATTGCAGTGGAAGGTTATGGATCCAAATCCAGGGAAATCTTTATATCTAAAGCTGAGGGTTAATCAATACAATTGAGTCAGTGAGCTGAGATAGGACTGGGCGATATATCGAGTTTTTAAAAAATATCGATATATTTTTATACGAGATATAAGATGTGACAATATCGTTTATATCAATATAGTATATGTTACGTTATAATTATACTTGTGGAGCCGCAAGTTTGCTTCTCTTTCGTCCACTTTTGTCTCTATGCAACGTTACTCGGCCTCGCCTCTCCTTCACTGAACACAACTCCCTCTCCCCCATAGCGTCACCTGCAGGCAACGACAAGATAGACACGGCAAATCTCGGTTAACGAATTACCGCGGATTGCCCCGTGCGTGGGGCTGGACGGTGTCAACATGTTAGCGAGCTAACCACACTAACGAGCTAACCGTGCTAACGATATGCAGCCCACAGGGGCTGCACAGCCTAAAATCCTTTCATTTTCTCAAAAATCGACAGTGCGCCTTATGTATGAATTCTGGTTGTGCTTGATGACCGCGAACCGATTTTATGTGATACACAGCGCTCAGCAATCTGTCAAAAACTGTTTTAGTACGACTTTGGTAAGCTACGGAGCTGCACCGCTTGATGGATTGTCAGAGCATTACGGCTACCGTAGTCTGGAGCCTCGCAGAGTAATACGTACTGTGCTTCAACGTAATATCACCGTATTGTGTGTGTATAAGGACCATAAATGGCACCTGTTAAGTGACATGGTTACGAAGCGGATTTCAAACTCAAGGCTGTCAGTCACGCAGTAGAAGTTGGGAACAGAGCAGCTGTGAAATCTGTCTTTGTTATTATGCTCAGCGTCTTTTAGTTTACATTTTGACTGCACAATTGTGAGCTTTTTGTTATGCACAAAAACAACATTGTTTTCTTTTATTTATGGAGTATTATTATTTAATAAATGCTGATAATTTATTTTTGAGTAATTTCTTCATGTACATCTACGCTGTATGTTAATAAAAGTGCCTGTGTGACATCTGGGACACAGCTTTGACTAAGAACTCTTTTTGTTCTTACTTTATGGCTTAAAAAAAAAAATATCGAGATATATATCGTATATCGCCATCCAGCTAAAAAATATAGAGAGATGAATTTTGGGTCATATCGCCCAGTCCTAACCTGAGAAATGCAATTTGAGGATTTTGTTTAATTCAATTCAGTTCAATTCAATTTTATTTATATAGCGCCAAATCACAACAAAAGTCGCTTCAAGGCGCTTTATATTGTACAGTAGATCGCACAATGATAAATACAGAGAAAACCCAACAATCATATGACCCCTATGAGCAAGCACTTTGGCGACAGTGGGAAGGAAAAACTCCCTTTAACAGGAAGAAACCTCCGGCAGAACCAGGCTCAGGAGGCGGCCATCTGCTGCGACGGTTGGGGTGAGAGAAGGAAAACAGGATGAAAGACATGCTGTGGAAGAGAGACAGAGACTAATGACAGATATGATTCGATGCAGAGAGGTCTATTAACACATAGTGAGTGAGAAAGGTGACTGGAAAGGAAAAACTGAATGCATCATGGGAATCCCCGGCAGCCTACGTCTATTGCAGCATAACTAAGGGAGGATTCAGGGTCACCTGGTCCAGCCCTAACTATATGCTTTAGCAAAAAGGAAAGTTTTAAGCCTAATCTTGAAAGTAGAGATAGTGTCTCTCTCCTGAATCCAAACTGGAAGCTGGTTCCACAGAAGAGGGGCCTGAAAACTGAAGGCTCTCCCTCCCATTCTACTTTTAAATACTCTAGGAACAACAAGTAGGCCTGCAGAGCGAGAGCGAAGTGCTCTAATTGGGTGATATGGTACTACAAGGTCATTAAGATAAGATGGGGCCTGATTATTTAAGACTTTGTATGTGAGGAGCAGGATTTTGAATTCAATTCTGGATTTAACAGGAAGCCAATGAAGGGAAGCCAAAACAGGAGAAATATGCTCTCTCTTTCTAGTCCCTGTCAGTATTCTTGCTGCAGCATTTTGGATCAGCTGAAGGCTTTTCAGCAAGTTTTTAGGACATCCTGATAATAAAGAATTACAGTAGTCCAGCCTGGAAGTAAAAAATGCATGAACTAGTTTTTCAGCGTCACTCTGAGACAGGATATTTCTAATTTTAGAGATGTTGCGCAAATGGAAGAAAGCAGTCTTAAATAGTTGTTTAATATGTGCATTAAAGGACATGTCCTGGTCAAAAATGACTCCAAGGTTCCTCCAGTAAGGTAATGCCATCCAGAGTAAGAATCTGGTTAGATACCATATTTCTAAGATTTTCAGGGCCGAGTACAATAACCTCAATTTTATCTGAATTAAGAAGCAGAAAGTTAGCGGCCATTAAGACATTCCTGCAGTTTAACTAATTGGTGTGTGTTATCTGGCTTCATGGATAGATAGAGCTGCGTGTCATCTGCATAGCAGTGAAAATTTATGCTATGGCTTCTAATGATGCTGCCTAGGGGAAGCATGTATAATGCAAATAGAATTGGTCCTAGCACTGAACCCTGTGGAACACCATAATTGACCTTAGTGTGTGAAGAGGACTCTCCATTTACTTGAACAAATTGGAGTCTGTTAGATAGATATGATACAAACCACTGCAGCACAGTACCTGTGATGCCTACAGCGTGCTCTAATCCCTCTAATAGGATATTATGATCAACAGTATCGAACGCTGCACTAAGGTCTAGCAGGACAAGCACAGAGATGAGTCCACTGTCAGAGGCCATAAGAAGATCATTTGTAACCTTCACTAAAGCTGTTTCTGTGCTGTGATGAGCTCTGAAACCTGACTGAAACTCTTCAAATAAGCCATTCCTCTGCAGATGATCTGTTAGCTGTTTGACAACTACTCTTTCAAGGATTTTTGATATGAAAGGAAGGTTGGAGATTGGCCTATAATTAGCTAAGACTGCTGGGTCTAGAGATGGCTTTTTAAGTAAAGGTTTAACTACAGCCAGCTTGAAGGCCTGTGGTACATAGCCGATTATTAGAGATTGAAGAATTAATTAATGGCAGGACTTCTTTGAGCAGTTTTGTAGGAATGGGGTCTAAAAGACACGTTGATGGTTTGGAGGAATTAATTATTGAAGTTAACTCAGAAAGATCAATTGGAGAAAAAGAGTCTAACTTAACTCAATGGTACTAAAAGTAGCTCTAGATGATATTACATCTGTGGGATGATTATTGGTAATTTTTTCTCTAATGATAAAAATTTTATTTGTGAAGAAGTTCATGAAGTCATTACTAGTTAACGTTAAAGGGATTGTTGGCTCAGTAGAGCTCTGACTTTTTGTCAGCCTGGCTACAGTGCTGAAGAGAAACCTGGGGTTGTTCTTATTTTATTCAATCAGTGACGAATAGTAAGATGTTCTGGCTTTGTGGAGGGCTTTCTTATAAAGCAGCAAACTATTTCTCCAGGCTAAATGATCCTCTAAATTTGTGACACGCCATTTCCTCTCCAGCTTACGAGTTATCTGCTTTAGGCTACGTGTTTGAGAATTATACCACGGAGTCAGGTACTTCTGATTTGAGGCCTTAGTTTTCACAGGAGCTACAGTATCCAGAGTCGTCATGCGTGGTGAGGAGGTAAAATTATTAACAAGATAATCGACCTCTGTTGGAGTAGCGTTCAGATAGCTGCTCTGCTCTATGTTGGTACAGGGCATTGAAGATGATAACAGTGGGTGGATTATATTCTTAAACTTAGTTACAGCACTTTCAGAAAGACCTCTACTTTGATAAAGTCTACTCTCCACTGCTGTGTAATCAATTATTGTAAATGTGAATGTTATCAGGAAATGATCAGACAGCAGAGGGTTTTCAGGAAACACTGTTAAATGTTCAGTTTCTATGCCATATGTTAAAACAAGATCTAGAGTGTGATTAAAGTGGTGGGTGGGTTCTTTTACATTTTGAGAGAAGCCAATTGAGTCTAATAACAGATTAAATGCGATGTTGAGGCTGTCACTTTTAGCATCTACATGGATGTTAAAATCACCCACAATAATTATTTTATCTGAGCTGAGCACTAAATCAGATAAAAAGTCTGAGAAATCAGAGAGAAACTCTGTGTAAGGCCCAGGTGGACGATAGATGATAACAAGTAAGACTGGTTTCTGAGTTTTACAGCTGGGTTGGACAAGGCTAAGCATCAGGCTTTCAAATGAATTAAAAGTCTGTCTTGGTCTTTCGTTAATTAACAGGCTGGTGTGAAAAACTGCTGCCACACCGCCCCCTCGGCCTGTGCTTCCAGATTTCTGGTAGTTAGAATGACTCGGGGGTGTTGATTCATTTAAACTAACATACTCATCCTGCTGCAACCAGGTTTCTGTAAGGCAGAGTAAATCGATTTGTTGATCAATTATTAAGTCATGTACTAACAGAGACTTGGAGGAGAGAGACTAATATTTAATAATCCACATTTCACTGTTTTACTCTTTGGTTCAGATGTGGATACTGTATTGTTCTTTCTTTGTGATTTTTTATGTTTAAGTTGTTTATTGCTGGTTTTTGGTTTGTTTTTTGTCATTTTGGGAGCTGACACAGTCTCAATGGAGATGGGTTTTTGGGGGGGGTAGCAGGAGGAGAGAAGCTACAGAGAGGCGTGTAAGACTGCAACTCTGCTTCCTGGTCCCAACTCTGGATAGTCATATTTTGGGGGGTTTAATAAATTGGTCCATATTTCTAGAAATGAGAGCTGCTCCATCCAAAGTGGGATGGATGCCGTCTCTCCTAACAAGACCAGGTTTCCTCCAGAAGGTTTGCCAATTATCTATGAAGCCCACATCGTTTCTGGGACACCACTCAGACAGCCAGCAATTTAAGGAGAACATGCGGCTAAACATGTCACTCCTGGTCTGATTGGGGAGGGGACCAGAGAAAACTACAGACTCCGACATTGTTTTGGCAAAGTTGCACACTGATTCAATATTGATTTTAGTGACCTCCGATTGGCGTAACCGGGTGTCATTACTGCCGACGTGAATTATGATCTTACTGTATTTACGTTTACCCTTAGCCAGCAGTTTTAAATTTCCTTCAATGTCGCCTGCTCTGGCCCCTGGAAGACAATTGACTATGGTTGCCGGTGTCTCTAGCTTCACATGTCTGAGAACAGAATCACCAATTACCAGAGTTTGACCCCCGGCTGGTGTGTCGCCGAGTGGGGAAAAACGGTTAGACACATGAACAGGTTGGTGGTGTACCTGGGGCTTCTGTTTAAGACTAAGCTTCCTCCTCACCGTCACCCAGCCGCCCTCTTTCCCCAGCTGCTTGGGGTCTGCCGGGGAACAGCTAGCAGGGCCTATGCTATCTTCGGCTGCACCAGCTACAGGGGCCTGGCTAGCTACGGGTGAATGAAGGGTGCAAAGCAGAGTCTCCAATTCAGTAATCCTGGCCTCCAGAGCTGCAAATATGCTACATTTGTTACAGGTATCATTACTGCTAAAGGAGGCCGAGGAGTAACTAAACATCTGACACAATGAGCAGGAAAGTGCAGGAGGGACAGGTGAAGTAGCCATGGTGCTAACGAGTCGGCTACGAGCTAAGCTAAGCTAGCGAAACAGTAAAGAGACAGTGAGTAAATACTTTGGCTATAAATTAGGGTGAGTCTATGAATGCCTCCCCTGATCTTGGTCAATTTGAAGAAGGTTTTAAGTTTGTCTTATCGCTATTTGTTGACAGTTAAAGAGTCACCATGGACCAGTTCACCGCCAGGTGTGCTTTATTTTTCCCCCCGGCAGTTTATTGTCCCAATATAGCACTGCAGTTTGCACATGTAAGACTGAAGGCAGAGCCTCAGCTATCAGGTTCCGCTCCCGTGGAACCAACTTGGAGATTGGATTCAGGAGCCAGAGATCCTCTCTACCTTTAAGAATTTCAAACTTTCTATTTCAAAAAGCTTGTAGTTAAGGCTGGAACAACTGACCAATGTTCAACCTTTAGTTACTGTTTTAGGCTCAGGCTGCTGGGGGAGTTCCCATAATGATCACATCTGAGATCTGAACAACAGAACAACTATTCCAACCATTATAGATGAATACAAAGGACACACAGGGTCAGAAGTTATCAAAGAAAAAAACTGGAAGCACAATATAAGTAGATATAAATGACGGCAACAGTTATTATAAAATATCAGTCTTGATAAAGGTTACTTGGTGCTCAGTGTTGATGTCTTGGTAAGTATTGGTTCAATTTTGGTTCTTGTTTTTATTGAATAGATCTTCATTCTTGTGTTTTCATCCTGTGTTTCCCTTGATATTTTTTTTTTATCTTTTTTTCTCCTTTTTTTTTAACAACTGACAAGTGTCATCTATTTGATTCGAATTCCTTATGATTCCAACTCAGATTGGACCAGGGGAGCTCAGAGGTTTCCAGTGGTCAGTCTACCCAGCAGAATCAGACACACCTGGACTCCATATTTATGGTCTGTTTAGGGTGGAGGACTGCACTGACTTTCAAATGTATTTCCAAATATTTACTGCAGATAAAGATTTGCATTTCAGTTATAAGCTGTGATCATAAGGTGATTTTTGGTTCCAAAATTGTGTGACTCGTATAGTATTTTTCTTCAGGTACTGGAGGACAACATCATCACTTTTGTGAAGAATGAGCTGAAGATGATGAAGGTTACTCTGAACCGTGATTACCCAGAATGCTTGGTTAAACGGAGAGAGGATGAGGGAGTGTTGGAACGTGGGGATGAAGAGCAAGAGAGCTGCAGCAGGGAGGCAATTGTGAAGATCTCAGTCCACTTCTTGAGAAGAATGAAGCAGGAGAGACTGGCTGATTATCTGCAGAGCAGTAAGAAGTTTTCTTTAAAGATTTAAACTTCTGGACAAACAGGACATTTATATTTAATTTATAAGATTAACTTGATAACCTGGATTCAGTTACCTTTTCAATAAAAGGAAGAGGTTACATTTATAGTGAAGAATTTATGCATTGATCTTATTTAGAGTGTTGTTTCAGGAACAACTGCTGGAGCTTGTTGTGAATTTAAATCTCAGCTGAAGAAGAAGTTCCAGTGTGTGTTTGAGGGGATTGCTAAAGCAGGAAACCCAACTCCTCTGAATCAGATCTACACAGAGCTCTACATCACAGAGGGAGAGTCTGCAGAGGTCAATGATGAACATGAGGTCAGACAGATTGAAACAGCATCCAGGAAACCACACAGACCAGAAACAACAATCAGACAAGAAGACATCTTTAAAGGCTTGCCTGGAAGAGATGAACCAATCCGAACAGTGCTAACAAAAGGAGTGGCTGGCATTGGGAAGACAGTGTTGACACAGAAGTTCACTCTGGACTGGGCAGAAGGCAAAGCCAATCAGGTCATCCAGTTCATTTTTCCATTCACTTTCAGAGAGCTGAATGTGCTGAAAGAGGAAAAGCTCAGCTTGGTGGAACTTGTTCATCACTTCTTTACTGAAACCAAAGAAGCAAGAATCTGCACGTTTGAAGACTTCCAGGTTGTATTCATCTTTGATGGTCTGGATGAGTGTCGACTTCCTCTAAACTTCCGCAAAACTCCAATCCTAACTGACCCTAGAAAGTCCACTTCAGTGGATGTGCTGCTGACAAACCTCATCAGAGGGAACCTGCTTCCCTCTGCTCGCCTCTGGATAACCACACGACCTGCAGCAGCCAATCAGATCCCTCCTCAGTGTGTAGACATGGTGACAGAGGTCAGAGGGTTCACTGATCCACAGAAGGAGGAGTACTTCAGGAAGAGATCAAAAGATGAGAAAAAGGCCAATCGGATCATCTCCCACATCAAGACGTCACGGAGCCTCCACATCATGTGCCACATCCCAGTCTTCTGCTGGATCACTGCTACAGTTCTGGAGGATGTGCTGAAAGCCAGCATGAGGGAAGGGCTGCCCAAGACCCTGACTGAGTTGTACATCCACTTCCTGGTTGTTCAGGTCAAAGTGAAGAAGGTCAAGTATGATGGAGGAGCTGAGACAGATTCACCCTGGAGTCCAGAGAGCAGGACCATAATTGACTCTCTGGGAAAACTGGCTTTTGAGCAGCTGCAGAAAGGAAACCTGATCTTCTATGAATCTGACCTCAAAGAGTGTGGTATTGATATCAGAGCAGCCTCAGTGTACTCAGGAGTGTTCACACAGGTCTTTAAAGAAGAGAGGGGACTGTACCAGGACAAGGTGTTCTGTTTTGTCCATCTGAGTGTTCAAGAGTTTCTGGCTGCTCTTCATGTCCATCTGACATTTATCAACTCTGGAAACAATCTGCTAGAAGAACAACAAAAAACATCCAAGAAATTTGATACAAAAGAATCTGCAGAGAAACACTTCCACCAGAGTGCAGTGGAAAAGGCCTTAGAGAGTCTGAATGGACATCTGGACTTGTTCCTTCGCTTCCTTCTGGGTCTTTCACTGCAAACTAATCAGAATCTCCTACAAGGTCTGCTGACACAAACAGAAAGTAGTTCACAGTCCAATCTTGAAACCGTTAAGTACATCAAGTGGAAGCTCAGTCAGAATCTGGCTGCAGAGAAAACCATAAACCTGTTCCACTGTCTGAATGAACTGAATGATTGTTCTCTAGTGGAGGAGATCCAACACTCCCTTAGTTCAGGAAGTCTCTCTGCAGATAAACTGTCTCCTGCTCAGTGGTCAGCTCTGGTCTTCATCTTACTGTCATCAGAAAAAGATGTGGATGTGTTTGACCTGAAGAAATACTCTGCTTCAGAGGAGGCTCTTCTGAGGCTCCTGCCAGTGGTGAAAATCTCCAACAAAGCTCTGTAAGTATATAAAGATGTTTACTTTCATCATGTAAATAAATTGCTAACTTCTCAAGAGTAAATAAATGAATTGCCCTCATAATATTTGCTCTTTAGACTGAGTTCCTGTAACCTATCAGAAAGAAGCTGTGAAGCTCTGTCCTCCGTTCTAAACTCCCATTCAAGTCTGAGAGAGCTGGACCTGAGTAATAATGACCTGATGGACGCTGGAGTGAATGCACTGTCTGCTGGGTTGGAAAGTCCACACTGTAAACTTGAAACACTCAGGTAAGGATTCTTAAAATGTTCTCAGGTTAGGATGAATTAAACTCTTGATCTAAAATGTGGTTTATAGAAATGACAAACAGTATCCCTCATTTTGGAAGTTGACCTGGAAAATGTTTGTGATATTGGTAGTATCAAAAAGGGTAGAGGACAGTGTTGTAAACATTTGGATGTGACTTTTCTATAGGCTAGGGCTGTCACATCCAGTTTTGTGTAGCTGTGTTTTGTCCACCCACAGCCTTCATCCTTAGCTCAGTCAATGCAGCTGGCTTTGTAGGTGGTAGGGCACCATCTAATTTTGTAATGTTGCTTTCTGACATTAGTCAGGGCAACAAACAAAACCATTCAATTACTTACTGATATGTGCTATTGTAAAACTTGAGCCATATCTTACCCCCACCCACCCCCACCCCACCCTATTTTGTAATGTCACACTCGTTACAAAATGTCACACTCCCTCACAAACAGAAAGCTGAAGGTTGGATCTGCACAAGAGTATACACACACCTACCCACACACACGCAGAAAGAGGGCGTGTCTGGGATGAAGTTTTAAGTATTAGAATTATTTCATCGCAGTAATTGCATTCTTCAACTTTATTGAGCCTTGATTAGACGTTCTGATTACAGCAGGAATAACAATCAGCAAAAGCACATAAATAAAAATCTGTCACTCTGTGTAACATTATACGAGAGCCGCCACTATTGAATATATTTGAGTAATCTATTGATTAATCATCCGATAAGAAATACTTGCTCATCGTAATTATATGAAATAATAAATATTCAAAAGAGAAAAAATTTGCATGTTAGCAATTGGAATGTTATAAAATTTAGTTGCATACAACATCTGTCAAAAACATGTCTTTGTGTCTGCACGTTTAACAAAAGCAAATACATCAGCATTCTCAAGTTTATCCTGTGCTTTGATGCAAAGTTTTGTGCTGTTGAAAACAAAATGTTATGATGATGATGTAGGAGTTAATTAATATTAATAATTATTCATTGTCCAACCTAACAGCCCTCAGGTCAGTGACTCAGTTTTACTGTGAAAAAGCTTTAATTTTTATATTGCCACATCTTGTTAGATGCTGGGTAGTATGTTCCTTCACATACTCTCATAACCATCAGCTGACACTGGCATTCTGCTGAAATAGATCTCCCCACTGGTTTGACTGTGGATTTCAACTCCATGCACAGAGAAGGGTTACTGCCAGAAAAGCTGGGTATTCCTTATGGCATTCCTTATGGTATACCTTGTGTCAAGTTAATGGAGAAATGAACTTCATTCCTTTAATTTTGCAAACAGCATAAGCGAACAATCCATCTAGACCACTTAGTCTAGAGAGGTGGTTTGAGTATGCTTCTGAGCGTGTCTCTGGGAAATTGCTGCCAACCATGAAGAGGTAACATCTAGGTGGGGAGGTGTGCCCTTTTTTGGGAATGGCTGTGCCACATGCCATCAACCATCCAACCAGGACAGTTTGGCTTATCTCATAGAACAAGAGCAATACTGGAAACGTGGCCCAAGCCAACCCCCAGAGTTATGGCTCCATTTCTGCGCTAACTTCCTCTTTCGTCATGCAGGCTGTCAGGCTGTCAAATCACAGAACAAGGCTGTAAGGCTCTGGTGTCTGCTCTGAACTTAAAACCCTCTCATCTGAGAGAGCTGGACCTGAGCTACAATCATCCAGGGGATGCAGTTGTGAAGCTGCTTGCTGTGGGACAGGACCACCTAAACTGGAGGCTGGACATGCTCAGGTATGGAGACAGCTGCTGCAGCCTCAGACAATCTGGGATAGTGGCGAACGAGCAAGAAAAACATTTTCTTTTTCCTCCACTAAGCCTCTGGATGAGTATTTTCTGGCAGATATGAGTGTTATGTAAACAGTTACAAATCTAGGAACCTTTTTATTTTGCTAATTTAATACTGGTTCAACACGATCAGGAGATATTTGTGTTCAGGGTCTAGCAAGTGGCAACTTAGTCTCCCCCAGTCATGTGAAAAGAAAAAAATACATCATTTAGCTCATTCATTTCAATTCAGTTTTATTAATACAGTGCCAAATCACAACAACAGTCACCTCAAGGCACTTGATATTTTAGGGTAAAGACTATATTACCCTAAAATATAGATAATATTAGATGGAAAACCCCAACAATCAGAAAGCACTTGGTGACAGTGGGAAGGAAAAAGCCCCTTTTAACAGGAAGAAACCTCTGGCAGAACCAGGCTCAGGGAGGGGCTAAATGCTGCAACCGGTTCAAGGTGAGGAGAGGGAGATGGAAGAAAGACACGCTGCAGAAGAGAATGCAGGGCGGTGTATAATATACATAGTGAGTGAAGAAGAACTGCTGCATCATTGGAGGCCCCCAGCAGTTTAAACCTATTGTAGCATAACTAAGGGAGGATTGAGGGTCACCTAAACCAGCCCTAGTAGAGAAGGTGTCTGTCTCCCAAATCCAAACTGGGAGCTGGTTCCACAAAAGAGGGGCTTGAAAGCTGAAGGCTTTGCCTCCCATTCTACTTTTAAGTACCCTAGGAACCACAAGTAAGCCCACAGTCTGAGAATGAAGAACCCCTTTGGGAAATAATGGTAATATGAGGTCTTAATGATATGACATGACCTAATTATTCAAGACCTTGTATACTAATGATATAATGTATCATTAGTAAAGTTCAATAGTTAATACAAATGCATCTGCTGGAATGTGTCAGTCAAATGACATAAGTTGAGAGACATTCAAGTGTGTCCAAATGTTAGACTGGTCCTTTGTCAGTGTCTAAAAATGTGTGTAAAAGTTTGCATGCTGAGACTGTGATGGTCTAACCCCCCCGCCTTTCAGGGTGGAGCCTGCTGGAGTCCAGTGGTTGAGACCAGGTCTGAAGAAGTGTAAGTGTGTTTTTAATGTGATTTATAGAAACAAATCAGCACGCATTAAATCATCAAACTGTCACATCACTCAATCACATCTGTGATGTTAGGAGTCATCATCAAAGTGTCAATCCAATGAAAAGATGATGGATCAATAACTGCAGCTGGGTTGTGTTTCTTCTCTCCATCAGATTCCTGTCAACTCACAATCGACACAAACACAGTAAACGGAAAACTCAGACTGTCTGACAACAATAGGAAGGTGACACATGTGGAGGAGGATCAGTCATATCCTGATCACCCAGACAGATTTGATGACCTCTGTCCTCAGCTACTGTGCAGAAATGGTCTGACTGGTCGCTGTTACTGGGAGGTCGAGTTTAGTGGCCAGGCACTTCTGTCATTGAATTACCAAAGAATTACAAGGAAAGGAAACACTAGTGACTCTTTGTTTGGATGGAGTGATCACTCCTGGAGTGTGAGGTGCACTGAAAATGGTGTTGATTATATCCTTCACAATAAAACTGAAACATCCATCCCCTCCTCTTTTTCCTATTCCTCCTCCATTTCCACCGGAGTCTGTAACAGAATAGCAGTCTATTTGGACTGGCCTGGTGGCACTCTGTCCTTCTACAGAGTGTCCCCTGACACTCTGATCCACCTCCACACCTTCAGCACCACATTCACGGAACCTCTTTATCCTGGATTTGGGTTTGGGTTATCATCCTGGAACAGTCCTGGTTCCTGGTTATCTCTCTGTTAAGTTTAGTACCGGAGGCCTGCCCATGTTAAAGAAACTGTTTCATACTTGAGTGTCTCTGTCATTCAGATTTCAATTACATGTTGATTTTCATTTGTAGACTTATCTAAGCTAAATGTTTGTTTTACTCTTTTGAAGTTGTGCTTAAACTGATTTCTTATGTAGTTTACCAAGTTAATCAAAGTTATGAAAGACTAACTGTGACAGGGCTTGCAAAATTTCAAAATCCCTGGTAGCCCTTCGGGCAGGCACTCTTCAGTTTTTGGTAGCCCAAAATAAATTTAAGTAGCCCGAATAAAAAAGAGAGCAATTTTTTGATTTATGTTTTGTTTCCTGTTTTGTTTCCGTTACAATATTACACATTAAAGTATAATATTGTAACGGAAACAAAACATTAATCAAAAAATTGTTGAAACACAAATCATAACATTGTATAAAAATTACAATCATCAACTCAAATACTTGGTTCTAATTGAACAGAAATTTCTATGAACTTGTAAGAACTGTGTAGAACATGAATCAGTCTGTGTCAGATCCTGAATTTGAAATTTCCACTGAAGTCACGGGTAAGAGGTGAGTGGAACCAAGATCGAGGCCATTTGCTTTTTGAAGTTTGCAAAGACTGCTAAATTTTGCCAATGGTAGTTCACTCTTTGCAACATAGTACGCTGTTCTAAACAGATTTTTCAGGTTTATTTTTGGTATGTTCTTTGCAATTGGTGTTTGTTCTGGGAAAGATATTGCAAACTGAGCAATAATGCATTTCTTGCATTTCTCATGGGTTCTAATGGGGGTCTTTCTTAAAATTACTGGTCCCAGTAACAAAGGCGCTTGTCGACTCAGAAATCGAGGGAAAACCAACAACACACCCGGCAGAACATTGTTATTTACAGTGGTCCACATAAGTGGTTCGCAGGTGCGCATTCGCTGTCAAAATAAAAGACGCGCACCAGATAAGAAGTCGTGTTTGCGTACATATAAAAGGCACTGTTTTTGTCCGCTAGAGTGGGATTTTCACGGCATATTCTGCACCACATCTCTGTGCGTTCATCACTTATTTGAAGCCAGTTCACCTCCTGCAACCACTTTTCTGAGAATACGTGCTTCTTTTGCAGTTCGGACTCTGACATTTCTTTGGAGGTGGAGGAACACAAAAGTAATTGCTTAAAGGAGCTTGCTTCTTCGACATCTTTAAGAGTTCCAAACAAATGTCTGTCCTCCTCCAGAAAATCTTATGTACGCAAACGCGCGTTGCAACTTCTTATCTGGTGCGTGTCTTTTATTTTGACAGCGAATGCGCACCTGCGGACCACTTATGCGCACCCCTGGGTATTTAGCTTGTCATATTCCAGCCACAGAAATTCTTTTGTCCATGAAACCATAAAGCTGCACTTTCTTTTTGTCTCATAGTCTGATTTGTCATAACTTTTCCGTTTTGTGGTAAGCTTTTCTTTGGCTGTCACTTCTTCACCCTGACCTGTCTTATTTGGCTCAGCAGAACTAAAATATATATCCTGCTGCTTTTACACACGCACTCACATAACGGTCAGCGATTCTCTGTGCAATCAACCTCTCACATGTTTAAGCTTGCTGTGGGAGATTTCACTTGTCAGGTTTGAATAGTAAGCTAATGAATGATAAGACAATGTCAGAGGAATTGGTGCGCAATTAATCGTCACTCACCAATCAGTGCTGCCGCTCTCTATACACAGTTCGTGCGATCGCAAAGTGAAAGCAAAAAACAAGCGCAAATTCAAACGCGATTTCAATATGTCACATATTGATAGTGGCTCACCGATGCCAATGACATAATTACTCAGCTACTTTTCCGAAAGAATGCAAAAGCACTGACATATATTTTTTCTTCCTCTGATAGCCCAACGGGCAGGGCTGAGATAGATTTTGGTAGCCCGACTGGAAAAATCGCTAGCCCCGGGACGTCGGGCTAGCGATTTTGCGAGCCCTGTGTGAGAACACCTCTCTCAGGAGGTTGACAGCTTTGTCGAACCATGTGGATTTAATTGTTGTTTTGTTTTTAACTTTTACTTTCTTTTTACAGGTGACTAAAAATGGGTCATTCTATCACAAATCAACTTCTTTATGACTGTCTTCGAGTTGCACAAAATTTTTATCATACCAAGTTTGAACATATATAATGATTGTTTGGAAACTGTCAAAAGCTCAGAAAGCTCTTTGGTGCTTAACAGGTTTTAATCAAGTAGATAGGATTCACTTTGATTTAAAGTTATTGAATTTATTTTCACAGCTCCTTTATTATGCCATGGAACAGTTACCTTTAGAGTATAAATGAATCCAGTTTAATTAAATACATATCCATTTCATCCATTTTCATTGTCATTTAAAACATTTAATAAATTATTTACAATTTTAATTAATTACCGACATATTTAATTATTTAATGATGTATTTAATTCATTTTGGCATTCCCAGCCCCGTAGCTGTGTTCATGAATTAATTTTATCTGTCAGCCTCACCTGTCAAAGTCTAGGGGTGTGGTTAACATGGCCACTGCAGCTACTCTAACATCCGATTGGTTACCGATAATCGATTGCTATGAACTGGTGGTAGTGTGGACCTGTGACAGCCAGGTATCCCAGAAAGCAGTAGCGGTTTTTGATACGGGCGGTTGCCCGGGGTGGCGGCATCACGGGCATCGGCAAAAAAAAAAAAAATTGCTCGTACTCATGCTGCCCCGACGTCAGGCCAACGCAAATTGGGAATGGCATAGGCACCGATCGGTTTTCTATCGCCCATTTGCTGGGAGTAAGGCCGCCCTCAGTTTGCGAGGTGTGCCTGCTGCTTGCGGCACAGGGAGAAGAGGGCGGGGCGGCGGGGGATTCTCTGGCTGGCTGGAGCCGCATCTAATAACCAACTTGCAAAACAAAATAAAAACAAACCAACAAACACGAAAACACCAGACATAATGATACAGACTTATAATTTGCACCGATGGTTTTTCGAAATTCTATATGCGAAAAGTGAGCGCGAGAGCCCTCGGTGCACCTGCTTGTTGCTGAAGTCAAAGTAAACTTGATTGTCATCTCCGCTACATACAGTCCAGTATATAGAGAGACGAGACGACGAGGCTCCAGTTACAGCAGAGCAAGAAAAACAATAAATATAAGAAGAGTAAGAAAAGCCAGAGGGCGTGTTCGCCCGGGGCACCAAACAGGCTAGGACCGCCACTGTCCACACCACTGAATTTGCAGCATTTTTACAAACCAATTCTGGTTCATCCGTTTCATTTAACGATCCACTTTCGCTCTTCTCATTCTGCGTCGCCGCCATGTGCGTATGTAAACATAGGCACTGCGCATGCGCGTTTTACCCATATTCTATCGCGATATTTTCCTATCGTTGCCCAAAATTACACCTGTATTACCGTGAACGGTATGATATAGCCCAGCCCTACACTCAGCCATCAGACAGTCTGGACATCTGATGGTCGGGAATCAGTTTCAAATACAAAAATATCTTTCTGGAGCTGGTCAGGATTTCGTATCTTGATCAGTAAATTTGGATGCGAGTCGTCAGACTGACAGATCAGCTCGTTTCCAGTGTTTTGGGCTCAATACAGAAATTTCATGTCACCATTTTTGATCCCTGGCATTTCTGACAGTTCAGACAAAGCTGCAGTGTGATTTTACTGAGAGTTGCTCAGGTGCATCGCTTCTATTTAAAATAACCACACTACGGAGAGACAAGCGGCTGTTTACGCCTTGTCGTTAGCAACAACGACAGAAAACCCAGCGTGAATAAACCTTTCACCACATAAACCTTTCACAATAAAACGTCTTGATGCATTCTCAATCATCCAGGAAAGTAAATCTCCAAAAATTGAATCTGTTCATCTGGACGTAGCGTTTTGTGGGAGAAACGTTTCGTCTCTCATCCAAGTGACTTCTTCAGTCTCAGCTGACTGCAGGTTTCCCCAAACCTTATAAACAGTACATTTGCATAATGACTGAAACCAGCCCACTGAAGGAACAATGGGCTGTGAGGTCAGTTCCTTAATCATAATTATGCAAATTCCCATGACCATTGATCAACAATCACTGACCAAAACCCACTGATCAAAGAACACTGATCAATGGCCATGAGTACCATTCACAGAGAGTTGGGGAAGGGCTGCAATCACAGCATTGTAAGATGGCGAAAGATGTACCCTTAGGCCCCCTCCTCGATTCAGAGATGGTCTTTCCCTTTTCACGTAAATGGCCTCCTTGACTCTGCGCTCAAACCAGCGTTCTTCCCTGTCCAGGATGTGTACATCCTCATCGTTGAAAGAGTGTCCACTGGCCTGTAGGTGTAAATAAACTGCAGAGTCCTGGCCTGATGAGGTTGCTCTTCTGTGTTGTGCCATCCGCTTCGCTAGAGGTTGTTTGGTTTCCCCGATGTATAAATCCTGGCAATCCTCCTGGCACTTAACAGCGTACACTATGTTACTCCGTTTGTGTCGGGGGACCCGATCCTTGGGGTGGACCAGTTTTTGGCGCAGCGTATTTTGGGGTTTAAAAGCCACAGAGACCCGGTGTTTAGAAAAAATGCGTCTCAACTGTTCCGATACTCCTGACACATATGGGATCACTACAGGTTTTCGCCTGGGCAGCGGTTGTCCTTCTCTCCTGGATCGGCTGGAGCTTTCTTTAGGTGTCTTCCCAGCTTTGACAAAAGTCCAGCTGGGATAACGACATTTACTCAGGGCCTTCTTGATGTGCTGTTCTTCTGCCTCCCTGGCCGCTGTGTCAGTGGGGGTGGTGTTCGCTCTGTGTTGACTGCTGTCTGTGATCTGTGTTGATTTCGACTGTGTAATTATTGTTGGGGATTTTAACATCCATGTGGACAACCCTCAGGACAAAGGGACTAAAGACCTGAGTAACACTCTGGGCAACTTTGGGCTGACTCAGCATGTAACAGAGGCCACACATAATAGAGGACACACTCTTGACCTACTGATCTCCAAGGGCCTGAGCATTTCAAATGTTACTGTGTCTGATGTGGGCCTGTCTGATCATTACTGTGTTTTCTTTGAAAGTAAAATCTCAGCCCACACAAATACGTCAACAGCAGTGATCACAAAACGGTGTATAACTGAACACAGTAGTGAGATCTTTAACCAGGTCTTCCCATTAACACCTGACCTGTCCAGAGGTTCAGTCAATGAGCTCGTCAATAGCTTCAATGCTAAAATGTTAAATGTAATGGACACTATTGCTCCCATTAAGGTGAAGGTTATCTCTGGAAGGAAAAAGTCTCCATGGAGAAACTCCACACTGGTGAAAAATGAAAAAAAAAAAAAGAGTGTAGGAAAGCTGAGCGCAGATGGAGAAAAACAAACCTCCAGGTTCATTATGACATCTATAAAGAGAAACTTCACAATTATAACTTACAACTGAGGAGTGCAAGGAAGTCCTACTTCTCTGACATCATCACCAAAAACAGTCATAACGCTCGGGTCTTATTTTCTACAGTTGACAGGCTAACAAACCCTCCTGTGTCAGTGGCAACTGAACTTCATTCGACCATGGCCTGCAATGACTTTGCCAAATTCTTCACAGAAAAAATCCAAAAGATTAGACAAGCAATTAATACATCAACAGCTGATCCAGGAAATGTACGGTGTCCACCGAAAAACCGTTTAAACATCATCAAACAGTTTCACCCTATTAACAGCAAAGACCTGGAGGACATCTTAGGTCAACTGAACTCCTCCTCTTGCTGTTTAGATGTCCTGCCAACAGGTTTTTTCAAAAAGGTCTCAAAGACTTTGGAGTCAGACCTGTTACAGATCGTAAACTTTTCTTTAATATCAGGTGTGTTTCCAGAATCACTAAAAACTGCTGTAATTAAACCTATACTGAAAAAAGACAATCTTGACAAGACACAAATGAATAACTACAGGCCGATCTCAAATCTCCCATTTTTAAGTAAGATTATTGAAAAAGCAGTTTCTCAACAGCTCAATTACTTCCTAAAACAGAATAACTGCTATGCCTTCCAGTCAGGTTTTAGACAGAACCACAGCACTGAAACCGCTCTGACCAAAGTGTTTAATGACATATGTCTGAACACAGACAGTGGAAGAATGTCAGTCTTAGTTTTACTGGATCTCAGTGCAGCATTTGATACAGTTGACCACAACATATTACTCAAACGACTGGAGAACTGGGCAGGTCTTTCAGGAACTGTACTAAACTGGTTCAAAACATACTTAGAAAACAGGAAATACTTTGTATCAATAGGTAACTTCACATCTGAGCAGACAAGTATCACATGTGGAGTTCCCCAAGATTCCATCTTGGGACCCCTTCTGTTTAACATTTACATGCTCCCACTGGCACAGATTATAAAGAACAACAAAATAAACTATCATAGCTACGCAGATGACACACAAATATATATCACAATGTCACCAGGAGACCGAGGCCCTGTACAGGCTCTTGGTAAATGCATTGAGGAAATTAATGACTGGTTGTGCCACAATTTTCTCCAGCTAAACAAAAATAAAACTGAGGTAATAGTCTTTGGTGCAAAAGAAAAAAAGCGATTACAGGTCACCAGAGAACTTCAATCTATACACCTAAAACCACAAACCAGGCGAGAAATTTGGGTGTAGTGATGGATGCAGACCTAAACTTAGAAAACACATTAAGACAATAACAACATCAGCTTACTATCACCTCAAGAATATTTCAAGGATAAAAGATCTGATGTCTCAACAGGACCTGGAAAAACTAGTCCATGCATTCATCTTTAGTAGGCTTGATTACTGTAACAGCATCTTTACAGGTCTACCTAAAAAATCAGACAACTACAGCTCATTCAGAACTCTGCTGCTCGAGTCCTCACTAAGACCAAAAAAGTGGACCACATCAGTCCAG
Source organism: Oreochromis aureus (assembly GCF_013358895.1). Taxonomy (NCBI): domain Eukaryota; kingdom Metazoa; phylum Chordata; class Actinopteri; order Cichliformes; family Cichlidae; genus Oreochromis; species Oreochromis aureus. The sequence goes on from NC_052950.1 coordinate 12,994,238, forward strand.
CTCTGAGGTCTTTACACTGGCTGCCTGTCCGTCAGAGGATAGACTTTAAAGTTCTGATGCTGGTCTATAAAGCTCTAAATGGTTTAGGACCGAAATACATCAGTGACCTCCTGACCCAGTATGAACCTTCCAGATCCCTCAGGTCATCTGGATCCAGTCTGTTATCAGTCCCCAGAGTCAGAACCAGACACGGAGAAGCTGCATTCAGCTTTTATGCTCCTTATATCTGGAACAAACTCCCAGAAAGCCTCAGATCAGCTGAAACACTCAGTTTATTTAAATCCAGGTTGAAGACTCACCTATTCTCAGCTGCATTTGAATAAAGCACCAAATCCACACTTAAGTTTAAATTTCAAAACCTACTTTTTAACTACTGATTTTATCTACTGTTTTGATATTTGATTTTATATACTGGTTTGTTTGTCTGTTTGTTTGTTTGTTTGTTTGCTTGTCTTAATCAAATTTAAATCATGCTTTTTATTTGTTTTTGTTTTTAATGTCTCTGTAAAGCACTTTGAATCACCTTGTTGTTGAATTGTGCTATATAAATAAACTTGCCTTGCCTTGCCTTGCCTTGGTTCAGATATGTGGATGACACCTGGGTGAAAATCAAATCTCAGGACGTACTACATTTCACAGATCACATTAACTCGGTGGACCAACACATCAAATTCACTAGGGAGGATATGAAAAGTGGCAGGTTAGCCTTCTTAGACTGTGAGATTTCCATCAGTAATGGGGGACATCTAAAAGCTGACGTGTACCGTAAACCTACGCATACGGATCAGTATCTAAGGTTTGACTCTCATCATCCACTGGAGCACAAACTGGGTGTCATCAGGACGCTACAACACAGAGCGAACACCACCCCCACTGACACAGCGGCCAGGGAGGCAGAAGAACAGCACATCAAGAAGGCCCTGAGTAAATGTGGTTATCCCAGCTGGACTTTTGTCAAAGCTGGAAAGACACCTAAAGAAAGCTCCAGCCAATCCAGGAGAGAAGGGCAACCGCTGCCCAGGCGAAAACCTGTAGTGATCCCATATGTGTCAGGAGTATCGGAACAGTTGAGACGCATTTTTTCTAAACACCGGGTCTCTGTGGCTTTTAAACCCCAAAATACGCTGCGCCAAAAACTGGTCCACCCCAAGGATCGGGTCCCCCGACACAAACGGAGTAACATAGTGTACGCTGTTAAGTGCCAGGAGGATTGCCAGGATTTATACATCGGGGAAACCAAACAACCTCTAGCGAAGCGGATGGCACAACACAGAAGAGCAACCTCATCAGGCCAGGACTCTGCAGTTTATTTACACCTACAGGCCAGTGGACACTCTTTCAACGATGAGGATGTACACATCCTGGACAGGGAAGAACGCTGGTTTGAGCACGGAGTCAAGGAGGCCATTTACGTGAAAAGGAAAGACCATCTCTGAATCGAGGAGGGGCCTAAGGGTACATCTTTCGCCATCTTACAATGCTGTGATTGCAGCCATTCCCCAACTCTCTGTGAATGGTACTCATGGCCATTGATCAGTGTTCTTTGATCAGTGGGTTTTGGTCAGTGATTGTTGATCAATGGTCATGGGAATTTGCATAATTATGATTAAGGAACTGACCTCACAGCCCATTGTTCCTTCAGTGGGCTGGTTTCAGTCATTATGCAAATGTACTGTTTATAAGGTTTGGGGAAACCTGCAGTCAGCTGAGACTGAAGAAGTCACTTGGATGAGTGACGAAACGTTTCTCCCACAAAACGCTACGTCCAGATGAACAGATTCAATTTTTGGAGCTTTCACAATAAAGCTGAAGATCCTGTTTAGGTCTTTCAAAATAAACTGAAATGACGACAAAAAACATTCGATTTCAGAATATGCATCAAACAAATTACCCCAAATAAGTCTGACACGGGCCAGAAAACTGTACTATGAAAATTAGGCAGGAGAAAAAAAAAACCCTAAGGAGTGCTGAATCATTCAATAACACAGACTATCCGGTTGTTCAGTCTGACGTCACTGGCCGTGTCTGGGCCTAAACTCCGCTGCAGGTCCATATATCAAACGATCACTGTGGCATTACTGAGAGTTGAAAAACTGTCTAAAGTCTTTCATCTTTAATAAAATGATCAGTGTTCTGCTCTACCAGGTGTAACAATTGAGTTTAACATCCAGGCATCCATGAAAATGGAATTTATGACATTTAACGGCATTAGAAGTTAGCAGGAAGTTAGCTCGCCAGCTTCTATCTAAATACAATATAGCATGTCCTGACTGCGGGGTTTTGGAAAAAAATTCAAACGTACAGCTCTGCTATAACTTCCAACATAAATGAAGACAGAAAACTAAACAGCAGTGACGTTTGTAGGGTTACTGAAGTTTGGCTAGCTGGTATATAATGATGTGCTACGTGACCGCTAGCGACACAGCTATGTTAGCATAACATAAACAAGCTAACTTTTTTTCCACTCGATAAAAGTTAACGTGAGTGTTCTCGGTGGTCAGGAACAAATGTAATCGCATGGCAGGATGCTGTAAAAGGACTAAACTTTAGCCAGGAGAACAAGTAAGATAATCCATCCACAATACGAGGTTAGTCATTCATATACTGCTGCATGGGCTGTGCTGTAGTTACATCGTAAGGTTTTAAAAACTGAGCTTAAATAAATGATTAGCGGTAATAAAAGCCGAGGGAGGTCAACAGTGATCACTGACTGTTTTAGGAGCTTTTTGAGATTAAATAGAAGAAAATACAAAACATTAAACATGTTAACAACACAAAAGCCATATTAAACGCAGACTACTTTAGGCCCGGAAGTAGGATTCGTCACGTCATCACTGAACAACCGGATTAGAGTAACAGGTGTGTAGCATTGCTAACTAGCTAGCAACAAGCCTCCAACACAGTGCGTATGCTAGCGGCTAATCTAGTTAACGAATTAACAACAGAGCGATTTTAGAACTATAGGATGATAAGCTGTGTGTCTTTTTTATAACAGTGACATGTTTGTATTTACCTTAATTAAACGAGTGGTCAGTCGCGGTAAACCAGCAAAAAACTCGAGCAGCCGGGCTACGTAAAAAGTGTAGGGGGGCGTGTTTGCGGTCACGTCCAGCGGGTTTGTGGGCAGGAGCATTACACAGTCGCTCCACCTCAAATCACTACTGACCAGACTCTGGCTCCAAAAATGCAAGATGGCAGCCTCGACAAGCGGGATATTTTGGCTTCATTTTTGCACAATGGGAGGAGGCGCTGTGGCGTCGTCCATGTTTTGTTTTCTACAGTCATTGCTCCGAACGGATTCAGCCAGAGGGGCGTGCACCGGTTGCTAAGCAACCCTCTCGTTTTACTCGAAGTGGGCGGAGCTAAGTTCAAAGACATCAAGTACGTCACAGACTTAAAAGGATTTCAGTTAAACACCGAGGGCTTAAATACCCCCCTGTAACAGCAGATTTTCGAAAGCCAGCTTTAACAAAGGGAGAACAAATTATCAGCAAACAAATACACATTAAACGTTCTACAATGAGCAGGAAACCATCTAAGGATAAACCAAAAGAACAAAACTGCACTAGCAAAAAAACAGAGGCCCCAGAGAAAAAGGAGGCAGCTCATGACCTTGAATGTTGGTCGCAGACTTCCAACAGAGTTGTCATGGAAGAAGTAAAGTGTGGGCCTAATTTTTTTTCACAGAAACAAACATTTTACAATAACTCTCAATGTCACATAACAATGAACAACGTGGGTAATTTAACACTCACTATCAGTAATGGTATGATTAATGTCAGGAATAATCAGTTTGACTTGAATAACAGGCAATTCCCTTTCATACGAAATCCGAGAGCAATAACTGACAAGCCCAGAACTGCAATAGACAATAAAGACTGTGACTCCACGCAAAGCACCTCTGAAAACTCAGAGGATAAGGAAAAACACGAGAAAGACTGTGACTGCACGCAAAGCACCTCTGAAAACTCAGAGAATGCGGAAGAATACAAGAAAGACTGTGACTGCACGCAAAGCACCTCTGAAAACTCAGAGGATAAGGAAAAACACGAGAAAGACTGTGACTGCACGCAAAGCACCTCTGAAAACTCAGAGGATAAGGAAAAACACGAGAAAGATTGTGACTGCACGCAAAGCACCTCTGAAAACTCAGAGGATAAGGAAAAACACGAGAAAGACTGTGACTGCACGCAAAGCACCTCTGAAAACTCAGAGGATAAGGAAAAACACGAGAAAGACTGTGACTGCATGCAAAGCACCTCTGAAAACTCAGAGAATGCGGAAGAATACGAGAAAGACTGTGACTGCACGCAAAGCACCTCTGAAAACTCAGAGGATAAGGAAAAATACAGATTTTCACTGGAAATCTGTTTGGAAAAGCTGGTGGAGCAGATTGTAAAAAAATTAGGCATAGTCATCAGTCCGGAAAGGGTTTTAGCCATTTACAACAGGCTTACCAACAAAATTTGGGCTGAAATACGGGATGACATTGATAAAATCCCCTTAAAGAAGTTTAACAACTTCCACAAGGTCATGTACAAAGCCCTGTGTAAAAAGTGGAAAGATCCAGAATTAATTCTGCAAATCATGGAATTAAATTACCCAACATTCGACGATAAAATTGTTAACATTTTCATGGAGGAGGCAGCCAAACTATCGAAGAAACCAGGTTGCATACGTCGTTTTTTCTCATTTATAGGCCGACTTTTTTGTTGCACCAGGAGACAAAATAAGGCTGATGTAATGTAGAAGAAACATCATGATATCGACTGAAAATGTTTCCAGAAAACAAATTGTAGACTTTAAATTGGCTAGTTTTAAAATTATAATGGCTCTTTTTAATTGATGGACTTACTTTTGGGAACCCATTCACCAGTCGCAGCAGATGGCTGTCCCCTCACTGAGCCTGGTTCTGCCGGAAGTTTCTCCCTCTTAAAAGGGAGTTTTTCTTCCCCACTGTCGCCTAGTGCTTGCTCAGAGGGGTTTGTCTGTTTGGGTTTCCTTTTTAATAACTTTTAAAAAAAAAAAGTTATCAATAAAAGTCTTAAAATTTTACACTCTGATTTCTGTTTGTTTTCATTGTAAGTTGAATAAATACATGTGTTATTTGTTATTTAGTTCAAACCGTGGGTAGAAAATGCAGAGACAATGCTGTGCCGTCATGTGACCACAACATAAAGATATACAGGGAGTGCAGAATTATTAGGCAAGTTGTATTTTTGAGGAATAATTTTATTATTGAACAACAACCATGTTCTCAATGAACCCAAAAACTCATTAATATCAAAGCTGAATGTTTTTGGAAGTAGTTTTTAGTTTGTTTTAGTTTTAGCTATTTTAGGGGATATCTGTGTGTGCAGGTGACTATTACTGTGCATAATTATTAGGCAACTTAACAAAAACAAATATATACCCATTTCAATTATTTATTTTTACCAGTGAAACCAATATAACATCTCCACATTCACAAATATACATTTCTGACATTCAAAAACAAAACAAAAACAAATCAGCGACCAATATAGCCACCTTTCTTTGCAAGGACACTCAAAAGCCTGCCATCCATGGATTCTGTCAGTGTTTTGATCTGTTCACCATCAACATTGCGTGCAGCAGCAACCACAGCCTCCCAGACACTGTTCAGAGAGGTGTACTGTTTTCCTCCCTTGTAAATCTCACATTTGATGATGGACCACAGGTTCTCAATGGGGTTCAGATCAGGTGAACAAGGAGGCCATGTCATTAGTTTTTCTTCTTTTATACCCTTTCTTGCCAGCCACGCTGTGGAGTACTTGGACGCCAGCGTGTGATGGAGCATTGTCCTGCATGAAAATCATGTTTTTCTTGAAGGATGCAGACTTCTTCCTGTACCACTGCTTGAAGAAGGTGTCTTCCAGAAACTGGGAGTAGGACTGGGAGTTGAGCTTGACTCCATCCTCAACCCGAAAAGGCCCCACAAGCTCACCTTTGATGATACCAGCCCAAACCAGTACTCCACCTCCACCTTGCTGGCGTCTGAGTCGGACTGGAGCTCTCTGCCCTTTACCAATCCAGCCACGGGCCCATCCATCTGGCCCATCAAGACTCACTCTCATTTCATCAGTCCATAAAACCTTAGAAAAATCAGTCTTGAGATATTTCTTGGCCCAGTCTTGACGTTTCAGCTTGTGTGTCTTGTTCAGTGGTGGTCGTCTTTCAGCCTTTCTTACCTTGGCCATGTCTCTGAGTATTGCACACCTTGTGCTTTTGGGCACTCAGTGATGTTGCAGCTCTGAAATATGGCCAAACTGGTGGCAAGTGGCATCTTGGCAGCTGCACGCTTGACTTTTCTCAGTTCATGGGCAGTTATTTTGCGCCTTGGTTTTTCCACACGCTTCTTGCGACCCTGTTGACTATTTTGAATGAAACGCTTGATTGTTCGATGATCACGCTTCAGAAGCTTTGCAATTTTAAGGCTGCTGCATCCCTCTGCAAGATATCTCACTATTTTTGACTTTTCTGAGCCTGTCAAGTCCTTCTTTTGACCCATTTTGCCAAAGGAAAGGAAGTTGCCTAATAATTATGCACACCTGATATAGGGTGTTGATGTCATTAGACCACACCCCTTCTCATTACAGAGATGCACATCACCTAATATGCTTAATTGGTAGTAGGCTTTCGAGCCTATACAGCTTGGAGTAAGACAACATGCATGAAGAGGATGATGTGGACAAAATACTCATTTGCCTAATAATTCTGCACTCCCTGTACTGTAATGGCATTACAAAGGTTGGAACTTTAAAGATACTATATAGGCTATAAAATTATTATTATTAAAACTACTGCATTCTGTCTGTCTCTTTCTGTATCCAGTGCACAGTGATACCAAGGAAACCCCTCTTCTTTCAGTCCAACCAAATGTCCACAGTGACTGAAACATGATCAGCCTCCCTCAACTGAGTTTTTAACAGGTTCTCTGTTTTTGATGTAATTGTTCTGAGACATACTGGGCTGTATTTGCTCTTGTTTTCCACAATAGACAGGAGCAGGTTGCAACCAATAATCAAGTCACTTAATAATGCATTTGTGATGGCTTTCTGCTGTGGACAATTCATGCTGTGCTGCCCGGCACAAGTGTCCAGAAACTGTGAAATGGAAGGCTGTTGGTATCTTCTGAATTAGTTAAATGTCACAATAAGGAGAGAGAGCACTGTCTATTTTTGAACACTTTCATCATATAGTATATATACACTAAGTTTATTCCATCTTTAATTAATAAGAAAACTCCAGATGATTCCATTCTGAGCTTAAGAAGCTTCTGATAGGTTAGTAGAGTCCATTTGAGTAAATTGGTGGCACACCTGTGGATGCATTTAAGGCACCCCCAAAATAACCTTAAAACGTATGAAAAAGCTTCTAGAAAACAAATTGTAGACTTTAAATTGGCTAGCTTTAAAATTAAAGAGACAGAGAGGATACAGCTGAAATTCAAACTGCTGGCCTTTGACCACTTCAAAGGATTACACACTGGTTACAGAATCTGTGAGAAAGCTGAAGCTATATGTGACGAATACAACATCAAAGATAAACTGGACTATATTATTAGCAACACTTCTGCCAATATGTGGAAAGCATTCAATGTCTGCTTCCCAACTGAGCAATGTGAGGAACATAAATGTTTTCTGTTATTTGCATTCCCATCAGCGTAAGAGACTCAGCAGCAGATTAGAATCAAGTATAATAGCATTTAGATATTTAATAATTCAAATTAAACAAAAGGTCCGTGTCAGATTTTTCAAAACGAAACCATGTCCATGCTACAAATGTAGCACCTCGTTTAGGTGGAGATTAATGAATAAATTATTAACTGAGTGAATGTGGATTGATATTGTACATTCAGCTATTAGGTGATGATAATATACCAGAGGTGGCCAACCCAATCTAACACTATATCTGAAACTATGACAGGCAGGAAGTCATTCATGCCTGCTTAAATCCTTTGAGTTTATCATCTAAATGTTACAGCAAAACTGTATGTTCAACTACAGTGCTGTCAAACTCTAAAGAAATCTGCTTGTAGCATGATGAGTTAGGACTGAATGTTTTGGGCTGCAGAACTATTTTCTCACGAAAGACTTCAAAGGATGAAGGTAAGGTTATTCTTTGAGTTTTTTCTAGGATTACCGTTGAGGGCTATTTGAAAAGGTCAGGTCCTTTAGATCAACCATTTCATACTATGACGACGACGCGGATCGCCCCCGGCGTTAACGCGTTGACGCCGTGCAGCCCCATGCACGGGGGTGATCTGCGTTAACTCGCTAACGGAGATTTGCTGCGTTAATGCAGTTATGGCGTTAACGTCATTTTAACGAGATTAACGCTGACAGCACTAGAAAAGTAAATAAATTAAACAAAACACATTTACATGACTTCAGTGTGATAGGTACCAATTACAAAGTTATTTTATTTTCTTAAAGTTTCTCTTAATATTATATCCAAAATGTGTGATGTGTTTTCATTTCCAAGCATGAGTTCTTAATAGAATCTAATTTACAGTATCTCCAGATTTGAATAAATTCTAATATTTCTAAAATCCACAGGTTTTAAGATTAAAGGCCTAAAATGGCTGCTGTTTGGTGGCATGGACCAGCCAAACATCTGGGGGGAGTTGGGGAATGTCAAATGTGATTTATGCAAATAGAGGGTCTGATTGTACATTTTCATAAAGTTTGTCTCCGCGTGCTATTTGTAGTGAGCTGGGGCTGTCCCTCTGCCTGAAACTTCATCACAGAAAGGTGGACTGTCAGTAAAACCACAATACAGAGTTCTTGTTTTAAATTATAGGCACTACATTTCATCAAATACAATCAACTGCCCAGATCAGATCAATTCTGTTTAATAATGGGAGATACTTGGACGTGGGACGCCCCTAATCACATGCTATGGATGCTGTCTCTTTTGAAAACAATCCTTTATCTAAATATGGGAGAAACTGGACAAAATTCAGTGAGTACAATGGACCCAAAACTGAACATGAATTTAATTTATGTTCTAGTAACCTTCCAAAACACTCACCTGTTTGTAGGTCAGTCCCATCATTCCTAAAAAAAGTCGTTTAAGACAAAAGTTTTCAGAATTTCAAGAATTTTCTGTGCTTTCATGAGCACAAGTCTATTTGGTCCACATTGGTCAGCATGGTTACTGATATGTGTTGGCATGAGTGAGGACAGAACAGAAAATGAAGGTAAACTGCTGAGCTTTAAAGGTTTTATTCTGGTGGCATTTTTTTCAGTTTGCCACCAGGTGTCGCCACAAGCAAACCAAGAAACAGTGGCGGGACATTTGGAAACGCCTTCCGAACAAGAATGGACCTGAGGTGGAGCTGACTCTATTCTCCAGCCTGGAGGTACAACTCTGGGCTTTTTATGTCGGGTCGAAAATGTAAGTACTGAAACATGGCCTTAAAACACACAGAGAAAGGGCATTTTTGAACCAGGAAAGAGGTTAGCTAACTTTGCCAATATTATCTTAAATGAAATACAACATGCATACATACCTGTTGAGTCACTCCCAGCCCGCTTGGCCTGCTTTTCCTCTGGGTCGATTCATCAGTGAGACGACTCCTGTGTGCTGTTTTGTTAATCTCGATCACTGAAAACAGCTTCTCACACAGATATGTGCTACCAAACATACAATAGGTTCGAGCCGTAGACGGAGCTGGGACGTTGCTTCAGGAGTGGAACGAATAAACTGTGCGGGCCATTCAGTGTCGAATTTTGCCTTGAGTGTCCCATTACACTGCAGCCAACACCTGAATCTGCACAGGTGCAGTTTCCACATCACCTGTAAATGGGTTGCGAAGCACCTCGAAATTCTATTTTTGAGCTTCAAAGTCACCAAAGCACCGTGCAAACTCAGTGCGCAGTGCGCTCAGTTTAACACCAAAGTGCGCATTTGGGAACAATGTTGCGCCGACTTGGTTCAACATTACTTGGCAACAGGGAAAGTGAGGCAAGTTGCATTGGTGCATTTGTGACTCCCATTCACTCGAAATGCCTTCACCGCATCATACATGCCATGTCCATGAACTGACAGATTTCCTTGCTGAGCTCAAAAACTTTGAGGACTTTTTCCCAACTCGGCCAACGGATCTCTGTATGATAAGGAATGTGGCAAACTCTAAATCCATTTCCCCATAAAACACCGAAATTGACGGTGATTTAAACCTTTAGCTCGGATAAAATTTACGGTTTGCGTTACGGTACTCATTACATGCTCCTTTTTTTAGGATTTTACCACACAGCGTTTCCTGGTGTATGATGCAGTGATATGCTGTTAACTCATCGGTACAGTTCTCCTCCTGCATCTTTACTCGCATCCTGCCGACTAGTCCACTTTTTTCACCACACATTGCCGACGCTCCATCTGTTTAAGTCCAACAAGTTTGTCCCAGGGCAGTTTCATGTCAGTTACACTTTGACATACGTTTAAAAAAAAAAGTCTTTTCCTGTCGTCTAAGGAGCTTGGAAAGAAAAGTGTCTGGATTTCTTTAAGTTGCTTGAAGACGTTTCACCTCTCATCTGAGAAGCTTCTTCAGTTCTACCCATATGGAAAAGATATATATAAATCTTATAAAGTTCGTATCTGTCTTGTGTGAAACTTGTATGAAAAGCATACAAGAGTGAAAACAGATATAAGATCCCTAGAAAAATTATATAAATGAAACTTGTATCTTTTGGATACTTACTAAAACAATATATGAAAGTGGCCACTTTCATGAGTAAATCACATAAGCCTTATATGATTTACTATATGAAGTAGGCCACATCTGATGCAAGCCTTTTATAAGTTTTTTCTATTTCTTTTCCATATGGGTAGGGTCAAATGGTGGAGAATCCCAGATTTAAGCTCTGTGGGAGTGTCCCCCTGTGAGGGACAAAGGACCCCCTAATGATCCTCTACCTAATCACATGAGCCAAGGTGTGAAAATGGGTGTAGTTCACAATCAGCCAAGGTTTTGGGTGAGCTCATTGTGATTTCCTGAGGTCAGATGGCCCAGGATGTGAATGGGCGTTAAGGCGTTTGGGAAGGAATCTCAAAACTGGATTATAGATGGCAGACAGTTGTTGTCGTAAACCACCGCCTCTGTTCAAAGATGGTCGCTCACAGTGGACATAAATGTCTTCTTTTACTCATCTTTCAAACCATCTGTCCTCTCTGTCCAAAATGTGAACATAGCATCCTCGAAAGAGTGACCTTTGTCCTTTAGATGCAGATGGATGCTGAGTCTTGTCCTGTGGAGGTGGCTCTTCTATGTTGTGCCATACGTTTATGAAGTGGCTGTTTGGTCTCTCCAATGTAGAGGTCTGGGCATTCCTCGCTGTACTGTACAGCATACACCACATTGTTAAGTTTGTGTTTAGGAGTTTTGTCTTTGGGATGAACCAGTTTCTGTCTGAGTGTGTCGCTGGGTCTGAAGTATACTGGGATGTTGTGGTTGGAGAAGACTCTCCTGAGTTTTTCTGATATACCAGCTACATAGGGGATGACAATGTTGTTGCGTTTGCCTTTCGTATCCTCCCTAGTTGGTGTCTGATCTTCTTTTCTGTACATCTTTGCTGACTTGATGAAAGCCCAATTAGGATTTTATGTTTTAAGTGCTTCCTTTACATGTGTGTGTTCCTTCTTTTTCCCTTCAGGCTTAGAGGGAACATGATCTGCCCAGTGGTGTAGGGTCCTAATTACTCCAAGTTTGTGTTCCAGAGGGTGATGGGAGTCAAAGAGGAGGTACTGGTCTGTGTGTGTGGGCTTCCGGTAAACTTCAGTGTTGAGGTTTCCATTCTCTTCAATGTGCACAGTGCAGTCCAGGAAAGGCAAACAGTTATCCTTTGTGTCTTCCCTGGTGAACTTGATCTTTTTATCCACAGCGTTAATGTGAGCAGTGAAGGATTCCACTTATTGTGTTTTGATTTTGACCCAGGTGTCGTCTACATATCTGTACCAGTGGCTGGGTACTCTCCCTTTAAAAGAGCCAAGAGCCTTTCTTTCCACTTCCTCCATGTAAAGGTTGGCTACAATAGGTGACACGGGGGAGCCCATGGCGCAGCCATGTTTTTGCCTGTAGAAATCCTCGTTGTATTTGAAATATGTGGTGTTAAGGCAGAGGTCTAACAGTGTGCAAATCTGATCGGGGGTGAAGTTTGTTCTGTCTTCCAAAGAGCTGTCTTCTTGTAGGCGTCTCCACTGCCTCTGTGGTAGGTATGCAAGTGAATAGAGAGACTACATTGAAGGACACCACGGTTTCATCTGGATCCAGGGTAAGTTTCTGGACCTTGTCGGTGAAGTCGGTGAAGTTCTTGATGTGATGTGGGGTGTTCCCCACAAGAGGTGCTAGGATGGTAGCAAGGTGTTTCGAGATGTTGTAAGTGGCTGAGTTTATGCTTCTAACAATGGGTCTGAGTGGGACACCTTCTTTGTGGATCTTAGGAAGTCTGTAAATGCAAGGTATGGCATCCCCTGGGTATAGGCGATGATATCTAGGGCGGTCAATGATTTTGTCCTTTTCAAGTGAGGCAAGCGATAACTTTCTTTTTGTAGCTGCTTGTGGGGTCTCGCTTTAAGGCTTCATAGGTATTGTTGTCACTGAGAAGAGTAGTAATCCGTTGTGTTTAGAACCACGTCTTCAAGCAACCTAAAGAAGTCCAGACGCTTTTCTTTCCAAGCTCCTTAGACTACGATGACCTGGATGACTGAGAACCTTCACAGACACGTCTTTTCCTGTCCTTGTCCTGTGCATCGATTTAATGTCCAATATTTCCTCTGTAACACACAAATTGGACTCCACACCACAGATAAAAATGGCCACCTGTGCAATGTCCATCATGTCTGTACTTTCATACACAGCAAGAGTATGCAATAAAGTCTTTGCTTCTTTCACACAACTGTGTTCTTAAATCAGTGCCCATCTCACAAACCCGATCAACAATCGTATTTCTGCTCAGGGTCACATTTGCCAAAATGTTTTGTCTGGACACAAGACATCCCACACCTTCAACATTCAGCTCTTCAGAAGCTCTCCATCGGTAAATATCCAGTGGGTCAGTGTCAGAAATATCAATAAAAAAGTCTTCAACTCATCTGGTCAAATTAGGGCGAGGATGCATTTTCAAAAATGCTCCCATGACATAACGTTCGAGTCATTCACAGGCCTATATACAGACTGTGCAGCTTCAAGATATAACTTTTTTTTTAATATAGGAAATGTGGGAAAAGCCAGTGCCCTCTGTCACACCCAATTTGGGATTAATCAGTGATGTACCATTTCCAATTCAGCTTGGCATTATTTTGCTATTTTTTTGTTTGTTTGATTTATTTCGTTGTTTTTACCCTTGCTTAAATAAAAACATTTCCTATATATATCTGATGCAGAAAAGACAAAACCACCTGAATCCAGGAACTGACAGAGTGCTTTGAAACACTGGATTTTCTGTTCCCAGAAAACAGAAAGTCATTTCATGCGTGGTGTCGAATTTAATGTAGTTGGGTTTTTCTTCCCCTATTCTTTTTCATCGAACTGCTAACAGGCCAGAAATTCCTGTTCAGTTTCTCAGATATAAGGATTTGAACGTGTTGCATTGGGCCTCCTAACCACCTGAAGGCGCTGTTTGTTTCAGTAAGACTGAAAAATCCTGAAATCTGCTGGTCCCTTTAACGCAACTCACATGGAACTCCTGGCCGGTTCTGCCTCGCGTGCTGGCATTTGGAGCGTTCGTGGACCGGACCGAGCTTAGATACTCGCATCTATCAGTCTTCATTTTTCGTTTCGCACTATTTAAAATCAAATTTGACCGAAAGGAAAATCTGTAGCTAACTTTTAGAACTACCAAGTGATATATTTGGCAGGTGTCGCATTGGGAAGAAGGCACACAACTCGTTTTATTTACGAGTCTGTCAACGTCAACTAACGGTAACGATCACAAAACGGTTATCTGAAAGCTGGTGGCGCTGAGGGGTGACAAAGATGACAGAAGAGCTCGAGCAGATTCTTTCGCAGCTCACACAGCCTGATAATGCAATTATTCAGCAGGTAACGTCACAAATAATTTTATTAAAGTTAACGTTAGCATTACTTTGCCCGGCTATAAGGGAACTTTTTGAAGTGGCTGCTGGAGATAAGCTAGCTAATGTTTGTTAAGGTTCGGTAAGCTAACTGTTAAACCACTGGTACTGATATTTAGAACCACTGGGTTCTTATATTAGCAGTTTACTGCCTGAATAGTTGGTACCTTAAATAAAAACCAGGCTTAGGTTGTGAGTCAGTTGGTGAGCTGTTATTTCTTTGTGGCACCCACCACAGACAATCTCTTTTGTCCTCTTTTAGGCCACAGCCCAGCTGAAACAGGCGTTCAAAGACCCAGCTATTATTCCAGGCTTGTGTGCGGTCATGAGTGGCTCCCAAAACCCTCAGGTACTATATACCTTTTATTATTTTATCCTCTGGTGTGTGTGTGAAAAGAATGCCAATCTTTGTAAACATTTGGCATCCAACATGCAGATCCGTCAGTCAGCTGCAGTGATGCTGAGGCTGAGGGTGAAGAAACACTGGAAGAAGATCAGCCCTAATGACAGAGAGAGGTTTGAGTTTTACTTGTCTTTCACACTACCAGCTTTTATAGTTTAAACACTGCTGTGATGTTTGCTTTTTATTCACACAGTCTGAAGGCAGTGGTGCTGCAGGCTTTCATGCAGGAAACAGAGTAAGAAAATGCTGCACTTACTGTTTTGCATTCTCTAGATACAGACCTACACGTTTGAGCTGTCATGAGCTGTTGCCTCTCTGTTTATTTTCTTTGCAGGCACACGGTGCAGCATTCACTCTCCCAGCTGTGCGCTGTAATGGTTAAACATGAGACACCAGACCATTGGCCTGCCCTGCTCCAGCTTCTCACTCAGTCCACCAAGAGCGGCAACCCTCATGACAGACAGGTAGCCTGATCAAGCACCAGCTACGAGTTCAGATTAGTTTAATGTATTTACAAGTGTAGATGATGATAGATGCACATGTCTGGACTAGTTCATAACCTGTGTTAGCTATAGCTTAAAGCAAGTATGTCAAACACATTTTGCATGGTGGGCCACATAAACCTGACTTTGATTTTAAGTGATACACACCAGTGAAAGTTTAACTACACAGTTAATCTGTAATATAGCTTAACATAAGAAAAAGAAGTGCAGATTTAACTGTTTGTCTCAGTTTTTCTACATGATAATAACAAATGCTGCTTTAGTTAATGAAAGACAATTGCCAGTATAGCTCATTGGGCTTAATTTGTAAGAAGTAAATGTGTAAAACATGGTAGCTCATTGCCCAGACTGTTCAGTAAGTTTTTGTTAATTCACAGAAAATATACTGTTTGTTTTTTGTTTTTCCCTGGTCTTTACCCTGTCTTTAAACAAACAAAAAACAGATTTCCAAACAGGTCAATTTCTGTCTTTTTTTTTCTTTGGTTTAGTATAAATGGGTGAAGTCTGTATCAGTTGTAAAGGTTAGAAAACTTACAAACATACAGCTAAAAGTGCAAAATATATACCCCCGTTTACATTTTTTCCATCTGATAGACTGAATTAGAGTCTTTGCTGGCCAATTCTGGTCCTCAGGCCTTATGTTTGAAACATTTGGATTAAAGTCTCATATTATATTGTAATTTGTGCATGGTTTAATCACTAGAAATATCATAATGTTTTTTTTGCCAGGTTGGTCTCCTGCTGCTGAACAAGGTGATCGAATCCAACCCTGAGCCTTTCAAGCCCCATTACTGCCAGCTGCTGCAGCTGCTTCGTAGTGTGCTGGAAGACCACAACAACCCTACAGCCCTGTACTATTGCATCCTCACCCTCACAGCCATAACAGCATTCACTGGCACAGAAGAGATGGTGAGGCAAAACAACATTTCAGGCAATGTGCAGACATTGAAACTATTCCAGAAGAGATTTGTTTATAATTGCACTGAATGTGATGCGTTACAACTTAAGTTGAAATAAGACCTGAATTATATTCTAAATCTTGTCATTTCTAAAAATCTAGAAGTATTTTGTCACAACTCAGTAACATCTTGCTGTCTTATAGCACCTGATGCGTTCCATCCTCCCAAATCTGATTGTTGCCCTGAAATGCCTCATCAAGGCAGATGAGGTAAATTCTGACATTTAGCAAATGCTTTTGTACCTAATGTGTTTATGAAACATACCTACTAAATTGTTACTTCTGTCTCTCCCTTCACAGAACCAAGCCAGTGAGGCCATGGAGGTGTTTAATGAGCTCATGGAGAGTGAGGTCTCCATTATCGTCCCACATGTTGCTGACATTGTCCGCTTCTTCTTGGAGGTACGACCTGAATGTGTGATTTCTGTTTGATATTCTAAATTTTATTCATTTTTCTGAGCTGACAAGTGATGTTTGCTACCTGAATGCTCAGAGGGTTTTTCAAGTGAATTTTAACAACATGTGCTTTATGCTTGTGTTAGGTCGGCAGCGACACCAATCTGAGTGACTCTCTGCGAGTGAAAGCACTCTCTTGCGTCACCTTCCTCATCAAGTTGAAGAGTAAGGTGAGTCATCCACCAGCTCTTTAAATATCTGCTTATGTGTGTCTATGTGGGGTTGTAGAGCATATGAGAGTCTTGTGGGTCTGTTATTGTTCAAAAGACATGACCGCTTGTCTTGTCTTTTCTTGACACCAAAATATCACTCTTGAACTTGGAGTATCCTCCAGAGCTGACCCTTTCAGCAACAGAACAAACAAACACAAATGTAGCTCTATAGAGTGCAGTCATCAAGTTGAAAAACCTTCAGTGTCCAGAATTCACTTAGTCTAGACGCAATTTTATTGGAGATTCTCCTAGCAGCATGTACTCCAAAACCACAATTTACATTGGAAACAGACAAACAGCTTGAATCCAGTGGATGTAAAAATGTTATATTTACCAGCGATAGCCATCCTAAAAAAACAGAGAAAACATTCAAAATTCACAAGTTAAAGTTAACACTTTTCTCACACATTTTATTATATGCAGTTCAGTCATTATAGTCTATAGAATTTAGAGGATGATTAAAAAGTAAAAATACTAAGCTGTGACTTGACAAAATTCTCTATGTCATAAGTATAGGTCATCTGCTTTTGGACTTTCTAGGAAGAGACAGTGTGTCTACAAGATTTCTTTTTTTTTTTTTTTTTTTTTTTTCTATTAGATTGAAATGAATAAATTAGTGTTTTCTGGGAATGTTTTTGGTGACTAACTATGCAAAATGAATTAAACTAACTGTAAAAACACAAAAGTGCAATCTCTTGTGACACTCGACTGAATGAAAGTGGATTTACATAATGGATACTCATTGTACTCCCAGCGGCTGGGAACTGGTTTGGTTTTCATTGGAGGAGTATCACATAGCTTAAAACTGTACAGAATATAAAAGTTTCATTTGAAACTTGAAATAATATATTTTTCTAATCTTTATAGACGGTGCTGAAGCAGAAGCTCCTGAACCCAATCCTGCAGGCCATTTTCCCTGTACTGACTGCAGCTCCAGCTCCTGGTGAGCAGGACCCAGAAGATGAAGAGGACAACAGCGGAGATGGAACAGATAATGAAAGTCCCAAACACTGTGCTGCTCAGGTGTTTAACTATTTTGATATAAAGTGTGCTTTTTTTGTTGTTTTTTTTATCAAAGAAGTTCACTTTGCAGAAACTTAAAGTAATTTTTGAATAAGGTTTGACTTGTTCTGTTGTCTGTTTTCAGATTATTGACACTATGGCTCTTCATATGCCTCCAGAGAAACTGTTCCAACAACTGGTAGGTCATATAGATTTGAAATAACTCTGATCCCTGGCTGTTGTATCTGCTTTCTGATAGTGTGTTAAATTGTTTTGTTGTTTGTAATAGATGCCCCTTACTCAGACCTGCCTTGCCAGTGAAAATCCATATCAGAGGAAGGGAGGACTCATGTGTCTTGCTGTGCTGGCTGAAGGGTGTGCAGACCACATACGCACTAAGTACGCCCCCTTGACTTGAAATAAGTGTATATATGTTGTTTTTAAATCTATACATGCAGTTTGATTTCGACAATGTGTAAAAATTCTTCGTGTATTTGTGTGGTAGGATGTTAAAATCAGTGCTGCAAACAGTATGCCAGAGTCTTTCAGACAGCAGTGAGGTGGTGCGCAGTGCGGGCCTTTTTGCCCTTGGACAATTCTCTGAACATTTACAGGTGAGTTAGGACACACCTCAGTGGGAAAAGCTGTTTTTCTGTTTGTTTTTCAAGCCTTTAATGTGTGGTTCTTAGGGATTTATACTTGGAATGAAGTGCTTGCAATTTTTATTCTATTTGTGACACAGTATGCTCATTTTAGACCTTATTTACAACGGGAACTGTGTGTGAAGGAATGGACTGAAGTTATTATAAGATGTTGCATGCTATTGGATTTACTTAAAGTGCCACTTATCTCAAACCTGATCTATATGCATGTGTATAGTTTTTTTCCACGATAAAACAAAGAACTATTCTCAGTTTCTTGTTATAAATTTTATTTTTCCTTCTTTGCTTTCCAGCCTGAAGTGAGCACGTACTGTTCAGAATTGATGCCTTTGTTGCTGGGATACCTTTCATCGTTGAACCAGGCCAAGATTGGCCACGTCACGAAAGCGTTTTACGCCCTGGAGAACTTCATGGAGAACCTAGGTAAACTGGAAAAGATCTCCCCAGAGACAAGCACAGTAAAACTCACACAACTTCCCTGCAAGGGGAGAAATTACCAAAATTTTCTGCAAACCAAAAACTCTATTGTTAAACAAAACAAAGTCACTTTCTTTTCATCATCTCTCATTTTGGTTTTACAAACAGGAGCTGATATTGAGCCCTACCTGCCCACTCTGATGGAGACGATGCTTTCTGCTCTGAACAACACAGATAACCTCAAGATAAAAGAACTGGCAGTGTCTGCTATCGGTGCCATAGGTAACAGGCTGTCAGGGTTTTATACATTAACCAGTAAAAAAAAAAAGAAAAGAGTTGTAGTTTTCTGGCTGACTGTGTAAGATACTAGTTCAATAAACATCCTTAATTATTTGTTCTTCCAGTGTCAAATTTCGAAAAATAGAAAGACAAGCTGGTATGACATTAAATCTTATCGCTTAAATGAAAACTAATCTCTCAACTACTTCAAATGACTTTAACAGCCAATGCTGCCAAGGAGCTGCTGGTTCCCTACTTCACCCCAGTTATTGAAAGTTTGAAGGGCTTCCTGACCACCACCACAGAGGAAATGAGGTCTCTACAAACTCAGTCTTTAGGTTGGTAAACTTCAAAATTGTCTCTAAACTAAAACGTTTTTTTTGAGACCAGGACACATTTTAACCACACGTCCCCTGGTGGTTTCTGTAGGCTTTATCTCACTGTTTTATTGTTGCTGTCAGATACTCTCTCTGTTCTCGCCCGCACCATTGGCAAAGATGTCTTCAGTCCTCTTGCTGCTGAGTGTGTTCAACTGGGCCTCAACCTCACCGACACCATTGATGACCCTGACCTAAGACGCTGCACGTATGTTACAATTCTTTATTGAACAAAGCAAACATTCAAGAATTCAACGTTGTGATTCAAAACACATTTTTAACTAGTCCTCATTTCATTCCCTGCTAAAAGATCTCTCCCTGCTGTCAGAGCTTTATTATTGTGTTGTTGTGATCTTCAGAAATAGTAGTACAGAAAGCTCCAGCTTACCTGTTGGTTGTCCTTCACCTCTCTGTCCCTCCCTCTTTCAGGTACAGCCTCTATTCTGCTGTATCCATAGTCAGCCCTGACTGCCTGACTCCTCACCTCACTGCCATAACAACTGTCATGCTGTATGCCCTGAAGTCCAGTGAAGGCGTCACGGTAGAAATTATCATTGTAGCACTTGTGTTTGAAATACTCCCAATTAAAACGAATATTTCAGTTTCCCACGTCCTATTTTATTGTTTTCAGGCACACCTTGAGGAGGACAAGACGTTTGTTCTGCTGGACGATGATGACGACGACAATGAGGAAAAAGATACAGAGGATTTTTTGGAAGATGACAAAGAGACAGATATCCAAGATGTGGCTGGGTAAGGCTCACATAAACACACACACACGTAGTTCATGTTCATCCAAATACTCACACCGAAACCCCAATGTGTCCGTCTCTTAGCTTCAGTGTGGAGAACGCCTACATTGACGAAAAGGAGGATGCCTGCGAGGCACTAGGAGAGATTGCCTTCAATGCTGGGTAAAACTTTGTAACTTCTTTTTGTTTTTTAAACCTCCAGTGATGGGAATTTTACAGAGATTAACATACATGGATAAATGTAGTTAATAAGAATAAAAAATTAGGAAGTGTTCTAAAACTTGTGTCCCATGTAAGACATTTTAGATGTGAACATGTGTGTAATTTTTGCTCTTGTTGCTGTGGTTTCCCCTGACAGTGTTGCCTTCCAGCCCTTCCTGGAGTCCAGCTTCCAGCAGGTTTATGAGATGAGAGATGTAAGTGGCTCCGGTTGGCTGGTTGACCAAATATCCCTCTCCGTTTAATGTGCTGTGAAGGGCACTTTGTGGTCTGTAATTGTGCATCTAGTTATAATTGACCGTCTGTAGGTTAATTGATAATGTTGATTTGAATCCTGCCTATTGTTTCCTTTGGTCAGTTTTAAAAGCTATTTTCACAGCTATAACATTTTTTACTATTTCCCTTCATAAGCTTTAACAAAGGTGAGGCAGCTAAAACAAGCTTCCAAGAGTATATAGACTACTGCTAAATACATCGTAAGAGACTGTAAGTTGTGGCTAATGAACATTAAAGACCCTTTCTTTAAAAACAAAACAAAACACATTTATGGCAAGGTGATCAAATGTTTTCCTGCTATGTGTTGTGCCTATATCATTTTATTAATACCTCACTTTTTCAGAAGATATGTCGGTACTGCTGTGGCAAAAATATCTTAGTTTAAAACACTTGTTCTTTTGTGATATGGAAGTGATATGGTAGTTCATTGGTCATAACAAGAAGTTTGTGACCTTAACCCCCACTAGAGGCCTTTTTTTGGTGTTTCCTCTAACCTCAGATGACCTGCTACTGACCAAGGCAATAATGGATAGCAGGAATAATTTACTAATTGGCCTGAAGGACTGGCATTACAGTATCCCGTTTTTTTTAGGGGTCAATCCTTGTTGGTTCTGCCATAATGCCAGGGTCCCTCATACTTTATCTTCCTTTAACTTCAGGAGGGTAATACTTGCAATGAACCTGTCACGTCTGTCTGGCAGCCCCACCCAGTAAGCTGTAGTATTCTCTCTTACTTTTCTCCCCAGTTTCCCCATGAGGATGTTCGCAGGGCAGCTTTTGGAGCCATGGGGCAGTTTTGTCGAGCTCAGCACAAAGTGTGGAAGGAGAATCCCACTGAGGCCAACCACCAGGGTAATACGGGATACCAGCATGCTGAATTAGGCAGTAGTATTGTCTGCTCTAGATTCAGTAACAAAACCAAGGCGGATCAGACAAGTTTTAAACAGAGATAGAAAGTTGCATATAGATTTTATATCTTTTATATTTATATCAACTCAGAAATGTGCCTTTTGTGTATAACAGGATTCAGCGCTATTGCTTTTCATACATTTTTAACTTTCTTCTTCGATGTTTCTGCACATCTTTTGTCCCACACTCAGCCCTGTTGAAGTTGTTGGATATAGTGGTTCCCTGCTTTTTGGAAACGGTGCGAACAGAGCCCGAGCGTCATGTTGTGATGGGTGTCTTGGAAAGCATGAATAGTGTCATCAAGTCCTGCAAAGAGGAGGTTTTCAAAAACCCTTCACGCCTGAAGGAGATCAGCCATGCCATCCGCGATGTGCTCAAGAAAAAGGTGAGGGTGTGGGTGATGGATGGGTTTATTTGCTAAAACTCATTTCTCACAGATTGTTTTGCTTAGAATGAATTGTGCTTTATAAGCCTTCCACATTTTCTCCCTTTGTTTTCTCTGCCTGCTCAGACCCCGTGTCAGGACAGTGGTGGTGATGAAGTTGATGATGAAGACCAACAGGTGCTGCAAATCAGACAGTAAACTGGATCAACAAAATGTTAAATTTTTACTGTGAAAATATCTGTCCTGATCCAAGAGCTTTAGTGTTTTCTGTGGCCCACTTTTAAATACAATGCAGTCAAAAGTAACAACACAAGTCTGTGAAGTTTTATCCTTTTTTTTCCCTCTCATTTTGTGTCCAATGTTTGCTTTCCGTATTGATTATTCCTGTTGATGTGCTGTGTGTTTCAGGCAGAGTATGATGCCATGCTCCAGGAGTTTGCAGGGGAGGGAATCCCCTTGGTGGCTGCCTCTGTTCCTGCAGACAACTTTTTCCCTTTCCTCAATGACCTGTTGCCTTTCATCATGAACAAAGCCGTGAGTCTGAATGCACTGACACATTTAGGCGTTTGACAGGAGCACTTTATACTCCAGCACCCTTTTCTTTTTTTCAGATAGCAGTTTATTACAAAGCAAGTAACAGAACTAGTACAATGGGTTATCCTCTGCCATCCGTAGATGTTACAGATCCCAACTTATAAATAAATAAGAAAAAATATTTAAAGAGAACATAAATAAAGTCACACTGTCATTTAATGAAGACTTCCAAAGATTCAATTTTATAGGTTTAACATATTTGACCTATCCCACGGTTTAAGATCAATAGAGAAAGAAATCCTTTCCATAGTGTAAATATCACTTAATATATCTGTTACTCTTGAACTGATTGATTTTTGCTAAGCACAGAGAAATATTTTTAATCTGGTTCGAAATCCTCTGGTAACAGTCACCCTAATAAATCATATTTATTTATTGAATTTCATAGAAATCCTCATGCACGGTGGCAGACCGGTCCTTCTCTGTGGGCACCATTGCAGAAATCCTCCATGCTCTCATGAGTGTGTCTGGGGGGCGGGGAGTGGCAGGCCGCCTGTCCAATCGCTTGCTTCCTGTACTGGTAGCTGGAGCGAAGGACAGTGACCCCGAGGTTCGGAACAACAGCGTGTTTGGACTGGGATGCCTGGCTCAGGCAGCTGGACCCATCGTTGTATCGTATCCTTCTTAACTGTGTGTGCTTCTGTTTGGAATAATTGTTGTGTTTGGCAGTACACATTTTATTTTGTTTTTTCAGACTATATTAAATGCACCGCAGTCCTTAGCAAAGTCTGTCTCAGAGACTATCCCATGATGCTGTCTGTGTTTTCCAACCTGCTGTCCAAGGAATCTGACCTCAGGGTAATTGATAACCTGTGTGCTGCCCTCTGCAGGATGATCATGAGCAATGTGGATGCTGTCCCTCTGGAACAGGTTTGTTATATTAAATATTTCAGCTGATTGTTCTTGCCTCTTCAGTTAAACTTAACTACAAAATATTTTCACAATCAGGAAGCTGACTGCAACAGTGCTGCAAAAATGTTTTCAGCATTTCAAGCAAATGACTCTGTGCTCACTGACAGGTGTTGCCAGCTTTGGTGGCTCGTCTCCCACTCAAAGAGGACCAAGATGAAAACAACACAGTGTTCAGCTGCCTGGCTATGCTTTACACTCACAGCCCTGCTCTGGTACAGTCAAAACCACATTTACATCTGTTTATATTTGAGGATGAGTTTAGATCACTGTGGTCCAAGCTCGTCGTCAATTGTAGAAACTGGATGTTGCACAGTAAAGTGTGTTTTCTTACATTTATGTTGTGTTGAAAGAAGTCTTTGATTTACATTGATTATTAAAGAGCAGCTGTTCACATGTTTAGAAAGATGCTTTGAAAGGAAAAACTTCCAACCAATCATTTCTTTTATTAAATGTTAAATCATTTATTCTTACAATCCAACACATGCAGAAAGTTTGACATGCTCTGATGTAAATCTTGAACTTCTTCAGACACATTGTGCATTTTGTCCCTAAATGTTAAAAAAATATTTGAATTAGACTTTTTTTTTCCTCAAGTTTATTTATTTATTTTTTTTTTATCTCTTTCAGATCGTCACTTTAATGAAACCAATAGTTGCTACTTCCAGTCATGTCCTAGGCAACAAGGAAGTTGATAAAGGTGAAGATTTCTATGGCGACATGGAGAATAGCGTATCAGATTGCATGTTAAAATTCCCTTGAATGAACCCTCATGACTCAGAGCCTCAAATCTGATGTCTCTTAGCGTCCTCTGTCCCTGCACAGCACTCTCATCAGTATTTGGTTCTTTTGTAGTGATCTGTCTCCAGTGTTGACCTCTAACTCTGTTTGTTTCTCCTCCACAGAAAGCCAGAACATTTCAGCAGCACTAATGCAAAAGTTTGCCCAGAACCATAGTGCTGACTTCCAAGCAGCTGTGACCGCACTTCCAGCAGAGCAGAGGGACAGTCTCAGCGCAGCCATCACTGCCTCATAGCCCACATACACACAGACATCCTTCCACTCAACAACCATAAAAATAATACTGTAGGTGGAAAATGGGACAGTTGTGTGTGATGTTTCCGATGAATGATCAAAGTGCAGCACTTCAGCCATTCTAGGAAAGTTATTATTACGTTCAGCAGCTCTTCTTTTTAATTTATTTGTTAAAGTGCATCCGTGCATGCAGTGATTCCTCACTGTTTGTACACATGCTGAGTTTTGAAAACAGTTACTTTACCTTTAGTACTCTGCTGATGTTCAGAAATGCAACCTGTGACGTTAGACAGCCCAAAAACCTATCCCAAAACACAAATTAACAAGGACAGAAGCTTTTTACAAATGCTTCAGCTGTGTAATTCTAACAAGTTATGCAATGTCAGTTCAGAAGTATGAAGTGATATAACACTTTGACATCACTAAATAAAAGCAGTCTTGTCATAATAAACTTTGCTGTGGACAGTTGGAGCATTCATGTTAAATTTTTCATACAAAAAAAAAGGTAATCAGATGTGGAGTTTGTTTGTTCATTTTTAGTTGTACTCATTGTGTTGCTCCTCAGATCTCCCGTTGTCCCTGAGCCTGAGTAAAGCCCGGCAGCTTGTTTTCAGTGTCCAGCGCCATAGTCATCTGCACGGGTGTCAGTCCATTTTCCCCTGATGCAAACACACAAAAACACACAGAAGAATCTTTTTGAGCCCATGTGGGATTTTAACTGGAAAACTCATGTCTTAGACACAAATTCCACATATCGTCAGAGGCTCTGAGGGCATTTAATTCTGCTCCTACAAGAGTAAATGAATAATTGTCATTTTGAAAAGTGGACCTGATTCCTGACAGCGCTGAGGAGTGAGGTTTTATTTGGACCCTGACGTAATGTTTGGTACAATTTTTATGTCATTGCCTCAGGCTGTGGCACACCACTGTGATCCACATGAGTCTGACAAGTCACCCGTTATCTGAGAGGTCGCTGTGCACTGCAGGGGGAGTGGCTTTTTTGGGGGGCATGGCAATGCAGATATGAGCTAACAGTGACACAGCAAAGAAAAATCAGAATCAAGAAATCCTGAGCCAACTTGAACGGCAGCAGAAGTGACATTAAGAGCCTCACAGATCAAAAGTGTGAGATTTAAACTGCTTCTAGACCTCCGCACGTCTGTTTCCAGGGCAGGATATCCATTCCAGTGCGGCAGAAGGAGCGGTCAGTGTGGGCCTCGGTGCTGTACAGGACCTCCTGGAGCTGTTTGTCTCCTGGTTTCTGGGCTTTCACTCGTACCTGAAGGACAAAACAGGAAAATCAAGTTGCTCTCACTGTCACCTGATTTCCACAGACTGCCATCACACCACACCCCTGCAGTTGGATCTCACAGCCGTACCTCTAGGATAGTGATCTCTTTCTCCTTCAGCTTCCCTGCTTTGTTCTTCACCTGGGTCTTCTTGGTGTCAACCCAAACAACCCTCTCCTTCACCTCTGACCTGAATATACACACACATTAATAAATATTCCTTAGATTACTTCTTTAAAAAAAAAAAAATAAATAAAAAAACTTCCTCACACAGAACGAGACTCACTCTTTGATGCCCAGATCAGCAAGTGTGGTGTCCAGGAAAGGGAAGGGTTGGTTTGCCGGGTCGGGCTGCACCTCGATGGGCAGTGTCACCGACATGGGGATATCCCGCTCCACTATGACGCGCAACATCTTGTTGTGGGACCCCGGGAGCTTCCTCTCTGCCGGTCCGTCAGCCTGCTCCACAGTCGCCGCCTCCTCCAGAGAGCGTTTTGTGTCGTCTGCTGCCAGCTTGACTTGCTGATCTGTATTTCAGGAGGCAGTGGGTTTTTTACCCTTTCCTACTTTGATCCTGTACGTTATCTTTTAAAACTCGCTATCTGCACCTTTTGGTTCCAGCACGTCTTTATTGTTAGAGATGTTGCTTGCTGTGTTGTTCTGCGGGGTGCTGATGATTCAGTGCTCTGCTTCTTCTGATGGTAAACGCCTCTGGAAAGCC
Organism: Oreochromis aureus; assembly: GCF_013358895.1. Classification (NCBI taxonomy): domain Eukaryota; kingdom Metazoa; phylum Chordata; class Actinopteri; order Cichliformes; family Cichlidae; genus Oreochromis; species Oreochromis aureus. Next base: position 13,020,693 of record NC_052950.1, read on the forward strand.
TGAATATGTGAGCGCGTCTAATTCACACAGAGATCTGCTCTGCCCTCCAGGCTGATATATGCAGCCAGTGTGAATGTGTGTTATGTGTCACTCAGATGTTAGGTTCATTAGACTGTCACAAGGGTGATGGACGAATGGTGGTGTTGTTAGGGCCAGGTGTGAGCAGGCCAGCTTGTTTTTAAATCAGGTAGACTGTGACCTCATCCATGCACAGCATGTTATATATTTAATCTTTTTAACTGATTGGTGATTTCAGGCTAAATTAGTGAACTCGGTGGCAAGAAAGGAAGTGAAAAAGCTACAAGGTTACTTCAGGTTCAGTGTCAACAACACATTCATGACTGCTTAATGAGATAATCCATCCACCATATCTAGTCCTCCACTTATCATCGTCAGTCTTCCCCGTGTGCCCTCTGTCTCATTTCTCTGACAGCTGAGGTGAGCAGCAGTCTTTCACATCACAGCGTCACATTTTCAGCTGTAAAGAAGAAAATGCATTCCAACTGCAAGTTTCAATCCTGCTGCTGTAGGACACAAACACAGGACGTGTAGCATCACACCGGGCACACTGTGTGCGCTGTCCTGTACACTTACCTTCAGCTTTTCACATTCCTTTGGCCACACAGATTACAGCTTTTTATTGTGTACATATAAACTTTCGTCCTTGCAGTACCTTTGATGCTGCAGTAGTGGAGACTGTTGTTAGACAGGGAATCTCCAATGTTAATGGCCAGAGTGACTAACTATCAAAAACTACTGTTGAGTAAACTATTGAACCATAAATGTTTTTTACACAGTGGAAAACGGAGCAGTCATCCAGCTATTTTTGTACCAAAACATTATGTAGAACGGACACTTCTTAGCACGATGTCACCACCTGAATGCATATCAACAAAATTCCCATTCCAGTGTGCTGATGTGAATGAGGATTTCTGCCCTGACCTCAGCTTGGGCTTCTTGGCCACATCGAGGTATTTGACAAGCAAGCGCTCATATCGCTATTGAGCCATGAGGTCACAGAGGAGTTTTTCTGCCAGCGAGGCACCATCTGGTCCCGTCACAGGCAGGAGATAAAGCCTCTGTAACATTTCACATTTCATTAATTTCTATATGCAGCATGCTTCCACAGGATATGCAGAATCTGAAAGAGAGAGACTGATCTGTGGGCTGCTTTTTCTCAGAGACTCATTCATCATATGACAAGGAAGAGAAGTCCAGTCCTTTGAGATGCAAAGAACATTTTATTAAAGATTTTAGTGTTTAAAGAGCTAAAATTTAACACGGCAAATACAAACTGTATAAAAGTGGAGTTAAAAATATTAAAATGGATGAAATGTAACAGAGAAAATAAAAAATACAAAACAAAACAAAACAAAAAAAGCTATAATAATACACCACTCATTCCAAACTGCAACACTCTGTCTAAACACCTGAAAATATAACCATATAAGCAATAAATCTGAACCACATGAGCAGGATAACATTTTTAAAAATATCCTTAAAAATACTAAATTTCCAAGCATAAAAACATGAAAAGCTGATGTTTTTTTTAAAAAAAGACTCATGTTAATTAAAAGTCACTCATATAATAATATTCATATGTTATTGATTAAAAACTGGATTTAACAATGTGTTCAGATGAGCTGAATTTCTACTGGGTTTTAGCTGGCTGCCGCAGGTGTATTCAGGCAGCCATCATCAGCTTAGCAGAGCTTATGGTGATGCTAGTATAGGGCTCAGTCTGATGTACGTTCACCTGTCCAGCAGACAGGAGCTCTGTTGAAAGGAAGGATCACAGAATAGAACCATTAAACATGTTAAAGGTATCACGCTCTGCGGCAGCCTTTGTTACTGTACGATGCAGGGAAGTTTGTGAAAGGTCAGCTGTAATGACACATCAATCCACTACATTCTTCAAAGCTCTAAAAATCAATAAAATCTATTTCTGTCTTTCCCATACCCAGCAGTTTGTAGAATGTGTCAGTTGCAGTGGAGCGACTGGCCTCTGGGGGCAGCAGAGAGTCAAAGGTGACTTCACCAAACCTCTGCAGGCTGAAGGTGATCCAGCTGGAAAAGAAAAGCTTTTTTTATATCTCGAGGAACTAGTTTTTTTAAATGATGATTTCATTTATTAAGAAAAACCAAGTTACCCAAACCTCCCCTGTCCTGTGTGAAAAAGTGAGAAATCCCTTAAACCAACGTGTCTAACAAGGTAAAGTAGGCTAAAAGCACATCATTCCACAATCTAAAAAGAGAGCTAATAAACAAAGCCACTTGCATCAGTCAGTCTGGAAAAGGTTATAAAGTCAGTTCTAAAGTCTGGGGACTCCAGTGAACCACAGTGAGAGCCATTATCCACACATGGAGAACCTGTACCAATAGGGAACCATCCCAGGAGTGGCCAGTCTACAAAAATTACTTCAAGAGCGCAGCAATGATTCATCCAGGAGGTCACAAAAGAACCCAGAACATCTAATGAACTGCAGGCCTCACTTGTCTCTGTTAAGGTCAGAGTTAGTGATTCAATGATAAGAAAGAGACCGGGCAATAATGGCACCCATGGGAGAGTCCAAGGAGAAAACCACTGCTGAGCAAACAGAACACAAAGGCTCAACTCACATCTGTTAAAAAACATCTTGATGTTCCCCGAGACTTTTGGGAAAACACTCCAATAAAACAATTCTGAAAAGAAGAGTGGGCCAAAATTCCTCCACAGTGATGTGAATAATTCACTACCAGTTATCAATCATGTCTGATTGTAGTTCTTGCTGCCAAGGGTGGTGCAGCCAGTTGTTAAGCTTAGGCGGTTATTTCATTTTTACACAAGGCCCATGTAGTTTTGGATAGTTATTTTCATTTAATAAATGAAATCATTATTTCAACAAACTGGATTTTGTATTTACTTGCGTTGTATTTGTCTGATATTAAAATCTGAAATGTGAAAATTTACAAAAAACTATGAAATCATGAAGGGAGCAAATACTTTTTCACAGTATTTGACATTTAAACAAAATCAGTCAGGGTTACGTGTCAGACTCATCCCTCAGGTCTGCTGCTTCTTTTCTGTTTAGAATTACAAAGCAAATGTCCAACAACTTAGAAAGCAGGTCAACCTGTTATGCTGGAGGCAAAAAGTGTATATGCAACTATACATGTTACCGGACATGAATATAATTATAAATGCACTGTGATCAACAGTTTCACTGTCTGACGCATGACCTGAATTAAAAATAGAGTTTTGCAAGATATAAACCGGATCAAACCCACAGGGAGACTCCCGGTATGTAGATGACAGCTCAGTGCAACATCCCTGAAAACACTGAAGACAAGGGTGCATCAAAAGACGAGTGACCCCAACACTGTCACATAAGCAAGGATGTGAAAATGTCTCAGATGCTGTTTGTTGGCACACATTCGATAAAGATTGTGAGTGTTGTTAAGCGTTGTTTTGGCCTGCATTAGAAAAGGAAAGTCACTGTGTTTCTCTTTGTGCAATTCAACCAACAGAGCTGAAACTCTGAATAAAGAGACTAGTTGTCCTAGTTTTCAAACTGTAGCCATTAATGGTTCACCTTTAACAGTCTCCCACAGCCTACCTTCAAATACAAAGAGCAGTGTAGCATGCCGTGCCACAAAAACTAATCACCTTGGGGCGATTCTGGGAACAGAGCAGAGTCTGGACTCTTCAGATCTCAACACGAGTGGATATTAGAGCACTAACGCGCATGTGGAGGCTGGGCAGCATTAACAAAGAGCCTGCACTCAGGAGCCAGAAAGGATTAAAAAGTAAAGAAAGATCCTTCAGCATCCTGTATTATCACAGTGACTCTTACATGTTTACCTATGTTGCGACACGTGTCAAACTCCTTCAGCCGGGGCTGTGTAGGCACACCTCCATGACACCTTAAAGCTGACGAGCTAAAGGTGCCACTACACCCTCTGCAGTGGTCGCTTCTCTCGTCTTTATTCCCACTGTTAAGGTGCAAGAAGCCACTGCAACATCCCTCTGTGTGTTTGTGTCTCTGAGCTACTGTTCAGGACTATTAGTAAAATAATCGTAAAAACAGGCACGATCGTACACTCGTGTCTCACACGAGTGGCAGATGAGTCACAAAGTTCATGTCTCGCGACACAGGATGTAATGTAAAAATCATCCCATGGCACCCGCCACACAAGCGTCACGGCGAGCATAAAAACGGCCCGACACAGAGTGGGACAAAGCAAGCAGAGGTGGACAATTTCAAAAGATGTTCGCTGTTTTACAAAGAGTACAGAGACGCCTGCGCATTTAATCAGCAAGAGACGATCTGTTTTCAGGGAATATCATTTCTATTGATATACTGAATATACGAGGAAGAAACCCTCTGAGCTGATAAGAGCCAACCAGTGTCAGGTAGACCACTTAGATGAGGACAGATAAACTGCAAACTTAATTTACAATTCAAAACCTTTCCTTGTGCGCCCACTTTCATATGAGCTGCCTGGCTTGTGTTATATATGTAAACCACCTGATCAGAGGGGTTTTTTCCCTAATATTTCCCACACAGCCACTGACATGTTAAGACTTACAAATAAGCACTTTGATACTTGCTTTTACATAAGGACTGATTTTGCTTAATCAAATTCGTGCTACAAGCAACTGTCACACTCAGGCTGATGAGCAGGTTATTAGGAGCTGGCGGTGTGGGCGCCATAATGAGAACGTATAGTTCAGGATTCATGTGGACCAGATTGTAAAGACAGGCACGTCAAAAACATCTATAGGTCTGGTCCACAATGTAACTCTCATTTCAAACAGTGGGCATCAGTCAAACTGAGTTTGACACAGCTTCAAATGTCTTTCATGCATTTCTTAGAGTTACAAAGTGTGTCAGTGTGTGTGTTTGTGCATGTTTGCTAGCTTATGTTTAGAGTGTTTCTTGCAGCACAAAGCACCTCAGCATGTCCCTGCTGTCTGCGTCAGTCTGAGCCTCGGGCATCTCAATCCTTTCTTCTGCTATGGGCTCCATTGGTTGTTGGACTTCCTCCTGCAGAGACCTACACACACACACACACACACACACACACACACACACACACACACACACACACACACACACAGTGATCTGTTTCTTATGCACTGAGCTGTCCATCTTTCTATCCATCTGAGACTTACCATCTGCTGATGGGAGTAACGGCATCGCTTACTGATCGATCTTCTTTGGACATGTCCAGCATCATATCTGACACAGCTGCTTACACACACAAACACGCAGTGAGTGGCTTTGTGCTCCTAAAAAATCTAATCTGAAAAGTAATCTGTGTCTGAAGACGAGAGTTCTTCTTACATGAGCCCTCTGTGCTTTGCAGTCTTGACACACTGGGTATCTGAGAAAGAGAGAGAGGGAGTCAAGAAATAGAAATGAGGTTTATAATCTGATTTATTTCACCAATGAGCTGAACAGACTGAGCTGGCAGACTACCACTGCAGGCTAGCTGGATACCAGATAAGCCTTATTATTACAACTCTGGCTCCACAAACACCCTCTCAGAATTCAGGATGGCATTAAAGTGGAGTTTGGTAAGATTACCACTACTTTACATCAAAATCCTCCTCGTCGATGGTTAAATGTACGCAGACCCACCTCCTTCATGGACGAGTGCCTTCTCTTCCTCTCTGCCCTCATTATCTCTCTCTCTTGCTCTGACCCCAATCTCTCCTCCTCTTCTTCTTCCTCCTCCCCTTTCTCTTTTTCTTGTCTGGGCAGGACAGCAAGTGAGGCCTGCCGTTTCCATAGCGTCTGGAGGTCAGTGTGAAGGAGCGCTGTAGATGGGGCAAAAGGCAGACAGGGTGCCATGCAGACAGGTTATGGTACTGCTTTTTTTCTTCATTATAGCTGATGACTGCGTTGGAGATTAGCCCCACTTATTAACATGCTGCTATGAAGCGATGCATTCAGTACTAGCAAACACTGGCCCAGTGAGACTGAAGCTGATTAGAAACATGCACAACATTTATGTGGCGTACTGAGAAGTTGCAGCATTTCTCTCTCTTTATTTATTAGGCTTCCTTACATGATGCACAGGGGAACTAAGGGATTTTATACTGCTCAATCCGTCTGTGCTTTAATTACTTGAGAATAAAAGGCTTAGAAATAATGGTTCGTATTCAGTCAACAGTAACTGTGTAGCTCCTGGTACTTACATCCACAGGGGGTGCTGAAGAGCTGAGCAGGAGTGGCATGCGTGGTCACAGACAGGAAGTCCAGCAACACGTCTGACTGAGAGAAAAAACAAGATTTTAGAGTAAGGGTTCTGGTGCAGTGAGGGAGGGAGGGAGGGAGGGAGGGAGGGGGGGGCAGTCACAGCATATCAGAGGAATTTAAACATGGCAGGAAGGCAGGAGAGGAGCAACAAAGAAAGAAGGCAATGAAATCAATAAGCACTATTCCAGTGGGCTTAGAGAGAAGGAAGAGAAGTGGAGAGCAGGAGTTTAATTAACAGACACCCTGGTGAATAGCCACTTTGATGGCAAGACTTTGATTACAGAACAGCAGAGAGTGAAAATCGGTCAGTCAACCACTGATCCCCGTCAACTGAACCAGGAACATCCAGTGAAGATGGATTTTAGTATGGAGTCTTTGTGTCTATTGCCTCTTTTCCATTAGTACCTACTCTGCTCAACTCAACTCCAATTTGGTTGTTTTCCACTACAGTCGAGTACCACTTTGCTACATGTGGGTCGTTATAGTAACGCGGACAAAAGTCCTGTGATGTCATTTGCATGTGACACAAACACAATAACAGCGGACGACGATTATCTACCTGCTGCTCAGTGTATGTCTTTTTGTCAGACTCAGGGACCGCGCTGTTTTTTGTGTAGCTCTCATGACACCAATGACTGGCCAACTGTTGGCATGCAGTCTGTTGACGACACATTTTCGGATGGCCTCGGATCACCTGAAATCCAACAGGAGGTAACAAAAAGTCTAATGGAAAACCCTAAAACCCAAACTGAGTCAAGTCGAGTAGACACTCGTGGAAAAGGTCTATATGTGTCTGAGAAGAAAAGAAGCTGTTAAATGTATAAGAGTACTCCAGTAGTTATCTGAATTCATTCAGATAAATCTTTAAAAGTTCAGTGAATCTTATTCTAACTACCAGTCTGAGCGTCTCGGCCCTCGGGTTCCCGATCTGCTCCTCCATCACTCTTTCAGATATCTGGACCTGAGGGTCTGCAAAGACCAGCTGACGCCTGCGTCTTCCACCGCGCTTCCTTAGAGGAGGAGCAGCCACCTGGTGGCACAGCAACAATCATACGTTTACAGTGCAATGACTTAACACTCCGGGGCACGCATACTGGAAAATATGCAGCTCTGTGTTGACACACCCACACATGCTTTCTATTATTTGTTTCTAAAACAAAACAAGCTGCTCGTGAGTCACTGGGCTATACCGCTGTCATAAAAACAAGCTGTCATCACAGTGTTTCCTACACAATCATCGTTCAACAGCCTAAAAATAAAACATAGCTTTAATAGCTCTTTTTCCATCAACAAAAACCAGAGCCTTTCAGATACATCCTACACAGACACACCGGAAATCTTTCACTTTTTCATAAAACAGTAAAAGTGCGCAGTCCTCCTTATCCCACCTCATCACACGGCCTTTCTGTCGTTCTGTCCCCGTCTTTCCCAGATGCCCCAGAGGGTGGAGATGGCATGGCAACTTGTACAGGGGTCATCTCTAGGGCAATGGTTGCCAAAGGAACCGCCATAGGCTGACCTGTCTCCTCGTCCAGCAGCCACACACTGTCCCGGTCTGTCCCCAACACCGCCTCCTCCAGCCTGGAAACACACGTAGCACGACACTGAAAATGTTCATGAGACGAAAACTGTTATCACACCTTTGAGACACACATAAACATTCCTGTAAGTCTGGAGTCTATTTTCTGTGCACAGGCCGTAACAGCCAGTAGAAACACAAACCATGTTTGTCACTTTTGTTTCAAACTAGGACTCACTGATCAGCAGAAGACATGGCTCCTTTCCAGCTGCTCTCCTCTGTCTGCTCCTCTGCATCTGTTTAACACACATGTTGTACACGACGCTCAGATAAACCAGACACATACAAACTAATAGTTTCCACCAAATGACACAAACTCTAATAAGCTTACTAATGAATCAAATGGCTTAAATCTATTCTAATAAGACCCTAAAAAAATCCTCTTTTTACTGTCTCACTCGTGTTTTAACATAGAAAATTGGAACTAAATACAAGTTACTCACAAGTTGTCCTGTCTTTTATCATTTTTGTCAGAGCAGAAGAGGCAATCTAAAGTTTCTGCCTCTCTGCTCTCCAATGAAGCCAACCAGTTTTCAGAAAATAAATGTTTTCTTTCTGGTAGCAAAAGCACTCACATGGGGTCAGAGCGGCTCTGTTTCCAATTATAGCCGTGGCACAAAGAATTTGACCCGGCTGATGGGGGCAGTCACATTACAACAGGCTTTCTCCTGACTCAGAATGGGCTCTTGTTGTAGGTGACCACATGCTTACAGTAAAGTAAATAAGTTCCGGTTTTGACAGAAATCGATGCCTTTTCCTGTTATTTCTCAGGATTTCATAAACAAAAACGTCTTTAAGCCATAGAATTAATGAAGCTAGCCTCAAATGTGGGTGACCTGTCTTTGACACTCCTAAAATCTCTTAGAAGAGAGTGCCAGAAATTTCCTCTAAGCAGAGAAAATACCCTGTGCAAGAGAGGGACGTGTTGCAGAGCTGATAAGAATTACTGCAAAGCTAAAACATGATGTCAGGCTGAACACATAAAACCCTGTTATATGTGCACAGTGTTTATCACAGAGGACAATCAGTGAGTCTGACAGAAACACCTTTATGGAACTGGTCAGCTTGGTCCATCAATAAGTCGATCTCTCTGGCTGTGGCTTCAGGAAGATCAGCTCCCTCGAAATCCTGACACAAAAAATGTAAGACGAGTGAATAAAAGAACAAACAGAAATAAAAATACAGCAGCAACAGAGCAGAGTACAGATATCACCATGTTTCTGCCTGCATAGCAAAACTAAACTCATGGGACTGACAGTGCAACAGGGATGTGAGCAGCATGTCTCTGTGAGCAAACTGTGCACGCAGGCTGATGTAATTAAGTCCGATCTTATCGAGCCAAAATGAATATCATCAGCTGATGCAGTTCATGAGGGCCATTGGCAGTCCCTAAGTGACAGAGTGAGGAGGCTAATACTGTGTGATGGTTCTGCTTGACTTACAGTCGAGCCCTGTGGATATTCAGAAGTGATTTCAGGTCTGTCATTTTGATCCACATTCCCTCACACCACTCACTTCACTTTATACACATTGGATTGGTTTGAGCACTTCAAAATAGGAGTTCTTATAAATATCTGGCCTTGTTTAAGCAGTAAACATCTTTCTCACAAGAACATGTGACAGCATACTACATCTCCTGCCTTTGATGCTGCTCCCTCGTCACAAAGCATGAGGCACACGGGAAGCAGGCTTGTGACAAAGATGTTAACTGGAGATGTTGTGGGCACACGGTCCACATCCTGGCTCAGTGATTCACCAGGACGCCTGCTGTAGCTAAAAATGATGAGTGGGGTGTTTCTTGTCCCCGCACTATGACAGAGAGTTTACCTCAGCAGCGGTGATGATGAAGTGCTCCTTCTCAGTTAGAGTGATGGCAGCTGGAGGTGACCTGAAACCTGGTTTAACATTGCAGGAGGAATTAGGAGCACAAGAAGGATGGGAGAGTAGCTGAGATTCAAATGGGAAGCAGCTACAGCTTTTTAAAATGCCAGGATTTTCATCTCACCTCGTGTGGTGTGGGGACTGGGCACCAGGGAGTGCTGTGAACCAACATCTTCTATCACAAACCCTGTCTGGAAGCACACATCACAAACACGTAACAAACACTTATGATGCAGTGCAGCGATCCTTTAAATCCATATAACGTTGACTCATTCTACTCATTACAGATTATGAGAACAAAGTTCAAGCCCAGGTCTGCCAGATTTACAGCACCCACACTCAGCAAGGAGTTATTCACTGTGATTTAACTGACTCAACACTATGAAGTATTGTAAGCAGGGAGAAATATAGTGCACAACCTCATTGCCACACGACTCGGGGTGTAAATAAAACCAAAATGCAATGACTTGCAAATCTCACAAACCCATATTTTATTCACAGTAGCAGTAATATAGTAATATACCAAATATTTAAACTGAGAGAATGCAACAATTCAGGAAAAAAAATCATTTAATGCCAGCAACATGTTTCAAAAAAGTTGTTACAGGGCCACATTTACCACTGTGTCATCCCCTCATCTTTTAACAACAGTCTCTAAACATCTGGAAGCTGAGGAGAGCAGCTGCTGGACTTATGGAGAGGAATACAGTCCCGACAGTCCGGGGTCTTCTCTGTCGTATTTCTCGTGATGTGCCAAATGTTTCCATTTGCTCTAAAACCTGTTTACACCCTTCAACACTGATGGTGCCTTTATAGGTGTGCAAGCTGCCACTACCATAGGCACTAATGCCATCAGAGATGGCTTTTGAACCGAGCGTTGATAACAACCTGGATAATTCCTCTTCTCTTTAATCTGAATGATAAGGCATCTATAACAGAATAATTTCATTTTAAATGAGCTTTGGTCGAGAGAAGGGCAGGATCATGTTCATGTGGGGCTTCTTCTTGTCACGATAAGAACTTTAACCTGCATTTGTAAGGGGGGGGGGGTGAATTGTGCTCACAGACATGCCTGTTTTAATGCAGCCAGACCTGAGGCTCTGAAGATCATCTCATGGGCATCCCATACTAATTTTTGGCCTTGACCCTTGCACAAACAGATTTCTCCAGGTTCTCTTAATCTTTTGAGTATTATGATTATGTACTGTAGATGATGAAATATATGGTGAAAAGGTTTTTTTTTTTCTGAAGTTGTTCTTCAATTTGTATTTTTTTGCATTTTTTTCTGAGAAACCTCTTTAAGATGCTTATTATACCCAGTCACATTGCGCACTAGGTAACTTCTTAATTGCAAAATGTTCCTCCAGCTGTTTCTTTATTGTACCACTTACTTACTCAGTGCTTTTCCAGCCTTTTGTTGCCTCATGCCAACTTTTCTGAGACATGTCGCTGCCGTAAAAATTCAAAATGAGGTGTTATCCTTCACGAAATAGTAAAATCTCTTAGTTTAAACATTTGATATGTTTTCTTTGATCTATTGTGAATAAAATATGGTTTTATGAGATTTGTAAATCACTGCATTTTCCCCCCATTTTATTTCAAACCCAACTTCTTTGAAATTAGGTTTGTAAACCCCAAAAGGTTGATTCGGTTCACCTGGACGTAGCGTTTTTTAGTGCGAGAAACGTTTCGTCACTCATCCAAGTGACTTCTTCAGTCTCAGCTGACTGGAGGTTTCCCCAACCTTATAAACAGTACATTTGCACAATAACTGAAACCAGCCCACTGAATGAACCATGGGCTGTGAGGTCAGCTCCTTGATCATTAATATGCTAATTGTCATGACCATTGATCAACAAACACTGATCAAAGTCCATTTGTAAACATTACTAGAAAACAATAATCCAAGCAAATGGTGCATGTGTAATTTGTGGTAACAAACAAACAAAACTGTACAAAATAACAGTAAGTTCTGCATTTCTCTGACCAGTCACAATTTCAGGACATCAGATGTTTGTCTGTGTGTTAGGATAAGGACCAAATGTCACAAATAATCTTGCATATGAAGCTCAACACTGAACTGATCTTTACAAGTCAGAAGATTTTTTTGGAAACAGGAGTTTGCCTGCATGTGTGAAATCCTGCAAGCTTCTATTATTATGATTCATGGTAAATCTAATCATTATTGTAGCAGTAGCAGCTACTGCTGCCTCTCACCTGCATGCTTACGGAGCAATCACTTGCTATGACAAGCACGGTCCTTGGCGATGGTGACTGCAGTCCCTCTGTAGCTTACCTGACATATTACAGAGGCATGCATGTATAATATTGGTGTATAATGGTGGCTGTATGTACCTGGGGTAATTTGTATGGGCTGGGTAGGTGTTGAGATTCCATGATACCAAAGAAGGGATCCTGCGCTCCTTCTGCCTCCTCCATCATGTACAGGATGTCAGGCATATCCAAAGCATTCCTACAGTATGATACACCAATGTTATTACTCAACATATTAAAACACTGCACACATTTTTGAATTTGCTGTTTCTAATAATATAAAATATCGCTGGAATAAGACTAGAGCTCCTTCATATTGCACAAAATGGATTAATAGCAAAATGCATAACATTACTGCTGTTCCATAATGTGGCTTATGAAACATTGATGAAGCTATTTAAAGGAAAGGGGAACCATTTGTCCACTCATTTAAACACCATATTCTCCATTTTACTGTTTATTACTCCAAACAATCTGTTTGTCATCTCATAAATATTCAACAAGCCTGTGAGCTCACACTTCCCCAAACAGCTAAAACTTCCTGACAGTTCTGCTAATTTTTTTTTCAGATGCCCCAAGAGACAAAATTTTCTTCCCCTGTGGATTAGCACACTGTGCGTGCATACACAGACCTGCCAGATTCAGCCATGTCTATAGGTACACATCTTTTACAGCGCAGCAGGCGGTCTATGGTTTGTTGAACCTCCTCTGGAAAACAGAAAAATTATGCACACGACTCTTACAAAAAAAAGAGATGCAAGAAGAGATGCAAGAAGAGACACATGTAAGTTAACAGTGACAAATGTACTAAAGGTCACTTCAAGCTAACATGTGAATTCGACATCCTCATTGATAAAAAGTCGTAAGAGTATTTAGGTTGCCTGTACTGGCAACCTGTCCAGGATGTACCCGACCTCTCCCCCAAAGCCAGGATCGCCTCCAGCCCCACAGGACCTTCAACTGAATAAGCATATTACAAAAAATGGATGTCTGGACACATAAAAATGAGCATGGAGGATGTTTGTGTCCCATTTTACAATGACCATACCAAACTCCACTAAGCCCTGCTTAATAATACCATATAAACATCATACCCACACACTTGGAGGTTTTATTGTACTGGTGGGTGAAATTAAATGCCACTGCAGACAATGGCTGCTTTCTTGGCTTCTCCTCCAGCTGATCATCCTGCATTATGTTTCACCGTTTTCATCAACCATGACAGCAGCATGATTGCGAATCTGTCGGATGCAATATCATCGTCAGGCTGCAATTTGAGACCTGATGAATCGAGACTGTTGTTCTGTGTTTGATGATGTTGCTTTCATCAGTTCCATATTGGCTTCTAAATCACACTTATCAGTGGGAGCCGGGATGATAGCATTGTTTTGGTTTTTGCACCAAAACAGTTTTCATGATACGGAGAGAAGGTGACAAACACAATCTGTCTGATGTGTTTTGCATAAAGTAAACAAGCTGGGCTTTTTTTCCGAGTTAACATCAATCATGAAAAATAATGAAGCTGCTCTGTTTTTGCTTTTGGTTTATTTGAGTTAGTGTTTTTTTTGTTGGGTTTTTTTGGTTCAATTGAAAATCATTTTGCCAACCAACTCCCTTTTTTTGCTAATCCTATATAAGCAAGCTACCATGAAATGATTCCCATTTATTTTTTAATCCATGTTAGTCATCTCCTCAGTGTTTTGTATACACTTTCAAATTTGACAACTACTGCAGTGACTCAACTTGCAGGGCAACGTGTAGGCAAAGCAGAGGAATGTCATGGCTGATCACATGATTTCAGTTTCTCTTGTTTCTGCTGTCTTTCTGTTTGTTCCTCACCAAGCAAGAAGCCACACTGCCTGTGGTAGACTACAACCACTCCATACTGCAGCTGAGAGGACAGGTACAGAGAGAACCGAGGCTTGGGCAGGCTGGGTTGTGGTGGAGGAACCTGTGCAGTCACATAGTCCAAAATCTCCCCGCTGTAAACATTCAAAATGAGACAGAGAAATCTTGATTAAATGTGCACAGTAAAAATTAGCTGCACAGTTTACTGGTTAATGGAGATGTAGTTAAGTGCTAAGTTTGAACTAAGTAACCTAAACTAGTCTAAACCTTTGCTAATCTACTTTTAGCAATTTTATCAGCCTTGCTATACAAAAACGTGCACATTCATACCAGGTCCGCTTGACATTGACTCTCAGAAGCTCTCTGCGGGTCACCCTGATGCCTTTAGTGGCTGCTAACCTGAATAACAAAAGGCATTTATAAAATTTAGACATAACAGTTAGCTAGTCGGGAGGTAATGTCCATCAGGACTTCTTGCTAATGGCTTTGAAGCAACATGTAGACTCACCAAATTGTGGAAAAACATCCAGAATGTCGCTGGAGCACATTGGGGTAGTAAAACATTTTGTCTTACCTGTCAATAAAAATGGAAGAAGTTAAAGAAAAGAGGACCAAGTTTAGGAACTAGATTAAAACACCAATCTTTGCCGAAATTTGAGTCTCGGTTTCCCGCCTCAAATCATGCTCCACCAATCCGGTTTCAGATTCAGGACATTGATAGTAAACACCCATGATGCGTTCAAGTACTAAAAATAAATCCATTGCTGCATAAATAAATTTAAGATGAGTAGTTTTGTTAGATTTTACCCGTATAAAGAAAAACTAACATAGAGCCTTAATATTTTATACAGTTAAAAAGGGCATCAAATTACTCTAAAACTGATGATTAAGACTGATAGCAGTACTCAAGTACTATATGGCTTTAGGTTTTACTTGTTCCCATTTAATGTAATATTATATAACTCTGCTCCCTTTGTGAGCATATGGATTTTTTTGTTTTTATTTTTGGTTTATTTATTTCACAGCCATACTAGTTACAAACACTAAAACTTTAAATGCAAAGTATTTAAACTGACTATATTTATGGATTTTTATAATCATAGTATAACTGCCTGTAGCATACCTATGTTTGTATGTTCAACAGTTCAACCAAGCACAGATGAAGTGTCATAATGCAAAATAGCACTGTAGCACATGCATGTATATTTGTATGTTCCCTATCTCTATACTTGCTAGTATCTCAAAGATATTTAAAAAAATTTATATAAAGTTTTCATAGTTACTAAACAGTATATAAAATATAGCACCTAGACTGTAATGGCATAGCATAGGAAAGTATAGAAAGCTCAGTTTTCTTGAGTTATCATGCCATTATTTTGATAAAGATTAAAAATATAGCTTTAGAGCAAAATTATCCTCCTTCAGAGAATGGTACTTTAATTATGCTTTTGCTGCTAACATTTCAATAATTTATTAAGTAATAAGTAATGCAATATATAATCATGTAATGTTGAAAAGTTATTCCTATTCTTAGTCCTAATATGAAGACAGGCGCTCTGTGCACATTAAAATCAATATAATTGAACTGTGAGTCAGTTTTCAAATGCTTTTGTTTGACTTTTATTTCTCAGAGAATGTTGCTGATTTTCCAGGAACTTCTCTGGACTGGTTCTTGGATCCTCCCAGTTTCACCCTATTTAAAAAAAAAAATCCTGGAAATACTGAGTGAATTTTACACTCAGTATTAAAATAATAAAAAAATAATAATTTGACAAACTGTTGTTAGACGTGATTTTACCAACACGTACAGCTACTTAAAAATTTAAGGTTTCTATTTTCACTTTAGCTGAAAATGAGAGGAAATTGTGATGTCACCCCCCTTTATGGGTAGTGTTGAATGATTGGCCACGCCTCTTTGCGCGAGGGAGGAAGGCGGTAACGTGAACGTCAGGGTGGTGGAGTCTGATTGAAGCTACTGAGAGCAGAAACTACAGCAGGAGGAGGAAACACGGGCTATACTTGTGCAAACCTGACAGAGAGCTCCGTGTAAAAATGGCGTACCACAGTCCGTACAGAGCCCCCCCACACATCAACGCTCCTCCGGACCAGGGTTTCCTGTGGAATATCTTCCAGAGGTAAGTGCAGGAAAGCTGGGTTGTTTCGCTGCTGTGTCTGTCTCTCACTCTGCTTCGAGGTGAAAACTGCTGTCGTGTAATAGCGCGGGAGGAAGAGGGTGAGACTGGGTGGGGGTGACACTAAATATTTCATTGAGAGCTCGCTGTTTTTGTTTGTCGTTGCTCTCATCTATTCATAACTCTTTTTCGGGACAGACTTCCCGGAGTGAAATGAGTGATTTTCAGTGTTACAGTTGAGTCTCAGTTGTGGAAGTACTACTACACAGTGCGCAGTACACAGCCTGTAGCTGCTTTATGTCACTCAGCTGGTACTACCTTACATTACTACGCGTCTGCAGTGCCGCATAGTTGTATTGATGATGTTACATTGTGCCGAAATGAAGTCAAAGTCAGTCAGCTTGCTCAGTGAGAGTTTTCAAACGTGGCTTCAAGGACCTCCGGGAGTCCTTGAAGGGTTTCCCCTCCGCGGTTTATCCTAGCAACGGAATCACAGCTCCATTCAAAATGTTTTATTTATGTCTCCAGTGAAAACCATCTTCCACCAACACTTGAGTCTGAAGAAGTCAGAAAGAAATGATATAATATTCTAAAAAAGCTGGATATGACACACTGGATCTATTTAAAACACACTGGAGAGCTTATTTCCAATAAAAAATCATCTTATGTTGGATTTTTGGATGTTTCCTCCCCCTCCCATATTTGGACGTTAAAGTGTCAGCCACTGATAGTCATCAATTTCAGCACAGCCGGAGTCAAAAGTGTGTCAGCAGCCAAGAAGGTCATAGAGTAGTAGGCAGAGAGGGAAATGTTCATATGCCTTGGCCCCTGGCAATAGTAAGCTATAGAGTTATGTAATACTGCAGAGGATTTTTTTTCTCACATTAGGATGCTGCTGGCATTTCAAGGCTCGAAACACCCTTTAACTAATTATTTATGTATGATGGAAAAGCTTTAAGGTATCACATGTACACATTTTGCCTCTTTCTGAGGAGCAGCACCTTCTCGTGGCTGCATGCATCATTGTCATGTCAGGCGTTATTGTGACTATCATAAAAACATACAGTCATCTGTCACATGAGCATTGCGCTGCCTCATCTGCTGCCCCTCGGTGAATATCTGGCAGAGATATGCTGGAATTCCCTCGGTCATGTGGTCAGAGTCAGTGGAGCATAGTTGACGCAGAAGGCTTTTCATTCCCTGTTACACACACACACACACACACCTACTAACCCATGACTCACCATCCCATTGTTGGACTGCTATTATATACATGTTTGCTATGATATGACTACATCTGAGTGGATGCGCCACGACAAGACAAGAAAAGTAGGGTATTTGACGTCTGTTTATGGAATATATTCATCTGCGTGGCTAGATGCTGAATGAGTCACTCTTTTCCTTTTGTGTGCATGCTCATGGATGGCTATGGTATGACAAAAATGTTTGAATTCCGCATTTCAAGACTCAGACTTGACTGAGTAGCTCCTACTCAATTCTCAGCTTTTAATCAAATTACACGTTGATTTAATCAAATAACTACTTGGAAGAAACAAATGTACCTGACAAAAGTTGTTACACACGCAGAGCTAACCTTAATTCTTTCTGCAACTTGCTTTATCCTTAGACTAAAAAGGTTTAAAGTAGGAAGAGTAGCAATGGAATTTTCAAGCTTGGGAGCTACAGCACCAGTGCCTTACTTTTGGACCAGTTATGTGGAAAGTAGGACGGACTTTTGTTCCGCAAGCTATATTTCAGCCCGATTGCCTAATAGGAAACAGTGAAACATGGGAAAATCTGAGCAGAATAACTGACTCAGTCATGGTGTTTTGTCCTCTTTTTTTCTTCTTTTAATATTGTCCTGCTGCTGCTTTTACATAGAAGTTCTGTATTTGACAGTGTGAATATGGAAACACCAGATGGTTAACTGCCTGCCTCTGCAGGCAAGAAGCAGTTTTAATGATGCTTTCACTTTTCACTTCTTTTTTTTTTTTTCTTTTTTACTGTTGAGGTAACTTTGCCTGAGGCTGGGCGTGTGAGCTTGTAGGAAGAAGACAGGCGGAGCGGGGAGAAAAGAGAGCTTATACTGTACACACACATATACTTCTTTGAGATAATATCTCAGTGTTTGGTAAAGGCTGGGTACCCCCTCTGCCTCCACCAACCCAACCTATCACCACCTTCACAGTGACAAGGCTCTCATTTATGGCAGCATGCTGAGAGCGGTTCCTTCCCCAGCAAGAAGACCAGGCTAGACTGCGTGTTTGTTTTTCTTCATTTAACAGGGGAAATGCACACCGACATATAGCTGATCACCGTGCCTCGATGGCTGCAGTCATAGAGTTGCGGCCGCAGAAAAACGAGTCGCAGCCGGGAGCAGAAACCCAGCACACTTTTTGTTTTTGTTGTTTTGTTTTGTTTCGTTTCGTTTGTTTGGGGGGGGGGGTGTCCTCCCTCTTCTTCTCTGCTGGTATTCAAACTGTGTTTGTTGAGTGAGCTCTGCGTCAACAGGTTGGGCCTGGCAGGTTGCTAAGGAACAACTGAGTCACTGGATTTTTGACTAAGCTACATTTCAAAAGTGTAAGGCCTGATATTTGTGCCAGAGTCCAACCTTATAAAGTCTCTGCATCTCAAAGAGAGACTTATGATGTGTTTTTGTCCTTTATAGTTATCTATACTAACTAAATGTTCAGCTAAAGATTTGCTCTCAGCTCTGTATGACGTCACTAAGAGCTGAGTTCCTAATTGATCCTAACATGGTGAGACTTATGACTTGATGCCTGTTTGTTTGGGTCTCTAGCTTTGTAGAGTGAAGAACTATGGTTATCGCACACATTGAATGGTGATTGGCTGAGAGCATCAGCAGAAGCTGAGATCAAAAAAGCTTCAGTGGTCTATCACCAGCTGTTTAACATGTAGACTGCAGGAGTTGTTATAGCAACAAGAACTAATCATTCAAATGGTAATGGGTCACTGCATTGATCAACTTCTCCATTTTGATCCCAAAGTCTACTTATTATCTGACTCTCTTGGGATATTTTCAAGATGTGATATGATTGGCTAGAGGTAGCGCTGGTGAATTTGAAATCTGCTTTGATTGGCTGATGTTTGCAACTTCTGGGAATTGAAAAGCTGAACATTGATAAATGTTTCAGCTCCAAAGTAGTGGGGGGGAAAGTGAAGCTGCATCACCCAATTCCCAAGGAGTGAGGGGCATTTGAAGGCTGAAGTGTGCACATATGAGGGCTTCTTGAGCACAGAAGCCCCACCCACCTGGTGTTTAAACCTTCTGTTTATGAGGGGCAGCCAATCAGAACAAAGTCTTCTAAGAGGGCCAGAGGAAGGGAGCATAATTATGAGATAAATTTGGATCTGTGCATCAGGAAAGCTACTCTGGCAGAACCCGTAAAGACATGGAAATGACAAAAAGTGCTCTCCTTAAGGTACTGTAAGTGTACATAAATAATTCTTTGTTTAAAGTCTGTCAGTGAGTCACCACATCAGTAGCACTTTCCTTCAGTTCTATCTTTAAATACTTACACAGAATAGAAGAGAACTTAAAGAAGAAGCACTAGCTTTGAATGCTTTACTAGCTTTGGTAGGATGAGGGCTCCATTAGGGCCGAAACACCTGAATAGTTGGTGAACTGTGACAGTAAATTCAATGACCCTGGTCTATGAAGCTCTTACCCCATTTGCTAATGTTTTAAAGTAAAACTGATCCATAATAATTACAGCAATCCTAAGTTAAAGTCCTTTGATTTATTGTCTTTTTTTTATTGATCACTTCACCTGTAAAACATATTTAAATAATGAAAACTAAGTTCCCCAGGATCCAAAGTGACCTGAGAAAACCAAATAACGCTGGCTTAAACAAAGAGCCGTGCTTTTTGCTTGCTAGTTTCCAGTCAGTTGATTTACTGACTGTATGAGCTGTAACTTCAGGATCTGGGACAAAAAGAGACTAATTTAATTTTCATGAGTAATTCTGCTTTGTTTTGTGAAGACTTTTCTCTCTCTCTGATATAATCTAATTAAACTGTCAGTCTAATTGGCAGGAGGCAGCCTGATACAGTTTTTTATGTATTGCCAGGTTGTCAAAATAGCATTGCTGTGCACATATGTCAAATATGAGAAATTTTTAGTTTTGGTTTCACTATCACTTAAAAGAATCTTCCAAGCAGACACTATGCTGTGGGCACTAAAAGTTGTGAAGCAACAACCTGTTTTAGGTTGCATTCTCAGGACCAACACACACAAACACACACATATCTTTAGACCTTGTCCGGCTGGTTTCTCTGATCTCTGAGTGTACAAACTGCCTTGTGCGCCCTGATCACAGACTTCCATTCATTCTCTGTGCACTGTTGAAACACTAACACATGCTCAGCAGGATGAGGTTTCAGTTGGCGAGCGCCGGTGCATGCTGCTTTTGTGTGTTGGGATTGTGTGCTGGTGTGAAGTGGTTAAAGCAGGCGGTATCTAATCTGTGTTTTCCTCTCAAGGGTCGACAAGGACCGGAGTGGAGTGATATCAGACACGGAGCTTCAGCAAGCCTTATCGAATGGTATGGATCAGTGTCTTGGAATTTCTGCCACTACCGTTATTGTCTTTCTTTCCCGTTCTATAAATATCTATATATCTCACCTCCTCTTCTATGTCAATCTATCATTTTTTCCCTTTCTTCTTAATTCCCTCTATCTTCTTTTTTGCTCCCCTGTGTGTCTCTCTTTGTCTCCCATCTCCTTGTTACACACCATTGGTCACTGGCTCACTCTTTGATTTAAGCAACGGCATGTTAAAGCAGAAAAATGGATGGGGATTTTATTTTTATCCCATCGATAGCAGGTGAACCGGATAAAAATGAATGGAGTTTTATTTTTGTCCCAGAACAGAGGAGTAGGTGAAGAGTTTAACGGCGTAGCTTGAGAGAAAATACTTTGATATTCTTCTGTGTCCCAGCAATGACAGCCGGCGCCACACTGTACAGGATGCTAACTGAAACTGTGGGTGTGGATTTTGTCACACTCTTCGAAAGTTCAAACAAGATGAATGCTCTCACATCATCGTAATAGGAGTAA
Organism: Oreochromis aureus; assembly: GCF_013358895.1. NCBI lineage: Eukaryota > Metazoa > Chordata > Actinopteri > Cichliformes > Cichlidae > Oreochromis > Oreochromis aureus. Next base: position 13,041,732 of record NC_052950.1, read on the forward strand.
GCACAGACTGCTTATAAAAGATGGAAGCTGGCTTTTGTTTTGTTGAAGCCAGTAATAATGACCATATTTATACAAAAGCGTGTGAAGTTAACAAATCCATAAACTATAGAAAGCAAAACTGGCACAGGAGGTCACATGATAGGTCAAATAATTCCAATAAAATGCTCCAAAATGCACCAAACCACAAATAGTTTCTAAAGGTCTTTCTAAAGGCAAAAAAACATGCCATTTATATGAGCTAACACATGCTTTTATACATGGAGATGATCTCTGATGCTGTGCTAAAATACTTGTGTGGACAGAGATTAAAACATGCTAATGCTGACATAGCCTAATAAAGCATTTCTATTTACCTAAGTCACCCTGAAAGCCATTTTATTGTGCCTTCTCTTCTGTCTTGCTCTTGTATTTTTAAAAGTGAAGAACAGAGTTTTAAAGGGAGGAACAATAATGCATAAATCTGCCTCTGTTTAGATATTTAAGCATGTATGCAGTGCAGTTAAACAGTGGTATGACAGAATTAAATCATAGTTTCTATCCACTGGTAAACTTTGGATGAATCCTGTGTTGTTCATCAGCAGCTGATGATGTTGACATTTACTCAGCACTTATAGTCTTTTAGCGCGATAATGTGAATTTGCAATGTATTGTAGGTGACTGTTAAGTAAAACCCTTTAGCAGGGTTTTAAAGGCGAGTCAGCTGGAAGCAATTAAATGTCAACCATGGATAACAATCCTAATCATGCCTGGGCCACATAGGCTAATGGTGGCTTAATTAACTAGTTAGCTACAGCTCATAAACTGCTTCAACTTTTAAACTCTTGCTTTTGTCTGAAGAGTTTCATAAAGTTGTTTGTGAGGCTGGGTGATTATATAATGTGCTTTCTCTCCTGCAGAATGTATTAATCTGATTGAAAACCCAGGGATGTTTCATGAGGCTTACAGCTGCTAGTAATGGAGGCACAGTCCCTCTTAGTCTTGTAGCTCTGCAGGAGGAGCAGCATTCAGACGGGGACGAGGCTTCATTTCCTTTACAAATTAAAAGAAAAGAAATGGGGTGCTTGTTATTCCTCCCCAGCGGTTTCGGGAGAAGCACTGAATAAATGATACGGGTCATCTTCTCTGCTCACATCCTGGAAAATGAAGTCACTTTTTATTTGTTTATTTATTTTTTTTTATGCTTGTATTGTTGAGGAGAGCTGCCACAGCAGAGCAGGCATCTGTTTTCCTGCCACACTCATCGCAGCGTCGCTTCTTGACCTTGCTCGAAGTGAGACGGCAAAGTTAAAATGGGTTAACGATTAATGTGACACCGTTAGACCAGAAACTGTGGCACAGGGTTGATGTTTGTATATTCATTATAATATAATGTGTTCCCCCATCAAGCTTTTGTTTGATTTGCTCCAGCAGCTTTTCAAAGACTTTTCAGCAGATTACGCTGCCCAGAAACCCATTTTTCTGGGCACTTCAAAAGAGAGAAAGAGGCAAAAAAAGAAGTGTGAGAGCCAGCAGCAGCACTGAAAGAAGCTGTTATCAGGCTGCGCAGTGACTCTGGCACAGCATACTGATTAGTGTGTAGTGTGTGTTTGTGCGAGGCAAGCGTGTGTGCGTTGCTCATTTCATCAGATTTTTGTTTTTTTTTGCCAAGGGTCAGTGAGTCTCTTCTTGTTTTTTGGACTCGGTGTTGTGTTTGTGTGCTCCTCGCTGCGTGTGCATGCGGCGAACGGCAGGTTTCCCGGTCCAGTCTCTCCTAGTTCATTAGAGTCATTGGGAAATGAAACAGAGCCAGTGAAGCCGAACACGGCGCACTGCATCCTGTCCTGCAGCTTCCTACAGACAACCCGCCGTTCGACTGTCTGTTGCAGCTCTACTGTCTCTGCATTCTGCTTTTTGTTTTGTTTTTTATCAGTTTCCTGCCATCAACTATGCTTTGTCTACCTATTCTTCTTTACCCTCGTCTCTGAGGAGAGCAGAGAGCATCAAGGTTCAGGAGGGAGGCTGGGCCAGTTAAACTCTTTCATCCTCTGCTGCTGTTTCTGCATCACATACTCTGGTTTTCTTATCGTCCATCAGCGCTCTGCCTACCTGTCTTTCTGCACATAGAAAATGAGCCGGGCTTCACTTCACATGTTTCTTTTTTCCTTTTACTTTGTGCAGAAATCTTTTAATCTCATGCTATTTTTTTACATCTATTTTCTTTCTCCAGGTAGGAAAAAGAAATCAGTCGGCCAGAAAAAGGCATTTTAAACATAGGATTATACAACATCCTCTCTCCTCTCCTCTCCTCTCCTCTCCTTACATTTCTCTTGAGGATACGGCACCGGCTCTTTTCCTGCCATGCCCTCTGTCTCCTTGTCCTCTCTTACTCTGACTTTGTCTCTTTGTCTCTCACCCTTACTTAGTTTCACTTTCCATCTCTCTGTGTCTGTCTATCTTCCCTCCTCTCTCTCTCAGTCCTGGGTGTTACCGTGATGAAACAGTGATGGCTCTGTGCCGTTGGAAGTGCACGTGCCTGTCTGTTTTGTGCGTATGCCTTTTAGCCGGGCCATTTGCTATAAATATGGATTTTTTTCTGGCCTCGTCTCTTTGCTCAGCCGTAAGCAGATACCCTACCAACTTGCCTCCATGCTCCCTCACTCTCCTGCTTGAGTTATTTGTGTAAGAGCTCCACTAAAACTGCTGACATGCAGAGCGGGCTTGAGGAACTCAATCAGCAGCCCTTTCCGTTACACTTGTACATATGTACACTTTTGTAAAACCTGAGCTGAGTCAGATGGCATGGATATTACCCAGACAGTGTTAAGCTTTTCAGCATTTCCGCCTTCTGGTGAAGGAGCTGCGTCATGCACTGAATATGTTAGATCCAGTCATTTTCTAATGGCGTGAGGCACCGGTGCCATTTTGACTGGATGCCTTCTTGTGTGTTTCCCTTATATCTGACCACAAAACACACAGAGCTGACTGTACCAGTCGCTTTAGTTATAATTCTCTTTACTCTGAACAATGACTTGCTTGGATTCTCCTGTTGATAAGCTCTCAGCGTACTACATAACTGTACTCTTTGCATGATTTCAAATTGCAAGGTTTGAGCGACTCCCAGAGAAAAGCTAAATTGCAATCACTGAGATTTATATTAATTCAACGATAATCAAGCAGCTCTGTCCCCTTGCTGCTCTCAAGGTCAAACCTTTACCTGAGTCATACAGGATGTGTGTTTTGGGAGGGTTCAAGTCTGTGTAGCTACTTTGTGAGCTTAACATTTAAAGTGTGTTTGGAAAAGTTCAAATCCGTGTTTGCTTATGTCAGGCGTGTAGGGGACAATCGACTCACTGAACTCCATCACGACCGTTACACTTATGCGTATACACTGCGGTCAGCGCTCTCCGTTTTTCCACCCTGCCCGCCTCCCTCCTCACCTCCTATATTCTCTCACTTCTGTCCACCTCGCCACTGGCAGTTCACCAGTGAGAGAGTCCAGTGTGTGGACGGGACAGAGGGAGTATTGTCCCAGACTGTCATCAGACGCTCACAAACATCTCAGCCATACTGACCGCCTCACACTGGGCAGCCGCAGTGTGTCTGGCATACATTGGTGACCTCACAGCTAGCTACTGGTGTGAGGTGTGTGTGCGTGTGCATGCATGTGTGTAGAAGAGCCCGTGCGTCTGGAAAGGTCACAGCTTGTTCTGTGCTCTGCCTTTGGGCATTTTACTGCTGGCTCTAATGTTTGAGTAGCATTCACAGCATTTTAGCTGAATCCATATTTGAACATGTAAGTTTTGCTCATGCCAACAGCTACATAACACTGTAATATAGAAATATCAAAGATGCATTTAAAGGAAAATTAGAAACACTGTTTTTGGACTAGTAACAAACTCTTTTAAATATAGTTAGAACTTATAATAACAGCTGAATTTTTTGGCTCCCTAAAATTCCAGTATCCGTCGGTATTTGTTACAGTCAACTTATTACATTTAATAAGATAATTGTTGACATTTTACTCTGGATTAACTTTCAAGTGGCATTTTTCATGATTCCAGTCGTATATCCATATTGGATCCTGACTGGTGTATCGGCACACTGGTTTATCTATACAGGTAACAGCCAGATGCTCTATTAAAGCAGAAGTTGTTGCTGTTTGCTAGTTTGGAGCGTGTGTGTGTGTGTGTGTGTGTGTGTTAACACAATGCCACAGTCTTCCTGGGAGGCGTGATGATTTAATAATAATAATAATAATGCATTGGATTTATATAGCGCTTTTCAAGGCACCCAAAGCGCTTTACAATGACATTATTCATTCACGCTCACATTCACACACTGGTGGAGGCAAGCTACGGTTGTAGCCACAGCTGCCCTGGGGCAGACTGACAGAAGCGAGGCTGCCATATCGCGCCATCGGCCAGAGGGGCCGATGGCGCGAGCGTGGCCCCCAGGGGACGCACAGTCAGCAGGCTGTTTATTCTTTTTGTTTTTCTTTGTTTTTAGTAGGCGGTAGGGTAAAGTGTCTTGCCCAAGGACACAACGACCAGGACAGAGAGGCCGGGGATCGAACCGGCGACCTTCCGGTTACAGGTGCCCTTCCCAACCCCCTGAGCCACGGTCGCCCCATGATTTGGCCATGTTTTATAGCCACAGGACACCTTACAGTCACTGAGTTGAACATGAACTCTGTATACCAAAGTAATCTAGAATCAAATATGAGCTTTAGCTGTTGGCCATCTGTCCAACAGCTAAAGCTCACTGTGAATCTGAAACAGAATGACTGAAAAAGAAAATCAGCAAGCAGTGACCCAGTCAAAGTCCAGACCTCAGCCTGATTGAAATGCTGTTGCAGGGCCTTAAGAGAGTTGTGCATAAATGAAGTGAATGATTTGAGTCTTTCTGCAGATTTTTTTTTAAATTGCCCATTAAAATAGTTTTAGTACTAGTAATACAAACATAAAAACATGAATTATGTTTTTGACAATGAATTGTTGGTGATCAAAGTATTAGGGAGTCCCCAGTTTATCTAAATTGTTGTGTTTAAATGTACTGCAACACATAATTCACTACTATTATTGAAACAAAGAAGTAACAGACAATCATTTTGTAATGAAATGTGTTTTTTATACAGCTACTTTTTTCTGTGTAACAAAAAAACTGATAATTGATCATTCTAGAATATTTTAAAGCAACTGTTGCACATTAAGAAAGCAATATAGAGATAATAAACAGAAATGTAGCCCAATTAAAGAAGTATTCCTTTAACATGGTCATAAATGGAACCACTCCATTCATTTTAGTCAATGAGATATGGGGTTTGATGAAGCAGTAGTCGTGAGCAATGGCAGCATGCAGTAAGCTGACCCATTTCTACAAAGTGCCCTCATATCTATATGCTAATAATACATTATGATTGTTGCTTTAGTTCATCATTTAGTTCATTTTGGATGAAAGTGGAATATAGATTCTGGCCCAAATCCCAGTGTCAGTAAGAGCCTAAGGCCTGGTCCCAAAACAGCTCTATCCACAGTCCTAGACAGCCTCACCCATCAATAAAACAAACCGAGCAAGAGGGAGGAAATGACTAGTGTCCTCTGAAGCACACACAGTACTTAGTGTACCAAAATCTTAAAGTTTTGAGGTCCTGAAATTGTTTCAGCTTCTGCATTATTTATTTAGACACTTTAATGGACTTTCCCAAGTAAAATCGAGGTGTGAATAAATCAACAATAAAGCAATTTCTGTGTTATGTTTGATTTGAAACCTTTTTATTCAAATTAGATCCTCTTATCTAAGCTCTTGAGGCTCACGCTGCAAACCTGCTTACTGCTGTGCTGGCATAGCTGTGGAGGAAAATCAAAAACAAGCAGCACGGTGTGATAAACGCTCCAGAGTTTTGGCAAGCTGTTGAAATTTTGCAGAGGCTGTTTTAGTATCTGCAGAAAGAGTTTCAGGAAACAACCTTAGGTCAGCAAATGTAGGCAAGAGAGCTCAAGGTACTGCAATGAGAACCAAACTGCAAATGTTTTGTTCACCTCATCTCCTCGGGTCGCTTCTCTTTTGTTGGTTATCTCTGCACCTTTTGTGCGTTTCCTTGCCTCCCCTCGCTTCTCTGCATCTTCTCAGACACGCTTCTCTTTATTCCTGGTCCTGAACTGCTGGCCTGCCTGTAATAAAGTGAGGTGGTGAGTCAGCAGCTGTTTAGATGGCCTGATAAATCTCACTGTCTTGAGATTGTGAAGCAGGCTATAAAAGTATAAACACTCACCTGAAGTAAAGACCCATCGCTCTTTTTCGCGCCCACCTATATGACAGGTAGATTCACTTGTAATTGAAGTTTGTCCTCTAGATGAAAAATAATGATCCGTAGCTGGAAAAAAAAGACATAAATTGTCATAAAACTCACCCCCGCTTTTTTAAAAAACTGCAAAAGTCTTGAGCCACCCCTCATTTCTTTATATTTTGCTGGGAAAATGGGCCAATGGGTGCAATAAGAGATATGTAGGGAGAGAGTATTCTAACAAATCTAAAAGTCAGTATTTGATATGATCACCTTTAATCTTCCACACAGCTTGAACTCTCTTAGTCAAGCATTCCTGTCACTTCTTCAGGAACAGTTCTCCAGGCTTCTTAGAGCTCTTCTGCATCAATGCATCAAAGCACACGGCGAACTTCAGAATGCTGATATGCTCGCTCTTCTTCATTGCAGCCACCACATTCTCCTTTAAAGCATTACAGACATAACTCACTGTTTGCTTGACTTCTTCATACTTAAACACACAGACACGCACACATGCACAAAAACTCATAAACATGAAGACACAACATATCTACCTCATCCAGGAGATAAAACTCTGCCCAAGAGTACTTGAGAGTATTTATATATTTTTGCATTTAGTAAAATGTTTACTTTAAAAAAATGTAATTTATTATGGCACGTAAATACAATGAAAGATTTATACAGTTACTCGATTATCAAAATAATTGGCAGTATGTTTGGGGTCATTGTCATGCTTTCTAGATGGTGTTGCGTGATAGGGTGGCTGTGGCTCAGGAGGTAGAGCAGGTCACTTACTGATCGGAAGGTTGGTGGTTCGATCCAGTCAGTCTCCCAAGTTGCTCTCAGTTTAGAGACACTGCTTGTGAGAATGGCTGTGATTGGGTGAATGTGGCACATTGTATAGAGAGCTTTGAGTCCGGGAGAGTAGAAAAGCGCTATATAAGAATCAGTCCATTTACCATAGATCAAAATGTAATGGTTCTTTTCTGCATTGATAATTCCAACAATTCTGACAATATTAAAAAAACCCTGCCGACTTAAATAAAGCCCCAAACCTCCACCATGTTTTCCAGATGGCTGTAGACACTCACTGTTGTACCTCTGTCCTGGACTCCTCCAGATAATCATTATAATTTAAACCAAAATTTCCCATTCGTCAGTCAGAGTTGTTTGTTCTGTGTAGACACAACACTGTTTCATCCCTTGATTTAGATCAATTTTTTTTAATGATGTTCATGTTAGTGTTAAATAAAAAAATTAAAAAAAAACCTTCAAAAGCCTGGAGAACTGTTACTGGAGACCACTTAATAAAAATTCCAGGAAAGCGTGACTCCTTGGGAGCAAAATATAAAGAAATCAGGGGTGGCCTCATAGACACAGGCTGTCTTCACAGCATAAACTTTTGATTTGTCATTGCTGGAGTGGAATTAATCACAGTATTAATGGCTCTGTTCTAATCAAGTGTCCTTTGAGGATGACAGTGTGAAAGTGAGTCAGCAGGCACAATAAATCATGGTAATGGCAGACGGTTTGACGTGCCATTAAAGGACAATCACAGTTGGTTAGTAACATTTGTGATATGTGATATCAGGGATTGCTGCTTTCCACTTTCCACGTTGGTCTGCAGGTTTCAGGTCCCTGCCACGGCAACTCAACAGCTGCTGTGAAAAAAAGTGTGTCTGCAAAATCATTCCCTCTTCACTCATTCACATCTCTCATAATAACGCACATGAGACTACACTAATGATCATCATTTTTCATTATCACCTGCTTGATGGGTTACTATGGTAATTTTCTGATTTATGAAACGTAAAGCGCCGCAGTGTGGGCTTGTTCGCATAGAAAGTCATCTGCCTTACATGGACACTACCAATGTATTTCATGCACACTGCGCATATAATCATAATAACAGTGGCAGGAAGTACATTTTGTAGATGGTACTGTCAAATATGTCTACAGTACTGTTATGTTTGGTAAAATTAAGCCGGGCATTGCATTTCGGTTCTTGTCTCGAGATAATGAACTCATTAAAAAGCAGTAAAATCAGATTCTTTCTTGGGTATGTCGTGATCTTAGGAAACAAATACAAACCCCACTAAAATGCTAATCTTGTGAAAATGTTTAATTAAGCTCCAATAGCAAGAAGAGTGTTTATTTTCTGTTTATTGCGATGATGCCAATTTGAACTGCAGTCCCATTTAATTGGTGTTAAAAAACAAAAAATCCCACAGCTACTGTGGCTCTTACAAAACTCTACTGCACTCCTAAAGCTTTTATTATATCATTACTGCTACCTCAGCTCTGTTATCATTATATCAGTTTCTTTGGGGCATTTAGCAGCTGGATGTTGCTGCAGGTCTTGGTGTATTTTTAACCAGCGGTCCTCTGTTTCACAGGCACGTGGACTCCTTTCAACCCAGTGACCGTCCGCTCCATTATATGTAAGTGACTGGTGACGGTGAGACAACCAACTTCCACACACTGCCTCTTGTTCTGAAAATATTCAGGTTGTTTATCAGACTCAATGCCATGACAACCAGATTAGTTCATTAAACAGCGAGCAATCTGAAGACACAAACAAGCCTCTGCTGTTCTCCTGCTCTAGTGGAAACCTGCAGCCATCAATAAAACCGGGAAGAGGGGAATATCTGCAAGGAAATTGAAAAGCTGGTCCCAAAGGGCAGCTGAGAGTTTCCTCAGACTTCAAATATTGATCTGTTGACTCTTTTATAATATACAGCTGAGGTTAAAAACTGGAAACTTTGCAGTGTAGTTGAGCTTTTAAACACATTGACTCTGAATCACACTGTACTAAACGATACTTTTGTACTTTCTGTACACGAATAGCTGTGGCTTATGTATTTTTAAACTCCAAGACCAAAAGTATGTTAAAAAAATGTCTTTCCCTGCGTCTCGGATGTACTTTGCACTCTCCGTTTGTTGTGCGACTTCCAAAGTAAATCCCTATAATTCCATCGCCTCTCCTTTCCACTGCACCATGCGCAGTAAATCCATTGTTTAGTACTCCCGCAGCAAGAAGCATATCCTGTGATAACACTCCCTTTGTTGGGAGGTAATTGGATTGAAGCGCAGGGGGGTGAGGAGTGGAGTACTGGTGGGGGGATCAAGCTGTTTTCTTTCGCTGTCTTATGAGGCAGGAGTTAGTCAAGTGTGAGTCTTCCTGTCCCACACTGTTAATTCTGCTGTTCCCTGACAGCCCCGCAAAGATGTATGCGGTGCCGTACTCACTCTCGTGTCCTTAAAACTGTCCCAACCACATTTAATGTCCAGAATGTCTACCAGTGTGTGTGTATGCATATATGTTGACAAGTACCAGTGCATTTAATATACGTTATATTCTACTTCAGCCATGTTCGACAGAGAAAATAAAGGCGGGGTGAACTTCAACGAGTTTGCCGGTGTGTGGAAGTACATCACGGACTGGCAGAACATCTTCAGGAACTACGACAGGGACAACTCCGGCTTCATCGATAAACAAGAGCTTAAGCAGGCACTGACTGGATTCGGTGAGCACCAAAGTATGCTTGTGTACTAAAATCTAGGGTGCTGGTGGAGGGCTCGATGGCTATGTCTCTAGGCTGTTTCTGCGTCACACGGTCAGTGTTTTTGTCTTTTCAGTGTTCTGTGTTTGTGTGTTTTAGATACAGCAGCTAGACAACAAATGAGTATATTTTAATCCTACTTTTTTACTGACCACCACATATACAAATGCTTTCAATTCGTATATTTTGACAAGTGTTAATTTGCGACTTTAAATTGGCTTGTAAAAAACCAGAAAACGTTGGGGTGTTTTGCAAACTAAATTCAACAGGAAGTGCTACAGACAACACATAAAGTGTTGAACATTTGAGATTTGGCTATTTGTTAGCAGGCAGGCCAGTTTATCACCTTGACATAGTGTTGAAGTAAGTACAAAATGTTGTTTGGCCTTTCTTGATAAGACGTCATCTGGACGACAGCATCTGACTCCAAAACCAGTGTTAATGGTGATTTCACTGCCTCCAGCTGTGCAGAAAACATGCCAAATAGTTCCAGTTCTCCGTGATCTGACGAAGGGAGAACACCAAACATAATCATTAGTCAAACTACAGCAAGACAGTTTTATGTTTTGAGTCCATTTTAAATGAGTTTAGAGCCACAGAAGGGAGTGGTAGCATCTTGTGGTGGACTTTCTCTGCTTGCAGTGGTAGAGTTTAAGTTGCATTGATTTTAATGCATTGCTGCCAGAGGGCCTGAAGATCATTGCCATTCACTGCTGGTTTTCAGCCTTGTCTGCTGTGTGCATATATTAAAGGATTTGGTGCACAGGAGATGGTATTAGACCCCAAATTCTTTGTACTTATACTATAAGAAATACGGCTATTAGTGTTTGCCTATGCTGTCTTTACTCTGGTAAGACTGTCATGTTGCTCATTAACCTGATGAGTTGCTCATTGGTGCTGTTTAAGCATTATGCAACTTTTTCCTGTTTCATTTTGCCCCAACTTTTATGAAACAATTTTCTTTCACCAAATTGAGCAGATGTGTTTTGTCAGTATTAAATTCAATATTCAATTTAAATAATTTACTAATCAGCAGTAAAGTGACCAAATTAATAAATATATGAAGGAAACTGAATGAAATGAGAGTGAAATCTGCCTGTGAGCTACATTTGTGGTCAATGAAAAAGAAAGACTTCTTCTAAAAAGCTGTTTGACTTTGCATGTTTTTGGTGTTTCTTTGTGTTTCTGTATTTTCTAAATGTGCTTCAGCGAGACTCCTGAAGTTCAGAAGACACAGAGGCTCATATTCACTGTATTGTTTTCACTGACAGTGGCAGTAGCGTCTCAGTAAAGCAGATGTACAGTATCGCACTGATGGCGGCTGTCCCGTAAATGCCTTAATCTGACCGTATCATAGCATGTCTCGAGTACTGCCACAACTTGTTCTTCTGCCCAAGCCAGTCTGCGTTCATTCCACCCAGCCTGGAGCTCTGCCACAGTCAATTTGCATATGTCATGGTTCACTTAAAAGTCATTACCTGGCCAGGAGCCTCGTGTATGTAGAGGCTGTCATGCCCTCAGTGGCTCCAGGAGCTTCTCACAGTCTCAAGGTCCAGGATACAAATTAAGGGGTGGGGAAAGAAATCGACACAGCATAGCATCCTGATAGTTTGTGTGGCAATTTTGTATCGATACAGGGACATCAAATATCAATATTTTATTATTCAGTGACAGTGTTGCTGTGCTAAACTGTCTCATTTTGTAGCACAAAAGTAACTGAAATGAGATAGCTGTATCTTATTGGATTAAACAGATACTGAGAAAGCTGTACTTTGAGGACAGCTTGCAATTAAAAAAAGTAATAAATCGCAGTAAACATTTTTGTAATAGCATTTTGCAAAAGTTAAAGAATCACAATCATATGATGCCGTAGGGTGCGTGGTGATTCCCACCTCTACGGGGACCCAGAGGTGAACGTCTGGGCTGAAACCCTTGCTGGGTCCAGCATCTGCCATAGCAGAGACTAGACCTGAAATGATTTCAAATGGATCCTCCTTTATCGGGAAACAAACTGAGTGAGTGTGTGTGTAGGACGGCTTTGAAATGACGGCTGTGTTACTGTTGTGTGCAGGCTATCGTCTATCGGACCAGTTCTACGGCACACTGATAGAGAAGTTCGACCGCCAGAGGAAGGGACAGGTGGCCTTCGATGACTTCATCCAGTGCTGTATTGTACTGCAGGTAACAGAGTCGCACTGAATCAAAACAAACTGTAAATCCTGATTCCCTACAGTGTTCATGATTGTAGCACTACAATGCATGTAGTGTGCATGTAAAAGACTTGAAGTGGACTTTCAATCATGTATTTTTATGAGCCAATTTCTTCCTTCTCAGTAATTTCATGCAACTATAGAAGAGGCTGCTAAGTGTGACCAAAAGCCTAAAGAAGTAAATGGTATTAATAATAATGAGATAATGCTGCTGGCTAATCTGCAGTAAATCCTTTTTCTGTGCTTTCTGCAGAGGTTGACTGATGTTTTCAGGCGGTACGATACGGATCAGGACGGCTGGATCCAGGTTTCATATGAACAGTATCTTTCCATGGTCTTCAATATAGTATAACACACACGGCTCACCACAGAAGAGCACAACTGGACACAACTGTGCCAAAGCTACCGGCACCTCCCGGACGTCTGCCATGATGGGCACTGCAAGATTTTTGTATTTTTTATTTTTAAAGCCTTGTTTTTTTGTTTTTTCTTTTTGCCCTAGTTGTTGGGCTGTTTCACATTTATTTATAAAGTTAACAAAATTTTTTCTTTTTATTTTCCAGGTCATTTATCTGGAAGTATAACTCAAATGCTTGATATATTGAAAAAAAATCTTGTAGTGTTTTTGTTTGTTGACCAGTCTGAACAACGTCTGCGTTGGCGACTCTGTGTAGGGGAACATTATGGACACATATGTCTTTCTGTCTGTTAATGTTGGCATTAAATGTCTTAACTTTAATTGATTACATTAAAAAAAAAAGAAAAAAAGATCAGTCGAGAGTGAAATAATGCATTGTAAATACGATTTCAAATGCATTGCATGCTTTTCAGGGAAATTTCACCCCACAGTTGAAGCATGCTTTCCCTTTCTCTTGACTTTTTCCTCAGCCCTATTTTGCTCAAAGCCATGTTTACAAAACTGTGAGAGCAGGAGACGCCCTGCTTTGAGATTCACTGACATGCCAGCTTACATGCCATATTTGTACAAAGTTATTTTTAACAGCCAATCTTCAAATGTTAGAACATACAGTTGTTTTTTTGTTTTGTTTTGTTTTTTTTGGGTAGAGGGTAAGCATAATGCCTTTAGTAAAGCTTATTTTTTGTGCATGATGCCTTAAAATGTGTACAAATGAAAAGAAAAAAAACACAAAAGAGAAATCTTTTATTAAAAACAGAAATAAGAGAATCTGATGTGGAGTTTGCTCTCATTATTTCCAGCTTCACAGAGCCTGGCATGCCTGGCTTTGCAATGTAAACTGTGGATTTAAGGCTCAGTGTCTCCCTCTGCTGTGTGTTTCCGGTTTTTACCACTGCAATGCACCAAGCTTGTGTGCGTCCCAGAACCCTTTGCATTTGTTTTTGTTTCAGTCGGGAAGTTAAAAAGAGTTGCTCCTTGATAGCAGAGTTCAATCGAAGTAAGCCAGCTTCGTCAAATACAGCTTAAGTTATATTTTTGCTTTGAGATATTTTTCACTGAACTTTGCCGTTTTTTGTTTTTAGTAGTTTTTATTTAGACCTCGTTTTTTCGTGCGAGTGTTAGCAATGGCGCTAAAACATTTGAGGACACTGACACCACTTTTAAGGTTTAATTGTCAGAGTAAAACATTTGGAAGAGACTCTATAAAGACGATTTTAGTTCCAGTAAAATCCTACAGCGCTCAGCATGGAGGCGAAGACACGGGAAGAGGTGAGAGGAAAGTGCAATAACATGATATGAACGCTAGGGGGCAGCAGAGGCTGCTAGTAAGGTGAAACAAGCTAATGAACGTTTGAACAGCTGTGATTTAATTTTGGGGTATTTTTCAGTATTTATTTTATAGTCCTTGTTCACAGCAGATGTTATTTATTTTTTAGGTCCTAAGAGGAAAAACTAATAATAATAAATTTGAGCTTTTTTAAAAAATTTATATTTTCCTTCCATGAAGCCAGACTTTGTCATTTTAAATTGCTCTTGAGCAATCGGCCTTCAGACTTCATGAAGTTATTTCAGATAGCTGTGATTGCTTAAAGACATAAGTCTATGAGAAAACAGCTTCAGATAACAATTGGTGACATCACAACGGTTACAGCCATTTTTAAAACTGGCTGTGAAGCATTCAAGCATAAAAATGGCACCTTACTGTAATTTCTTTACTGTAATCTATGACAAATGCCAAATACAACACAGTTTAATGTGCACAAAATAGCATTTTTGCACGAGCAAGGTGATTCCAGAAGTGTTATTAATAAACTTGTCATATTTCAGCATAATGCAATCAAATTTTGTTGTCCTTAACATCTGAAAAAACTTAACAAGTGGAGGATAAAAGAATAAGTAGCAGGCTGAACAAATCAGCAAATGAACAGTATCTGAAAGTCATGCTCTTAAGAAATGAGGAATAAAATCTAGCAAAGACCCGACACAGGGCCCGGACTTTTAGTTGTTCCATCTACTGTTCACCAAAACCTCATCAGAAATGGTCTCAGTTGGAGAGTGGCTGTCAAGAAGGCACTCTTAAGGAAGGGAAACAGCGAGGAAGTATTGAAGTATTCCACATTACACAAGTACTGGACTGAAAATCAGTGAGAACAGGTCTGATGGAGTGTGAATCCAAATTTAAACTTGGAGGCTCTGTTGACTCTGTCATGGTTTGTGGCAATCCACCATACCATTCGGAAAACATTTGATTGGCAACAATTTCACGTTTGATCTGTTTCAGTTTCAGTTTTTCAGGGACAATGAGCAAAATACAATAATCCCATTAAAGGAAAATGACTTTCAAACTGACTGTTTTTGCCTTATATACTGTATTTCCACTCATTTGGATGTATTTCAATAAATTGCTCCACGTAGTTCTTATCTTCCTTAAAAAAAAAGGAAGAAGAAGAAAAATGAGGGCTCAAGACTTTTGCACAGTACTGTAAATATTAGAGGTTAGTTTTGTTTTTGCAAACCCACAAGTTAAAAACCAATCCCAAACAGTTACAGTGCAAAGTTGAATCGTTTTCCCTGCTGGCTTCCCGAGCGCACACAACACCGCACCGCTTAAAAAGCTTCTTTTCCCTTGAAATCACTCTGGTAGTGTGTGAGTGTAAAATGCGGTGTGAGACAAATTGTCTTTGTGCCTCACTTCACCGGGCTTTGTCATCCTCAGAATAGCCTGTGAGGTGAACACATCCAGTAGCTTCTCTCCTGGATGTAGTTTCCTCTGGGTGTGGTTGACGCTCGGTTTCCCGGGATGAACCTAAACAATGTCAGGTTGACTGCCTGCTGCAAGCTAAGGCCACAATCACTGGCACACACACACTGACCCAAAGTGCTCACCTCAGCCCAGATGATATCTTTCAGAGCCTCGTTCACTGTCATTATTTTATCAACTCTGTCCACATAAGACAATTTACGTCCCATCTCCATCCCGCCTAGTGTGAAGTTAAAGCTTAACGTCTCTGGGTAAGCCTCTTTCTAAGTGTTGTGGCCCGCACTGGTTTCTCCCTGTGCATCTTTCTCGTTCTCTGTCATTAGCTGCAGGTCAGACTGTGGTCTCGGAGAGAAGGGGATCCGTGGTTACTGTGGCAATAAACCGGCCCGAGGTGCGTAATGCGGTGAACCAGGAGACAGCGAGGCGTCTGCTGGAGGAGCTGAAGGCCTTTGACAGTGACCCAGGTTTGAACGTGGCTATCCTGCATGGGAAAGGTAAGATGGCTCTAAGGGATAGTCGTGCGGGGAAGGTTGGGGCTTAAATTGAGGCAGATATTTGCAGAAGCGTTACAGAGTCTTCTTAAGAGATTTTGTTAGTAGTAATCCTCCTAAGTGTCGCCCAGATTCTCATCCTCTTATTTATCTGTAATTAATACTTAAGCATGTAAGGCTTAGAGCTGATCGTGAATATTAAGGTATGTCTCTGTGAGCATTACGCCTTAAAATGGGCTGATTTTCAAGCCAGGCAATAATTTTGGTTGAAGGGAAAAAGGCTGTGGCACCAGTGTCTGAGTGAGTAACCAACAAACTTTTAACTGGAAAAAGAGAGGAAAAAAAAGTCTTAACATCTTAACACGATACAAATATGAGCATCACTTCATTCTCTGTGTTTTATTTATACCTTGTCTCATGTATTAGTTAAAAATGGAAACTTGGCTTCCTGCTCACAGAGAGCACGATTGTTTCATTCTTCATTCATTCACTCTAACAGAAATATGCTGCATATAAAGTGTGCTTAAGAACATATTTATAATTCTACAGTACTTTAATGTACCTTAGAGTGTAATTATTCAAGAATGAGTCGTAACATGTTTTTTTAATAAAAAAAATAGTACCCTCAGGTTTAAAGGCCACCATTAAAGAAACACTGCCTGGAAAGAAATGCACATCTTTGTTAACTTTGCTGAGAATCAGATAATGAGACTGACACTACACTCAGTGTCTGTACAGGTAATTCTCCTCAATCGCCGGGATTGTGAGTGCTTGATTTGACATGTGCACCAAAGCAATGGAGAAAAACTGCAAAGTTACAGCCATCAGTCTGTTAGCTTAGCATTAAGAGTGCAAAGAGTAAAACTGGCTCGTGTCAGCAGATGCTGAGGTTCATAGTGCACAGCGGTGTTTCTGCACAGTCAATCACTACAAATCTCCAAACTTCATGTGGCCATCACCGTCTAACATTCACACTCCAATGAATGTGTCGGGAGCAACCTTGCAAATCAGAGAGGGAGTCCATATCCGGCCACAGTCTAATGCAGTTATAGGATATAATAGGATACTCACTAAAAATGGATGTAACTTCTTTTCATCCCTCCTTAGCCCTTAATTTATTCCTTACTTCCATCCTCAGCATACATCCCACCTTCCCTCACATCCGCTTTTCCCAGCTTTTGCTACTTTGGCTGCTTAGATCTCAACCAAACGGTGAGATGACTAGGCAAGAGTGCACTCAGTAACAACACACACACACACGCCCACACTTGTAAGGTAGCCTGCACTATGTCAGCCGCAGATCCAAAATCATGCCACAGCTCCTAATGCTTCTAAAAATAATCATATCCCACACACTCCTTCCTTTGGTGGAAATAATTTCTTCAGTCTGGATCAACCTGTCTGCTCCGGCCTCAGAACGTACACTCCAGAGGCCGGAGCATCTCCAGATGACGGCTGCTGATGGCGCTGTGAAATCAAAACAGTGTGTGTAACAGAGTAATTAGCTATTATTAAACTGGTTAGCAATTAGCAGCACAGTAGGTAAAAGGTAAAAGTAGCTTTTACATCTGTAATCTGATTTTAATCATCGAGCCACGGTTTCCTGTCAGCGGGCTGTCCCGTATTCCTGCTCCAGTATAACTTGACGACTGACCTTCAGTGATGATTAGCAGTGCGTCTGTGCTGCGAAATGACAAGCGGGGAGTTTCTAGTTTCAACGTAGTGGTTCTGCAAGCATAAGGAATCCATTTTGTTCAAATTAGCGCCGACACAGCTCTCATTCTTCAGTGTCCGAATGTGTGTTTTTAAACTTATGAAATTAAGAGTAATTGCTTTCAGCGGGTTTTGAATATGCTCGGACATATTTGGAGTGTTTGAGATTCGGATTTCTGTGGGCGTTTGTGGTTCAGGTACAATGTAGATGTCAGCCCAGCTGTGTCACTGTAAGAGCTGAACAGATGGAAAGACACTCTTAATGTTTTTTAATTTTGCAGTAGCTCCAGAGAGTCAGACAGAGGAAGGAGGCAAGGCTGGTTATTATGGGTTGGTCACAGTATTAACTAGTTGCTCATTCAAATGCTGCATGAAACTTTGTGCATGACGCATCAGCACCACAGCAGGTGAAGTACAGGTGTTTGCACATCAGCAGGTCTTATCACCTGACTGTCAGTAAGCCGTTCACAATATTTTCTACAGCTGTCCTTTCTCACATGTTGTAAGGAAACGGTTTGATTCAGACATTTTAACACTACTGGAAGTTCTCCATGTGTTTTAGGTGAGAGAGCTGCCTGAACATGGGCAGATTGAGGTGTGGTTAATGCACCATTAGCTTTTTTTAGTAAACAGTTTGCTGTTAAAGATCGGCTGATTTGCACCCTCACATGGGCTTCTTTCGGGTGCGTTCTAGAGAAACAGTCAGCGGACCAGGATGTGCAACACCAGCAACACAAAGCTCAGCGAGCTCGGTGAAATTCAGCCATCGATAATCGTTTTATTTTTATTTCTGCTGCGATATGTCAAAATGCCATGTTGAAACCGAAAAAATAGCTTCATAAAAATGTAAGCGCACAATTATATAGTGATTTCTAACATATTTGGCTTGGAGTCACTAAAAAAGAGTTAGCGTGCCAGATTATGGAGCCAACATAATGGAGTAAGGCTCTTGTGTTTAGAGGGTGGTGGTTTTTTTTAGGTTGGTATTTTTCATTTTTGTGCCATTTATAGTTGTTTGTTTTTTTAAAGTGAGGTGGCTGCTGCATTTCTTTAGCCCAGTTTTATTTGTCAGGATGGAAAGTTTGGCTGTGATGGCCTGAAGAGAAGAGTTGAAATTAAGGAGAAATGCTCGTGTGCTCTCGGGCTGAGATGTTAGTGTATAATACGATATCAGCTGTGACATCCTCAGGGATTTCATTTGTTTGCCTTGATCAGGTTAGCCATTGATGAGTTTTTGTGTGTTTTGTTTTAGTTAAATTCTTAATAAATAAATAAGTAAATAGGGAAAAAAAGCTGATGAACCCTTGTCCACGTACTTTTGGATCCTACACTTTCTACTTCTTATTATCTCTGTGAAACGTAATCTTTTTGTAACTCCTGTGGAAACAAATGAAAAACTGTTACAATTCTTGTAACGTTGCTGAACATCTGCAGATTCCTTTCTTCAGTAACAAACCTGAAGGTTTCCTTGTGCTCCGTCTGTCGCTTCTGCTCATTTCCTCTTACAAGGACAAAGGAGATAAGGGTGCTCCTTCACAAAGCTGCTCCCATAAACAGGGTGACACACTGTGTTTCCGTAATTGCCTTGTGCTGACCCACAGCTGCAATCAAAAGCTCCCAGTCGATGGGTGTTGCTTCCGCATGCATTCATTAAAATCGTTTTCATTACTGTTACATTACAGAGGGAGGAGGATTTTATGAGTCCCTGCCCGAAACTGTGACACAGTGTTTGTAGGCCTCTCGGGCAATGTTGTAATTACCACATGAATCCAACAGGAAGGGGCTGTGGTTGCAATATGTTACTCTTCTGTTAATGAGAATATGATGTGTGTGCATTTGCATGTGTGCGAGAACACGCGCGATCTGTGCCTATGCATCGGATCCTGCTTCTTTAGGGGGGAAGAGAAGCATTTGTGTGCCAGCCAGCCCAAAGCAAGCTGTGCTGTCCAAATTGTAGCCCTCAGACTCCAGCTCAACTTGTTGTTTTTTTCATCCTCGTCATTTTCCCTTCCTCTCTGACTTTCCAGCTGCCATACTTTGTAATTTTGCGGTCTCTTCCAGGAGGGAATTTCTGCGCTGGTTATGATCTGAAAGAGCTGGCCAATCACGCAGGCCCCTCCAAATTGGAGCAAGATGTCACTAAGGGTCCTGGTCCAATGGTGAGTGGTGAGGGTTAGATGTATATTTCCTTATGATGTTAAAGGGTTTGAATAGAATGTATATAAAAATAGATTTAGGGGCTCATGTTGAATCATGGAAATACCTCGGTAACTACAGATGCATAAGCAGAAAGCCCTGGCTTCTCGTACAGTCGTGCCACTCGACGAAAGGACGAATCATAACACAAATGATGTACTGTAAGCCAGGAAAAGTGCAGGTCTGTAAGGTCTGTGAGGATCGCATGCAAAGGCTTTGGGATTGAGTGGACCTCCTGTGCAGAAAATTACAGCTTTATATCTCGTGCACAATACAAAGTGCTTCATTTGTTCAGCTACGGCCAGAACTTGGATCATATTTCAGCCCTTTGTTTGACAGTTTGAGAAATGAATTGGCAAATGAAATCTGGAACGTTTTCAGTAGATAAACCCAAAAAAGCATGAAGTGGATAGTGAAAACATACATACATAAATATACACAGACAACAATTTACACAATTAGTTCTGGGAATATTTGTTCCTTGTTGAGTGTGTGTTGATTGTAGTCATTTGGCTTTGCGTACGGTGTAAGTGTGCGTGTATGTTTGCATTCACTAATCCAGCTGTTTCCTCCAGGGCCCGTCCCGTTTACAGCTGTCAAAGCCGCTGATAGCAGCAGTGAGTGGTTTCGCCGTGGCTGGAGGGTTGGAGCTGGCTCTGCTGGCAGATCTGAGAGTGGTGGAGGAGAGCGCCGTCATGGGAGTGTTCTGCCGCAGGTTTGGTACGTCTAACACCCCACGCTGCTATTATCTCTTCTACTGCTTCAGTTACTACTGTGCTGTGCTCTATGGTCTGTCAACAAACTGTTGACTCTCACCACTGCTGCTTTGTCTAGACAAAAATAACTAGATACTAAAATGTTCACCCTTTTAGCAGAGCCCTGCTCACAATCTACACATTGAGATACCACGATGGCAGGTACTGCACCTAATAATAGAAATGGGGGAAGATTTTTGGTGCCAGAATCTTTCCGGTCCTGTTTCGAGTGGTTCTGACCAATTATAGCTGAGCAGGCTTTGATTGCATGCAGGTAGATAGTCAATTTGTTGAAAATGGATTCTTGAAACCATTATCTATGGTCTGAAGAAGAACGGGCCCACAAATCCAGAGGTCTGGATGTTTGTTGGTTATGCCACACCTAGAGCTGGGCGATAAAACGATAACAATATGTATTGCGAAATAACTTTTTCTCGATAGAAAAATTAAACTATTGCGATAGGCCTCATCTCTCTTGTCCTCTTAAAAAAAAAAAAAAAGAACAGCCAATCAAAATTAAGTAGCGCAGAGCCGAACCAATCACAGCCACAGCGTCACGTCACGTGACTTGTTACGTGCAGCACAAGCGCCAAGGCGCACATGTGTATTTGGTTTTGCAGCTGTGCAGCCGGGTAATGACTAGAGAAAATCAACCGAGGCGTGGCGAAGGTTACGAAAAAAAACAGATGATGGTTCCAATGCCGGAGAGCTTGTCGAACGGAAGGGCCACAGAAGTCCCGTGGTGTGAAGGTATTTCGGCTATTTCAAGTCTGACAAAAAACAGAGTAGCGTGCACTGTAAATTGTGCCGAAAGCAAGTCTGAAAATACAATAAAGCGGTGCATGCTCAATCTCTGACTGAAAGCGCTAATTTGTCATTCGGCTTTTGTCAGACTAAAGTAACTGTTAAAACTGTTTGAAAAGCTAAGCTATACAACAAGGAGAGATTGAGAATTTCCTTTTAGTTCTCAGTTTATTTGATATTGACAAAAGTTAGTCAATTTTGTCTGTTCTTCTGTAAAACGACCTAAGATTTATTTTTAGAATTAATATTTTGTTTCTAAGTGGAATTGACAATTTAGTGGTCTGTTTTGTTCTGTTTTGAAACTTAAACGCTTTAGCGGCTGCCTTTTGTGTAGTTTGCAATATTTGCCTTTATTTATCTGAAACTGAAGTCTCATGTTCCTTAAGTACATCTACCCTGTTGAACTTATTATGGGAAATAAATATTTTAATTAAAACAAGCTGCTGATTATTTCACATTTTACTTGTGAGCAACGGCACATTTAAATCTTACAAATATAGTTATTTGGCTTATATCGTGATATATATCGTTATCGCCTGAAATGAAAAAAACATATCGTGATATGAAAAAATCTTATATCGCCCAGCTCTAGCCACACCCCCAAAATACTTGCCAATGTCCTAGAAGTCGGAAAATGTGGAGTGCCCACTCCAGGTCAGGGACTAATTGCTGCCCCATTTGGAGGAGTTAAAGTATCTCGGGATCTTGTTCACAAGTGAGGGAAGAGGGGAGCAGGAAATTGACAGCTAGAACTAAGTGTAAATGCAAAGCTATCGATTTACCACTCGATCTATGTCCCTAACCTCACCTATGGTCACAAGCTCTGGGTAGTGACCAAAAGAATGAGTTTGTGGATACAAGTGGCAGAAATAAGTGCTCTCTGAAGGTTGGCTGGCCTCAACCTTTGAGATAAGGGGAAGAGTTCAGTCATTTGAGGGGGACTCGGAGTAGAGCTGCTACTCCTCCTGACTGTGATGATCATGCCTTTGGGTAGACCCAGGACATACTGGAGGAATGAAATTTTTTGGATGGCCTGGGAATGCCTCACTAAGCCCCAGATAGATAAGATGGAAGAGGTGGCTGGGGAGAGGGAGGTCTGGGTTTCTCTTCTTAGGATGCTGCTCCTCTAACACAGTCCTGGGTAAGGGGAAGAGGATGGATGGATGGATGGATGGATGGATGGATGGATGGATGGATGGATGGATGGATGGATGGATGGATGGATGTCCCCAGAGTCATTAGACAATAGCCAAAGCGTTTCAGGTTATCCAGTGAGCACTTATTGCTACTCTGCTAGTAGTGCTACTTCTGTTTGTGTGCTTTTTGTACACAACAAGCCTAATATTAGACATATTACTGACTTTAATATTACTAGTATTCATACTAAAATATATAATGATCAAAAGAAGCGCTGCAGCTGGCTGTACTTAATGTGCTGCCACTCATAGTAGCAGTGCTATCTCTATTAAACCCTTTTCCAAAGTCATAGTTGTAATGACATTAGCAGCCATGCTTTTTCTCAGTTAATCCTGCTGCTGTTAATAATACCAATCCAAGGCTGTCAGTAGTAACACAAGAACCAGGGGGACCTATTTTTTGGCAGGCCATCTCTTTTTCCCCCCGTCTTTTCTGTTTTTTGTTCTACCTTCTGTGTGCGTGCGTGCGTGCGTGTGTGTGTGTGTGTGTGTGTGTTTGCTCAGCTAATTATATCTGCCCGTGAAAGTGTCCTTGTGTTTTTCTTTGCATCCAAACATACATCACTCGTGTCCTAATGCCAGGAAGTCGACACTGTTTCTATTTTTCAACTGTGTTACTCTGTCCTCTGTTATCACCGAGCCTCCTCTTGTTTGTGTGCGAGGACGGAGGCAGCGCGATAACACCAGTGACCGTGACCTTTTGGCATCACGGCCAGAGTCTGCTGGGCAGTCTTGATAAGTCGAAGAGGAAGCAGCCAACTGCCAGGTTTCCACTGCAGGGCCAAAACAGGGCTTACATATTATTTATGTCACACAATTTCCTCATAAACAACATTTTCCCTTTTTGGCGTCTAGTAGCTTACAGGCAACGTTTGCATGCTGAGTCAACTCTACTTTTAAAAGACCAAGCAGTACTTTAGAGCATCTGTTGTAAACACTTTAGGCTAATCCTGATCCCATTGCTGGCTTCACTCGGTAAAATGGCTCGTGTTGGAGCATCGCAGCTTCTCTCATAGAGCTGTCACTCCTCTGACCGTGCTGCCGGACGGCTTAAAATCCAACCATAGTGTTTATAAATACAGCTGTTGTACTATAATTTACTGGGAGTACTAGATTTAGAGTGTAAACATGCATGGTTTATTATCTAAGCCTGTAATTTAACAGGGGAGCATCCTGGCAGTGCCCTCATCTGCTGACCGACTGTGCAGTTCATCGTCACAGAGAGTAGTGCCATGTCCTCAGTGTAGGGAACACTCGGCTCTACTTGCTGTGTGTTTTTTATATGTATTTTTTGGTTTTAGAGCCATTTTACTGTCATTATTGTTTCATTTCTGTGTCAAATGACTCTTGGATTTGTTTAAAATAGTTTTTTATACCCATTGAAATAAGTCATGTTGTGACAAAATAATTTTTTTCTTTACATGATAATCAAATAAAAAAATATAAATATGTAGTCTTCCATGTTAGTAGATATGGGAGGGACAAGTGGTGTCCGGTGACACCGACCAGTTTGTTTAATAGCAGCGTTACCTAGTAAACTAAAAAGAAATCGCCAATAGCTGCCAGCAGAACAAAGGCACTGTCCTCTTCGTGTTTTGGTTGCCCAGTCAGACCTTCAGCGTGGTAAATGTTCTACCCAGCTGCAGACAGAAGGCAACAGTCAAAGCAAGGCTCATGGCGAGCCTGCACTACCGTAGACTGTCATTATTCTGCGGCCTTCTACACTCCTTCTAGTTAATGTCTTCTCACGTTACTCAATGTTGGAGTCTGTGCAGCTGCTTGTGCTTAACATTTTGTCAAGATTTGTTGTCATGCAAACTATTTATTAGTGTTACACCGGGCTAAATGATGAGCAGAGCAACAGTACAAGTGTCCCGGTGATGTGTTTAACCCACATATCGAAGGCCGCTGCATCCATCTAGAGTTCTAAATGCTGGAAGAAGCAAAATGGCAGAAAAACACTTAATGAAAAATTTGCTCCTTCACTAGCAGGAGATGTTAGCTGACCCGGTGCATGGGGAGGTTCTCCCACCCAGCGTATATACTCGTACTGAATGGAGTCAGCTGGACTGACCCCACGGGAGACAGGTTTGCACCTGAGCAATACCACACAGCATCCATCCAACCATCCATCGGATCCATAGTTTAGCTGTTAAACTATGGATCCAATGGTTGCAAGATATCCCAGGTTCATTTGCAGGAGGGTACACAAATAATTTTGGGATTGCATCAGGAAGGGTATCTGGCATAAAAAAAAAATGGAGCGACCCTCTTTGGTGACCCCTGTGAGTAAGGCAGCAGTTGAAAGTAGCTAATTTCATTTTCTAATTTTTGAAAAGAAAAACATTGGAAAGATGCAAAAGTTGTCATTTCAACAGTGGGTTCAGTTTGTCTCTGAAAACAAACTTTCTTAAACGTTTTAAACGCTTCTCGGCCTCCATCTGCAAACTATGTTTGGGAGGCAGAAATGAGCATTACTGCGGTGTCGACACATTAAGTTACACATTTCCTCCCAGTAATTAATTCTGAGCCTCATATTTGATTGCCACATATTTTGTTTGTCAACACATTAGCGTCGTTTCCTCCAGCTTAGCCGAAACCGCTGTGGTTTTTCATTCAGATGTTCGTTTAGCAGAAGAGTGGTTTTACTGTGGCTTCATCAGTTTTGTACTCACTTTCTGCATAGCTTAGGCCTCGCTACCAACATTTCCTCTTCCTTAAACCTGTAGGTGGTGTTTTGTCTTTTTTTTCTTAAATGAACCTGTGGGTGAAGGAACATTAGATCCAATGAGGCTTGACGAAAAGCCGCTTTTTAGGAGTTCAATTTTTAACAAAAAAAATAGAGGCTTAACATTAAAGTTTAAAAACCTTCTAATGCTAACGCTAAACAATTAAAAACCAAACTTCCCAAGCCTTTCACATCAAAAGTACTGCTGTTCTGCTGGGCGCACTGTTTATTTAAAGGTCCTGCGTTTCTTAGTGATTATTTCCTTTTAATGGTCGAATTCTGTAACCGTTTTTTGGGCCAGGCACAGATGGCAGCAGCCGGAGGGAATCCCTGGTGGCTTTGGAGATGAAAAACCCTCAGAGGCTCGCTGCACTGCTCTGATGTGGGCCAGCGGTTACCGCAAGGATCTGACAGTTTTCTGGCATGTGATTGGCTGCCAAAACCTGTGGCTTCCTGTCTGGGGCACCTCTGCCCCGCCAAGGAGGAAATGAGAAGGAGGGGATGGTTGCGTCACAGGAATCTGGTGTTGGTGTCTGCTGCTCTTTGAATTTTCAGCCCTGAATGAAAAACCATGCCACTTACCTAATTCCCTCATGTTATTTTGGTTCCTTAAACCAAAGGAACCTAACAAAGGGGAAAAAAAGAAAGAGTTGGAGTAGGAAATGGAAAATAAAAATACTTTGTCTTAGTCTTTGTGTCTAGCTAACTTGGGACCCCTCCTACACATACACCAATTTATTTTAAGCCCTGTGTGTTCCTGGATGGGTAAGGCGTATTCTAATTAAGAAATCAAGAAGCCAATAATTGAGGGACACAGTGCAAGATTTATTTTTTAAAGTGAAGCTCTAGATTTAATGAGGCTTGACAAAATGCATTATCACAATAGTTAATAGTTTAACTCTATACCCCCTGAAAGCCTCCTAGGAGTAATCACTGAAGCTCTTATCTTATATATTTCAGGCCTGCTTATAGAACAAAATGACTGAGTTTGCATCAGAAGATGGTGAGGGTGGAAAAACCTGGAAACTATTCTAATAGTCAGCCAATAAAATCTTTATTGATATAAACTGAGGTGCCAGTGGAGGTCGTCAAATGTCTTCTTTATGGGTGGAGAGAGTTAAAGGTTAAGGGGAAGCTTGTTCCCTGTTAGAGCTTATTGTGCACAGTACTTACATGTGATTTCGCCCTTTTCTGAGTTGCTACACCTTCTGCCATTTTCATGGCTCGAGGCCCCATTTACAGCCTTGGTGGTCTTGTGTAATAGCCCTCTGCAAACTAAACAATACGCAGCCCTGGTATTAAATCAGTGGGCTAAACACATGAAATCAAGTTAGCTGTGTGGTGCTCATTTCTGACCCTGCCCAACTCAGTTATTTTCCTCGATTCCCAGTCAGTATTTCAAAGCGAGCTTCCGATTGAAGGTCTTGTCCATTTAGTCTGGAGTTCTCCGGAAATCGTTAATCCACATCAAACTTAATCGCATTACCCTCATGGGAGGCCATTGTAGTGGGTTTTGCTTTGATGTGGTGAGGATGCCAGCAGCACCAGGAGCAAACCAGAATGCCCCAGTGTGTCACGTTTCACACTGTTTTGGGGTTATTAGCAGCTAAAGAATGGTGGGTGTGTTGCCTTATTTCCTTTTCGTGGGACTTGGTACCTAACTCATGCTAACGATGATGAGTTGATGCCTCAAGCTTTAAGAGTGATGGGCCGCCTCTTATTTCTGTATAGTTTGTTTGGAAAATGGGAAATAGGTGCAGAAATGTATTGAAACGTGGAAGGACACATGGATTCATAGTATTTAAGAAAAAAACCAGCTTGAAAGTCGATGTTTATTTGACCAACTTTATTCTTCAACGCAGCCTGAACTCTTTTAGTCAAGCTTTCGTCTCATTTCTTTAAGTAGTGTTAAGGAATCTTTATCCCGGCTTCTTGAAGGACATTCAAAGCTCTTCTTTGGATGTTGGCTGCCTTTTGTTCTGTTCTCTGTCAAGATGATCCCACACTGCTTCAGTAATCTTGAAGTCTGTGCTCTGGGGATGTCAGTCCATGACTGATGTGTTTTACTGTCCAGGTATGCTTTTACTGCATTGGCAGTGTGTTTGGGATCACTGTCATGCTGAAAAATGACCTCCGTATATACTGACCCACGATTTGAACCAAAAATTTCAGATTTGGATTCATCGCTCCATGAGACCTGTTGCCACTAATTTTCAGTCCAGTTCTTGTGTAATTTGAAGACTACAACCTTTTTCCCCCTTTTTCCTTTCCTTAAAAATGGCTTTTTGATAGCCACACCTCCTCCAATGTAATAGCTTGATAGTGCGTAAACAATATTATTGCTGTCAATCTGTGTTGTCTTTGGAATTTCTGTAGATTCAATTAAATAAATGGTAACACATTATGTGCTTTTACAACAGAGGGTTTGTAACAAAGTGCCTGAAAATACAATTTAAAATTGTATTTAATACAATTTAAAATTGTATTTTACATTTTTCGTTTAAAATTGGTCCTTTGAGTCTGAGATGTGTAGGCGCAACACTGTTTTCTTATGCTTGATTGAATTTTAGGTCACTATTAACTGAACGAAAAAATTAAAAAAACATTTCTCTGATGATCAGGTACGAAATCCAGACTTTAATACTTTAGTACTGTTAATATAAAACATCGAATAACCTTTAGAAATCCCAGAAACCTATTGCTCAAGATCACTTTAAAAAATGGCATCAAAGTCTGGCCCCTTGGAAACAAAATACAAAGAAACGAAGGGTGGCTGAAGATTGTTAAACAGTGCTTTATATTTGTCCTTTTAATGCTTTGAACCAGAGTTATATCTTTTATGAGACGAGAAAAGATATAAAGAGATCGTTAAAGCCGGTGTGCATTTCTGCTAACTGTCATTTTAAGTAATTCATGGTCAATATACAGAAACATCATGAGTTACAAGCGGAAAGATATTTTTATCGCTCTCTAAATGTTGCCTCATGTCATTAGAACACATTCAGTGATTACTCAGAATTGCTTTTTCTAAGTAATGTTATGACATTTTTATACAAAACTATGATGACTGGAATGTTCTGTCACATTTCAAAGTCTGCAGTAAGAAGATAAAAGAGCAGATATCATCTGTCCTCTAGACTTTTACATATCAGTCAGATAAGCAGGAAGAGAACTCACTCTTCTGTCTGGTTATTAAACAATAGGCTCTGCTGATTCATTCTTAGCCCTGCTTTGAACAAAAAAGGGAGCTGACTGCTTTTCAAATATCTGGCTCATTATTAAGGACCAAAGATGACAAATCCACATCGTATTTTTTATCTTCAGCATCAGGATCGTTGCTCAAACGTCCCCCCTTCACCACCTTAAAAGAGGATCTCCACCACAGCCAGGCTCTTTCAAGCCAAACATACCTTTTTAGTTAAAAACTGCTTCTGAGCTCCTATTCATGTGGGACAAAGCGCAGGTCTGTCAAACAGGACACATCAGAGACGGGACTATCAGAGAAAGAGGGGTGGAGTGGGGCTGCCAAGGGTGGAGGTGCTGGAGACGGCTGCTGTGGATAAGAAGGGAGATCCTTCCGGTAGCTGATAGCAGCGGTGCCAACAGCAGCACCAAAAGACAGAGACTAGGGGGTCAACCTGCTCTTTATCTGCTCTTCTTTGAGTCGGGCTCTGTCTTCTTCTGGCCTTAAGCTCAGCATGCTTCTCGACATTTTTCAAACAGTTGTGTGTCTGTGTCACTCTACTGACTTCCTGTTTCTTTTCCTGCGATCAGAGATGATAACGGTGGGCTTAACAAGCAGCACAATCTTCTAGTTATTTCTCTGTCACTGAGGACTGTAGCAGTGACTCCCAGCGACGGGGTTATTTAACCCAGGGGTTAAATGCAAAGACTGTTAAGGATCTCATTTAGTTGAAAAGAAATGTATCCAAGTAGACAAAGTAGATATCAACACGCCTTCTCAGTAAAGGACTGTGACTTTTAGATCAAAACAAACTAGGTTTAGGCTGCCACAGTACAACCTGCATTACTCAGAACCTGCATTTCACACACACTCATGCAATGAGGGAAGACTGAAAAAAACTGAGTGAAATCTCATCTTTGCGGACAGTGTAGAAACCCCCTCCCTCACTCGTCTAATTACAGTCTTCAGCATGTGAGAGCACCATATGTGCCGACTGTCTCAACCTGGATCAGGCCTCTGGATTGGTCGCACATGTATTAGCGCTGGTATTCCGTGTATTCCAGTTTAATTTATTTGAACGACACGGAGAGACAGAGTAGCTCACTGAGTATGAATAGAATCGCATTATTTCCATGACTCTCCGCAGAATGAAAGAGGGGGAGGAAGAAAAAAATTGAAAGCTCGCATGATGATTTGGGGTTATGAAAACATGTTCTACACATGTGCTCTCAATAAGAGGCGGTCAAACAGAATCAGTGACTTGGAGGAATTAGGGAGTTGGGATTGTGGTGTGGAGCTTGGGAGAACTGAATGGTAGAAAGTGTGCCAGTTGCAGCTGGTGCTCTTTAGAAATTAGGACTGATGCCAGAAGTTTACGGTACCTTGCAGTGTTCCCTCTTATTTTCACCCGATTTCTCTCTGCTGGACGCCGTAATAATGCAAATGTGTCCATTGAGACTAAGAGTAAAGAGGAGTTTTCTTGCACTGATGTAAAGAAAGTCAGTTGTGTTTCATCAGCTGTTTCCACACAACTTGAGCGACTTTTAATGAACATGTTACACACGGCACAGCAGCCTGCATTCACTTTAATCTCGTACAGTTAATTAATATTTATTTAAAGATCTTTTTTTTTTCAGGAACTTCAGGCTTTATTCCAGACTGCTCATCATTCAAGTATTGTTTGCAAAAGCATGAAGCATTCTTTTTGCAAAAGAATGAAAGGAATAATTTTAAAAATTATCAGATCTCAGTGGGAGAAAATCATGCTGGATATCTACACTAATATGGACTGGGTTATATGTTAGGAATGAAAGGATGACCCATTGTTTTAGGCAAATGAAAATGATGAACCTACAGAGGGCTGAACTCAAAGACATCCATGAAATCAAGGTGAAAAAGTGATGCAGCAGGCTAGTCCATTTTGCCGAAATATTAATTGCAGGAACGGCATCAGATGGGCAGAAACATAAAGAGGGGCCACTCAGTGGTATTAATCGCTTTCTCCTCCAGGAACTGCCTGCATAATCTCGCCATACGAGGCTGGACATTGTCGTGCACCAGGACCCACTGCACCAGCGTAGAGTCTGAATGGGTCCAAAGATGTCGTTTCGATACTAAAGGCAGTCGGGTGGCATTTCCTACCCTGTAGATGTCTGTGCGTCCCTCAATGGATTTGACTTGCCAGACGATCACTGACCCACCACCAAACCAGTTGTGCTCAACGATGTTACAGGCAGTATTAACGTTATACACAGCTTCTCCAGACCCTTTCACATCTGTCACATGTGCTCAGGGTGAACCTTCTCACATCTAAGCACAGGGCGCCAGTGATGGACTCTGGTATTCTATGGCAAATGGTAATTGTGCTAGAGGACGTCGGGACGTCAGGCTACCCTCATGAAGCTTGTTTTTGATTGTTTGGTCAGAGATATTGAAACCAGTGGTTTGCTGTCATCTTGTAGCTCTCTGGCAATGCTCATCATGTTCCTTAAAGCACAAAGGAGCAGTAGTGGTCCTGCTGATAGGTTAAGGGCTCTGTTGAGCTTTTCTGACTGTTTTTTCACTAGTTTTGCATTTAGCTAGAGTCAATGTCATTACTGGTGGCACGAGGTGGATATCTGGATCCTACAGAGTTTGCACAGCTAGTCCAGCTCCTCCAGTCCAACTCCCCTAAAAGAGTAGATGCTGATGGGATGGCCCTGCTGATCGGTTAGGACCTGCTACGGCCCTGTCCAGCTCTCCTAGAGTAACTGCCCATCTCCTGGAATCTCCTTCATGCTCTTGAGACTCTGCTGAGGGACAAACCAGAACAAACCTTATGGCAATGGCATGTTGGACTGCCTGTGGAACCTCTGTAGGATCCAGGTATCACCTCATGGTATCAGTAGTGACAGTAGCTTAGCCAAAAGCAAAACTAGTTAATAAAAACAGTCACAAAAGAGGGAGGGAGAAAATGTTGATGGCCTCCACCTGTAAGACCCTTCCTGTTTTAGAGGTCCCTTTGTTGTCCCTCTAGTGCACCTGTTGTTAATTTCATTCACACCAAACCAGCTCAAACTGATTAACAAGCTACTTAACTGACCAATATCCCCGAAGTTTAAATGATTGATGCATACTCGGATTAAAAGGTGTTACTGTGATTTTTTGAGTGGTGTAAGTTATTGGTTAGATTTTGTTTATTTGGTCTAACCTCAGAGAAAATGAAAAGAAACTGTATTTAATGCACTATTTAAAATGTCACAGTAGGAAATGTTTCTTTGATGACACATAAATGATTTATCAGTTTTCTTCAGACTTATTCAGGAGTAATCAGATGAGTATAACAAGGTGTTATGTACTGTCAAAGTAAAAGGAAGCACAGCAGTAGAACTAATGTCTTTCATGCACAGTAGGCTCAGATATATATTTTATATTTAAAATCTTTTTCTAGGTGTTCCCCTGATTGATGGAGGCACAGTGCGCCTCCCACGTCTAATTGGTTTATCAAGAGCACTCGACCTGATTCTGACTGGACGGCCAGTTGGAGCACAAGAGGCTCTCGCATATGGACTGGCCAATAGAGTCGTTCCTGATGGCCAAGGTATGTAAATTGAGTGTTTTAACAACGTCATTTTGTGAGTTAGCATGAGATATTAGACCTCAGCATCCCAGCACTGAGTATTTAAAATTATCAAGCACCAAAATGTTGCTAAAAATACTTGAAGTGATTGTTTTTTAACTTTTATTATTTAATCATAAATTTATAAAACAATTCAATTTTGTACAATGCCAAATCACATTAGTCACATCAGTCACCTTGAGGTGCTTTATTGTAAAGGCCTTATAATAATACAGAGAAAACACCAACAATCAAATAACCCCCTATGTGCAAACACTTGGTGACAGTGGGAAGGAAAAACCCCCGTTTAACAGGAAGAAACATCCAGCAGAACCAGGCTCAGGGAAGAGGAAACACTGGGGACTCTGGGAAAAGTTCTTGTTTTAAAAGTGATAACAGATACTCAATATTAGATTTTTTTAACTTGAATTAAAGCTGTAACTAAAGCTTTAATTACATCTTGATTGACTGATTTAAATCTGACTGTGTTGTTGTACAGAAGCAAAAAGCGACCTTGTCCAAAAACTTATGGTTCTGTCTTTAACGTACTACATGGATGGAGCTGGGTTAGGTTAAGCAGGCGCTGTGGCTTCAACGCCACACTGGAGCTATAAATCCCCATTAGTGCTGTCTCCTTCCCTTCAAACGGCCGTTTCAGGATTAAGCTACACACACATTTCAATGTGGCATTTCCTGTGTTATATTAATGCATAAAGTCTCTTCTGTGCTTAAATCCAAAAAAAGCGTCTCCATGTGGTCTTCATGATTCCCCCTCCTCCATCCTTAGATGGTAGAAGAAGATTAGCTTAATTCTTTTAGGAAACACTTCTTCCCACAATTGCCTCTCCGAAGGACGATCACTTAGCTGAAGTTTAACATCAGAGGAAAGCGAAGAAGTAGCACCTCATCATGCAGAGAGGCAGATCAGAGTGTGCCATCATGAGGTGTAGTTTTTTTTCCAAATGACTGATCTGGATGTGTTCCAGTGCTTTTATGTGGGTGAGGAGGCAAAGTGACGTGAAGGCCCGGTGGCAGCATTAAAACACATTGAAATGCGGTACGTTAGGGGTGTTTGTGTATTCTCTGTGTTGGGAATGAACACGTTTCCTAACATATGGATACTGCACATCCTCTATTTGTTTTCACTTTGTTGACTGAGTTCATATTGCAACCACAGCTTTACAGGCGGCGCTGGATCTAGCAGAGCAGATCAGCTCCTTCCCTCAGCAGTGTCTGCGAGCCGACCGTGCTTCAGCCATGTACGGCTGCTACGATGCTCCATCTTTCACACAGGTAGGCAGATCCACAGGTCCAAATCCATATTTACACATTTTGATGGGGTAATAGCTTAAAATGAGTTCACGGTTGTTAATGGTTGAAGGGTTGTAGTATAAAGGATTAAAATGTCCTTATGTAAATACATGTACATTTTCTTTGTTGTCTTGTCCAGGCCATGCAGTATGAAATCGACCATGGGATTCCTGTCATCCAAGAAGAAGCTGTTGCCGGGGCACTCAAATTTACTTCTGGAGTAGGAAGAGGAGGAAAGTTCTCCTAGGATTTAGCTTGCACTAACCTTATGAAGTGTGACTTCAGGTGATCCAACACATCCTGCTGCACACTTTCAAACTTTTGTCCACAAGTTGAAAGTAGTTTTTTTTATGCCTGTACTCACTTCCTATCTGCTTTAAAAGCAATTACATTTACAGTGAAATCCAATAATTAAGCTCAATTTAAAAGAAATCAACTAATGATAATATCTTTCTACCACTAATATCGCCTTTTGGTTTAAAATTTAGTATGATGTGAGTTGCACTTGTGAGCAGCTCAGTACAGCGGTGGCTGTCAACAAGTTTTTGAAAATTACTGCACTGTCTCCAGACATAATTTTAGAGTTGGTGTTAGTAATTTGAAATACACAAAGTGCACATGCTGCACGGCCCACTTTCTCCCTCAGTGATGTTTTCAGATGTTTATGAGGGGACTTTGACTTTCATTTCTCAATGTAAAACACACCTTTCCCCTAAACTAAATTCAAAGATGTCATATGAAAAGCAACATATAATGTTTACTTTTAATAAAATGAGAGCTTCCCTGATTTTCTCAGTTGTCTCCGACACCCTGTGGACTGATTTCTACGTAAAGGACAAATTCGCAACCATCTGGCAACCAAAATATGAATATATGACCCTGACTCTTTGGCAAATGGTTGCTGGAGATTGATGGCGGTCGCTGGGAATTCAGTTGTCCCAATCACACAGGCGTAGAGACCAGTCAGTGAGCCTCTGAGAACCACTCATCGCTGGGAAAAAACATGTTAGCTGAAGCGCAGAGGGACAACTTTTGCTTTGAAGGCAAATGTTCTCTGTTTCAAGTGTGTATCGCACTTTTTCTACTACTTGGCGAGATCTTAGCTAGTGTACTTGGCTATTTATAGACAAGTTTGCATCTTCTATGCACTCTATAGGCGACTGTGGAAAATTTGCTAGTAACTAAAGCAATCATGAGGTTTTTTTACACAGCACCTTCTTTGTGACCAATTACATCTAGAAACCTCCAGGAACCACTGGACAACCACATTTTTGTGGCGAATATGCATTTTCCCCACACATTGAATGTTTTTTCTCAGTATGTATTATTGTAGGGTCTACCTTACAATATAAAGCGCCTTGAGGGGACTGTTGTTGTGATTTGGTGCTATATAAATAAAATTGAATTGAATTGAATGTGGCAGATGACTCTTGAGAAATTAGGAACATGACTTTTAGCATGCAGATCATCTTTACTGTTTGTGCCACTGCTGGAGAGTCATGTGACCACAAAATGACTCCAACTCAAAAAACTAACAAGATGTCGAAAGCAGCAAACCTGCAGGAGCTCGCAGTTGCTCCTTCGACTGAAGAAACACTTGATAACTGGGTTAAGGTGTCTGCTTGCATGTGTGTGGGTGCGTGTGTGGTTTAGCAACTGTAGCAATACAATTACTGCAGAAAATTTAGCACTTATTATCAGGTCTGTGCCAGGTGGAAGCATTCCTGTGGCTTTGGCGCATACTTCCCCTTAATTTAGCATGTTGGAGATTCTTGAGAAAAAACCCCCAACTTGGTTCTCTCTGCATGAATCTTTGTGTGAACTCCTCAGTGACCTCTTAAATAAAAATGTCTCATGGGAAGATTTAAAGGAGTATATAGATGTGTATGTGCGTGTGTGTGTGTGCGAGAGTAAAATAGAGACAGACAGACAAAGACCTCATTAGGTCTAGGAGGTGTCCTGTCTAGACAGTGTGATGACAGGACACAGAACTTCTGTTTAATGTTTCCTCCTCCCTCTGCTTCCAATTCACCCAGCATGCACACATATCACCTGCGCTGCCTCGGGGAATGCACACACACACCCTCACACACACACACAACAGGCTATGTCGAGGGATATCTTTTCATATTATTTTAAAGCAAATGTGTGCCTGTGCGGCTTGTTATGCTGGTTGCTATGAAAGCTCTACGAAAGACAAGAAGAGCTCTGAATTGTTTTTGGTGAGCAGGATAGTGTTTGTTTATTGAGACACACCATGAAGACTTTAAATCATGGACTTCATGGTGTTGCCATCGGCTGATTCATACTCAAAAATGAACCCTTTCCTTTTATGCTTTTATCCCGACTCTTTCCCTGTTTCTCTGTTTAGCGCTCGAGCCAAAAAAGCATCTTTAAAAAAAACTGAAAGGAAAAAAGTCACCATTCACAAAATCCTTCCCAGTGAAAGGGTTACTTTTATGTGTGTCTGTGTGCTCAAACTTGGCTTAACCCACAGCCTGTGTTATAAATCAGGACTTAGCTCCAGCTCAAATAAATGGGATCTTGGATTCCAAGAAAAACTGAAAAAAGCTGATAAATGACGTCCGCGGGACAGCTGGTTCTCCGTCAGCGCAGCACAGCATCTTTAGCCCTGCTTCTGTTATTTCAGAGATGGATCAGTTTGCATTTCAAAACACATAATTTTATGTGTGACAAGTCTTTCTGGATTATTTTCATGTTGAGTAGGCGGGATGAATGATTTCAACTATTTCAAATCAGGAGAACTGTGTAGAATGAATAAAGCGAACAGACAATGACATTTGAAAAACACACGCCCTTCCCCAATATTAGGTTTTCTTTCAGCTGTATGGGATTGATGGTGCGGTATTTAGTCTGGAAGCTCCCCAGCAGTAGATGTGTGAGTGTATGTGTCTGTTTGTGTGGTGGTGGTGGTATGTGTAGCTTTGATGCTGGATCTCACTCTTCACATACAGATTAGATAAGCTCTGGCAGCAGCAGTAGCAGAGACTCAGAACGATATGGACACCTTTGGACCTTATCACCCGGTCCATCACAGACTGAAGGGACCAGGAAGACATAACACAGGTTAGGGGGAATGGAGAGAGGGCAGGAAAAGACAGAAGAGGGGGGAATAAGAATTTTAGAGAATTCCTTTTCTGTTTCTGGAGCACGTTTAGCCGAGTTCTGTTAGGCCGGATCTGAAATACCACAGCAACATATTATTTAGTACACTAAAATAGCATGTGAGATTTTTTTTTTTTAGTACATCCAAATGCATGAGGTCCATGCTATTTTCAATGGAATATTAGAGACTATAAAAGCACTAAACACTACAGCAGCACATTGCAGTGCATTTGTGACACATATAGGAGACATAGGTGGCTGAGGTATAATGTTAAGCACTATATTTTATAGGGTTTAAATGTATGGCTTCGTTTCACAAAGTTTTAAAATTGCTTTATCGATTCATCTGAAGTGAGGAAGTGAAATAATGTGCCAGAAAAGAAGCATACCTACTATTATTTACAAAAAACCTAAATAATAGAGAACAGGTGAGTGTATTTGTGTATAGTATGGCACTTAAAAAAACTTTTAAGTAATTAGTGACCAATATCGTTCAAATCACAACAAATACTCTGTCTTTGAACACTTTTGATTTGAATTTTGACTTGAATTTCAGGGGGGTTAAATTGCAAAGGTTCACCTCTAAGAACAAACTCTTAGCTGTGACTGTGGGCAGCTGTTGTTTCATCATCATTTCATTTACAAAAGAGCCTACAGAGCTGAGTGAGAGCTATCATTAAGTTACTGTCCTATGAGGAGCAGGGAGCTGACCATGCATGCTTAGTAAATACAGAAATGTAGGTCAAAAAGTGGAAAGTTAAAGTTTATTAGACTGATTTAAAAAA
Organism: Oreochromis aureus; assembly: GCF_013358895.1. Lineage (NCBI taxonomy): Eukaryota > Metazoa > Chordata > Actinopteri > Cichliformes > Cichlidae > Oreochromis > Oreochromis aureus. Next base: position 13,078,833 of record NC_052950.1, read on the forward strand.
AAAAAAAAAAAGAGGAACAGCTGATGACCCAAAGCATAACCTTAGGATGTCTCGGGTTATAAGGAATGATTTAACAAATACATGCAGGTGAAAAGGTGCAACACTCATCATGGTGGAGTCAGGTGAGTCTGTTACCTGCAAGTTGAGGGCTGAATAGGAAGACTTGGGTGGCTGTAGCCCCAAGTTGCTCTCTGGAGCATGTTTGAATGCCTGTGAATGTTAGATAGAAAGCCCCTTGAAAGAAAGAGCATAGATTGGGAATGGATGGGTGTGAATGGGTGAATGAGGTAAGTATGAGCGAGGAGAAGAGTGCTCAGAGTAGAAAAGCGCGATATAAGAACCAGTACATTTAGATCCAGCTGCGGGGAAGTGTGTGGGTTTGCACAGCCAGTGTTAAATATTCAGATGTTCATTAAATCTGTGTTTATTCATGCAACTATTTCTGAACCCTTTAATTCTGGACTCTGTGCTGTTTAAAAATCCCGTGTCTGCCACGCAGATCCTTCTATTTTGCTGTAAACCCACTCGAAGCTGAGACTGGGAACTAAATATTTACTTTATTGTTTTAGTTCGAAATGAATGTACGACCGCAGACTGTACAAAGAAGCAAAAGAAAAAAAGTTAAAATTCTTACGTCAGGACTTTGTTTTCCAAGGGTCATCTCGGCCAAATTACCCATTGCGCAATTTGTTCGTGTTATTTCCAGCGGCGGTAACAGGAAGGTGCGGGCTCTTCTCGCTTGTAGCTGCTGTGAGCGCTTTACTTGCTGTTTCAGACTCCATCGTCAGGGGTCGTGCCTCAACAGGACAACGTGTAAATGTGTGACCCCCTGCTTTAGCACATTTACTGATTCAAGCTTCCGCAGCGCAACTCTTCAAACCTCGTTAAAAACAGATCATTTTAGAATATCGGGTGCTCCGATCAGAAGTGTGAGATCGACCCCAGCAGTCTTATTTATTACACGTAGAAGTATAACGCAGAAGCAGAGTTTCCGTCAAATCCTGACACGGAAAGTGTAAAATAACGAGCGCATCTCGTGCTTCACAAACCTGGCAGCTTTATTAAAACAAACACCCTGTAAATAAAATCTGGAAATACAATGTTAGGTCGTGTTTGCAGCCTAAAAAGAGCTCCACCTCTGGCTGAGAGCGCACAGAGTGGGCGGTTAAAGCGCTGAACACGTCCGTGCGCACGCATATTATGGACTGCAACCTGCTGATTCCTGTTAGACTCTGACACTCCGCCTGTGGGAGTAGGTGACTGTCGCTGAGAGCGCTTCGAACAGTTTAAGGACCCAGTGCGCAGCTTTGGGAAAGCCATAAATCCAGGCGAGTAGATAAATCCGCTGTAAGTAACATGGCTTCTGTCAGAGGAGTTCTTCTTCTTCTTCTGGTAAATGTGACATCAGACGGTGTCTGTTGACCGACTTACCGGAGCGCTCAGAATTAAGTTTCACATGGTGCACTTTATCCTGAAGGAGCCAAGCGCGCTACGGCGATCAGAAATGAAAGCTGGGCCGATACTATTATGCGCATTTTGCTTTGGCGAGTCTTTTAAATGGCTTGATACACGATTCTTTTTTTCTTTTTGATCTTTGGTTGCCACAGATCACAACGCGCTCGGACGGACTTTGGTTACCATTACGCGCATTTTTACTTTCGGATAGGCGACTGAAGCTCCAAGCCAGCCACTCTTGGGACTCCGGAGAGCCACCGCGGGACAACACGATGACCATCCGCTGGCTTGCCTTGGTCGGATTGTGGTGGAGCGCTTATTACTGCATGTTCACAGTCGCGGGGAGTAATTATTCACTGGATGGAAATAACGAGGTTCAAGCAGGTTTCACCCACCGGCGGCTGAGGACGCACGAGAAGAGGGAGATGCAGAAGGAGATCCTGTCCATCCTGGGGCTGCCGCACAGACCGAGACCGCATTTGTCAAACGGAAAGTACAACTCCGCTCCGCTTTTCATGCTGGACTTATACAACACTATATCCAGCGAGGAGAAGAGCCAAGTGGAAAGCAGGCTGGAGCGATATCAGGCCATGCGGACGACCCAGAGCCCTCCCCTGGCCACATATCAAGAAACTGCCTTTCTAAATGATGCAGACATGGTGATGAGCTTCGTTAATTTAGGTAAGTTATTAAAACAGAACAAAACTTTTTGATCTGTGTTTTTTTTTCTCTGTGCGTAATTACGATTGTGTAAGGTCTATTTTATATGAGACCGAACAGGTGTTTTATACAAGCAAGTGAAACGAGAGTGCCTGGGCAGACCGGAGGATAATTAGACAAAATGACAAAACTTAGCGAATAGGAATTTCATTCTAAAAAAGTAAAATATAAAATAAAGGGTCATAACTTGGCTCTTTTTAGCTCATCTACTTTAAACTTTGGGGTTACAGCTCTCGACACAGCGCGACACACAAAGCAGACACACAATTACGCACTTTTAGCGCCGGATAATGAACGAACCCATTGTGCAAACCACAGGGAGAGCAAATAACAAACTCATCTACTGTGCGGTTTGAGGAAAAACTGACGAGGTTCGTATTGTTTCTGAGTAATTTATTGTTACACGTCCTCTCCCTCCGCGTAAATTCGCCCTCCTCAGCTCATTTATAGGACCGAAATTCTGTGGTCAAGTCTTGCTGTGCAATCTACGCCATGATTTATGTCTTCTCGGGAAAAATAAACCTCGTATTCTCAGCAAACCATCAACCACCACCGCTGGTATACACACACATATATATATATATGTATATAAGGCTATTCTTGCCGTTGACCTCCGTTACAGCGAGTTGCGGTTTCTGCGCGTAAATCGCGTCGCGTTGTTTGTGTTTCCCAAGCAGCTTTGTCTTTAATTAGCTCGAGTGATGATAAAGAGGAACACTTTAATCATAACGAGTTTGGGACATAAAAGCTCAAAGCCCTTCCTTCCATTAGGAGCTGTAGTGTTTACTGGAAGACTCTAAACAGAGCGCCTCAAGATAAACAGACGCGCTGCCAGAGTCAGGCGCTGGTGGAGAAGGAGGCTTAAATCCAGATTGATTGTCTTTTTGGGGGGGGGACTCGGTGCATTGTCATGATCTGGCTAGGAGAGCAGTGGGACCATATCACTGCTGAGGAATGTAGTCTTATGGCTACACCTCCCCCTCCTCACTCAAACTTTTTTTTTTTAAATAAATATTCCTGTAAATATTTTTTACCCCTCACCTTTCCAAACCATTTAACAGTCACTCAATACCGCAAACGAAGAAGTGAATTAGGTTGGAGTGACTGAAGTAGAGCACTATTCTCTACTTATTGTACCTCTGAGGATTGGTGTTGCAATTTTGTAGTGATGAAAACCAGATATTCAGACAGGAGGAGGCCGTCGTTTTGGTTTCATATATCGGAGCCCCTCTTGTTGGCTTCTGTGGGGGGAATGTGATGGCGCGGTGTTTGTGCGTCTGTGGCTTTGGTGTTCCTTTGCTGTGCGAGTGTTCGGTTTATACACCCGTGTTGTTGCACATCTGGCTCTCCACTTTGATTAATCATGTCCTGTCCATCCTTTGACGATTCCCTCAGATTTCTGCGGTGACCAGGGGATTAGGTTGCCATCTCCTCCAGCCGTACACAGAGTCCTAACCGCCCTGGAGGAGGGATGGCTTCCTCCCTGAATGTGATTGTAATTAATGTTGGACAGGCCAAGGCTTTCCATCTGCTTTGCAAATAAGGCCTTGCACGACTACCGTGTGTCGTCGCCATCCGATTAGTTTTTAATGTGTCTTTTTTTGGGGGGTTTTGGTCGATTGGAGCCATTTGTGTGGTGGATTCTCTTTTAGAAAACTATAGTAGAAAGAAACACTTCTGGGTGGTCCTTTTGTGTGTGTATTTCAAAAGTAGCCCCAGAAATCTGGATATCATGTGTGGCCTGAGTAAAACTACAAATTGGAATCAAGGTTAATGAGAGAAAGAAAAGCAGAGAAGTCAAACAATCCGTCTGAAAGGATTTGAAAATGACAGATTAACAGACGCGGGTTCAGCCGAGCTCCTTCATCTGACAAATATTGGTAAGTGAAACACACTGTAGCAAGATCGTCGGTCAAATTAAAGAAGATGACATGTGGTTTACACGGGTCACGTAGTTTTCAAAGTGGATTCACCTGTTTTGAAACCAGCCATGTGTGCAGATGTAGGAATCACAGAGGTGAAAGCGACCCGTAGCAAACAAAACAATGACAGTGATTTAAACTTGGGTGTGAGCTGATGTCTTTCACAGCCAACCGTGGCAGCAGCACAGATAGATGTCTCATTCTCAGAGTGTATTCTCCCGGGGACACGGATAGATTTAAGAGCCCCAGCGTTACATTCGTTCTCAAATGCGCTCTCTGCAAACCATATGCGTCCTCACACCCCCACCTCTGCGTGATTCATGTACACTTTGTGTTTGGTCGTCCATTCTCCCATGCCTTCATCACTTGTTCAGAATGACCCACTGAAAAAAAAAAGAAGAAAAAAAGATGTGGAAAACTTTAAATTGGGGGGGAAGGAGGAAGCAGAAGCACATTTTCCAGCTGCTTTTTCATCTTCATTCCTAGAGGAGCGCGTTCATCACTGTTTGCCTTGTGGACGTTCTGCTTTTCCACTGGGGTGGAGTGAAGCGACACTGTGTGCTGTGTGACTCACCCTGTGCGACACTCTGCAGCTCTGGACACGTCCTGATGCACAGCGAGGTCCACAGGTGACGGTCGCTCTGAACAACAGGGGTCGAGGGTTGTTAGAAGCACTTGTTTCACGTGTTAAAGCAAGCACTTCTAATCCTTTACTGGCAAAAACTATAAAGAAGTTCATCCTTTAGTGTACAAAGCCATGTTTTCCACATTCACATTTGCAGTGACCTATTTGAACTATTAATATTTAGTGGGAGGAAAAAGATGACCTGCTGGACTCCTCTGTAAATCTCTCACAAGGTAGTATATTGTGGAGTAAGTGACCAGTATTGGTAAAGCTGCATTCCAGTGGAAAACAAATACAAGAGGTCATTGCTCACTCAATTAATGAGCGGTGACATATTGCTGAGCAAATACCCAAAGCCGCAGTGACGGTTATAATAGTCAGCAGGGGAAAATTTGCTATTCCTATCAGGTTTGATTTTTAGCGGTCAGGCTGTTTCCTGGTGGTTATGGCGAGTGAGAGATGCATAGAAATGCCTTTGGTTTCATGGGTCGCCGAGCAGGAACGACAAATGTTGTTCCTGTGTCATCTGCATTTAACTGTGATGTGTTTGTGGCCGACAGACAGGCAGGCAGGCAGGCAGGTGCGGAGGTCTCTCTAAAGCTTGGCATAGCTCTGCAGGGCTTCTGTTTGTCTGCTGGGAGGCACCGAGGGGAAGGTCCCATAATAATCCTGGAAAACCCCGCCAGGGATTTTAAACATTGTTTGACTTTTTCTAGAGTTCTAAATACCCTCTGATGCTTTGGAGGTGAGATGAAACCTGTCCTCGTAGCTACTTTTTCTTCTAAGGCCCAATTTGCTCTTGTTTTCTCAGGATGCAGTGCATCCAGATAAGATTCATTTACATTTAGTCACGGGCTGCTTCATCAAGCAGATCCCAAATCTGATTTTTGTGGTTAGATTTGGAAGCACAGAGGATTATGTGTGCGTCTCGGGGGAAGATTTTTCACCGTCTGGCTAATGTGCAGTTGAAACCACCTCTTAAAAATCTGCCCTTAATACTTCTTGTTTGTATCTACACTTACCTTTGACACATTTATGCTCACCGATCCATTCTATACAAGATGTGAGAGAGAATAGGCAGGCTTAATAGTGCCGTCTGTTCATTCTAGTTGAAACAACAGCTTATCTAGAAAACCCACAATCAAAGATGAGAGCTGGCCATAACCTTGAAGGAGGGATGGGATTTAATCTTAAAATCTGAGTAATAAATTGTCCAACTTATATTTTTATCAGGGTTCAGATAGATTTTTTTATATGTAATGTGGAGAGCAGCTATTTCGATACACAGACTGCTCATCGGTATAGCAGAACTTAGAAAAAAGTACACATCAGATCTTCATCTTGGAATAAACACATGCAGCTTTTGGTAGACTGCCTCTCTAACACTCTCTGGAGGAGGTCTGAAAACAAACAAACAAACATGACATCTTGATTTAATCTTGGTTGCATTTAAACTTGGCATTTTTCCCGGTGTCCAGAAAGCAAAACTGCACGTCTTTCCCTCAAAGCTCAAATGTAATGAAATTGTTTTATGCTTTCTCCCACCTGTCTGTCATCGCTTCTACCCTCATTTTCTCTTTTTCCCTGTCCTTTCAGTCTCTGCACACCTCATTGCATGGCTATACCTGAGCTGTCACTAAGCAAACAGCCAAGCGTTCAACCTACCTACCTCCCACACTTTAAAGGCAAACAAGGCAGAAAGCTTTAAGAAGTGGGTTTTTGGGAGATTAGCCGGGTTCAGACAGCCCTGGGCTTATACTCAAATGAAGTGCCCTTATTAAATGCCTGTTTTCCTTGTCTTATGATGCCTGGCTGCGTTTCTCCGTGCCTAAGCCCAGGTAAGCCACTTCCTCTGCAGCAGTACGTGTCCCAGAGCTCCAGCATGATCAAATAATTAGCTGGCTTCGATCAAAGAGTCGATTGTTTAAGGCAAGGACTGTAGCTTTGGAAAATTTTCACTAAATTGTCTTGAAACACTTCCTGCAAAGCCAAAGGGACCAGAACAGAGGACCACCCATCACTTTTCTTCAACTTTGAGAACCTCGTAAACAGTATTAGCCAGAAGTTAAACGAGGAATTCAAGATATGCTCGAGTGGAATAAAAGCTCTTTTCTGAAACATAAACTTGGCAGTGAAGGCCTTCCTTCAACGGTGAGAAAAATTACATAGTACAAACCTCTGTGTTTGTTTTCATCTGTTTACAGTATCAGATATTTCACTGCCGCAACAAATTCACTTGAACTTGCCATGATGTTCAAGAATGGCCCAAGATATACAAATAATTCTGCTTATTGAGTTTCAGGGTTTCAGCGTGCTTCCTTTTTCTCATGTTTGGATTGAGTTGGTTGTTGAGCGCTCTGGCAAAACATACAGCTGCCTCAAGAAACAAACAGGGTTGATGGGGGAAACATGTCTGGTTAACGAGATTATGTCTTTTCCAGTCAGGCTTCATAAAAAAAATAAGGCTGTCATAAAAAGATGGAGTGTTACAGGACAACTCTGTTGAACGTCCTAGGAGAACATTTGTGCACATTACAGTGCTGATGAGTGCGTCTCCTGACTGTATTGTGCTCGGTAAGAGGACGTACACACACAATCTCACACACACTCCTCCACCCCTCGATAATATCGCTCCCTCTCACGGCATAACTCTCAGGCTTGAAGAGATGGCAGCTGAGATTTGGGGCTCCCTTACACCTCTTCCCATGTTCCTGCTTTCCCCTCTGCCTCCCATCCATTTTCACGTCTTCATTGGGCATTCCACTTCGGAGCGATAGAGGCGTGGGATGACGGAGTGTGACGAGATAAGGAGGTGAGGTGCAGCGCACTCCCTGCTGGTAACGATCTATCGAAATGAGCCGATAACCCTGGCGGAACATCTGATTAGGACTCGCTGCTCCCATTTATCACCTCTGCGTGCAGGCATGGAGGAATTTGTTCTGTTTGCTCTGCTGTGCTTAAAAGAAAGTGACGCCAAGCTCCACTCGCATCTCTCACATCTGCGATTCCTCTCCATCTGTCTTTGCGTGTCACTTTTCAACTGTTTCGTGGTATCTCACAGGGTTTGCAATGCGAGGAGAACTCTGTATTTAAAACCCCGGAGAGAAAACACATTCACTTTCGTTGCCTCCTGCCTTTTTTTTGTGCACATTTTTTAACTCCTGCATCGCTCTCCCGAGGGGGGCTTTAAAACTGTCAGGCTTTGTGTCATGTTTAAGTGTCTACGAGGAGGAGATCATTAACCAGGTATCAGGGTTTTGTGCTTGTGTAAGGCTGAGTTTGTATGTGTGAAGAGTGCAAACATGAAAGAGACGGACAAAAGAAAGAGGTGAAGATGCAAGAACACGTTTCACTTTGTTTTGATTCATGCATTTCCCCAATTTTCCCAAGTTTGTAGCTACAAATAAAATAAAAGGAGAAGGGGAAGAAATGGCATCCAAAGACAAAGACCAAAGCTGTGCCTTCAGCTCAAAAATAATGTAAAACATTTAATTCTATTGAATTAGTCAATCTTCCCTCCTTAAATCAGTCCCTCACCAATATAGTTCACATCTACACATGCACTTCTGTGTAGTAAGAACTGGCTGGTTGGTTTTTTCCTGCTGAAATCCCAACTCAGCATGTCCTTTTGTGCCCAGTAATCTCCATCATTATCATAATGACGCCATCATTTACCCCGTCAGAGAGACTCATTCTTGGCTGACGGGAATGGCGTAAATGGTGACGGTAAACGTTCCTGGTGTCACATTCTTCTGTGAATCCACCGGGAAGCAAGGATGTATCTCCGATCAATTTAAGAAACTGGAACAAGGAAAGGAACAAAAAGAAGAAAGGGACACCCAGAGGCTGCTTGCATGCTAGGGCCATTATAAGGAGTGCATAAATGCATTTATTATTGCTCATTTATTCCACAATAAATTGCTTTTCACTGATATTTTAAAAATGAGGACAAAAGAGATGTCAGTGCAAGTGAAGGACGGCATCATTAGGTTGGGAAAAAAAATAACGTATCAGAGAGGAGGCAAAAACTTTATAAGTGTGTCCAGATCAGCATCAGACCTTATTCATTCTTAAAAAGATGCAATACACTTTACCAGCTCCACATCCTGATGTTGTACAGACACTACAGAAATTGCATCAAATTATGGACCTATCATGTCTTAGTCTTTGCACGTGTGCATTTTTGATTGATTTGATCATTTTAAGTTTTTAAGACACACTGACATCATTTCCAGCCCAAACCAGTTTAGCCCAATCAAGCATATGTCAAAAGCCACTGAATGGACTTTATTTGGACATTCATGAATGCAAAAAATAGACTATGAATAAATAAAACAAAATAAATAATAATTATAATTATTTTCTTCTTTTATCACGTCCTGATACGTCCTTCTTTTATTTTCTTGATATTGATTTGTTCAGACATTTAAAAAAAATAGCACCAATCTATGAGGCTACCTCCACCGTGCCTAGCAGGTTTTGCTGTTGGTGTGCAGGAAGCTGTGGTTTCTTCATGATGGTTTTCCATTAACACCAGTCTCTTTAGATCTTGTTCTTACAATGGACACATTAACAAGAAGTTTAGCACCTTTTAAGATATTTTTTTTTGTTTTGCTGATGCTCACGGTCTCTTCTTTTGTTTGTTTGTTTTAGAATAGAGTGCAGTGCTTTAGCAGTCCTCTTTAAGTCCAGTAAAGTCCTCTGTAATTGACAAACTGTTCCTACAAGCCTTTATGAGTTTCTATTTATAGTGAGGAGCACCTACATCCCTGTTAAAAACATTAGAAAATAAGTTTATTTTCTGGTGTATGTGCATATGTTTGTGTGTGAACATTTAGAAACGTAAGGTCGCTCAACAACAATGATGAGTGTGTCGGGGTGGAGTCCGTTCTTCAGGGTTAGGGTCAGGGGTCGCGACATGAATGTAGCCACGCAAGTCTTTACAAGTACACAAATACAGACTTACGCTTTCACCGTGAGTGTCTGCTCTGGTAAACAGAGTATTTGAATGTACCCTTTAGACAACTTGGAACTCGAACTTCATCACACAAGATGTCTTCATCACACACTGCTGCCCGTTGCCTGTTCCCAGGCTGGGTGTCTCTCTAAAGAGGACGTGCCTGAAACAACAACCGCGAGTCCGCAGTGAGAAAAAGGCCCCATATGACCACCAGTGCTCTTGACCCTTCTGAGCAAGTAGCCTCCCCTTTCTGCAGCACCGCTGCTGACAAATTTACGAGCCCTAGGCTGACCCACGGGCTGACTTTCTAAACACGATACTGACAGGAAAACAGTCAGAGACAGGAGAGATGAATTGAGGCGGGGAGGAAGAGTGAGATGAGAAAAAAAGAGTGCAAAGGAGGAAGGTAAGCAATAAGTGCTCTCGATATGCTGTGCACAACATTTTTGAGTAAAATCTAAAATTTCTAAATCGAGGCATCTCTGGAGAACGAGAATGACAAAGGTCGGTCAGGTGAGGAAGAAGAAACAACAAAGAAAGATGGGTTTAATCTTTTTCTACAATCAGTTACAAAAACATTTTAGAAAAGAAAAAAGTAAAATGATGTGTTTAAATCCTAAACGCTCCAAATTTATAAGGCATTACATATGTGCAACCAAATAGATTAGGCCAGAGGTTTAAATCCTAAGTGAGGCCACTCATAGAAAAAATGTATCCATTCCTCTTGCCACCAGGCAGTTTGGATTAAAGGTTCTTATCACTAAGGATGTGCAAGGGAAACTCTGCCCAGTGCTTCCCCCTGTTCTGACACTTTCCACATATCTGAGCAGCCGGTCTCCTGGAGACCTTATCTCAATGTTTAAATGTCCAGTATGAATCCTTTTGGAAGAGGAAGTCTCCCATTTGTTTTGTTTTTCTTGTTGTTTGCTTATTTGTTTTTTGGTTTTTTGCGGATAATATGCTCAGATCTCCCTTCATCCAGGTTACGTGACGTGTGTCCAGCCCATGTCTTTGATGACGCATTCCTCTCTCCCTGTTATCTGTATTTCACATCCAAATAAAAGAAAAACCAGCTGCACAGAGGCAGAACGTCTCAGCCCAGTGTTGTGCTACAGATATCTCTAGGAACATGAAAGATATGAACCTTTAGATAATTCCCGTAACTGCAGTAAATGTTGCATTCGTGCACCACTGTGAAATTATGAGATAATTTAAAGTGGCCAGTGGGAAGCTGGGGAAAGTGTTGACAGTCATTCAGATAGTCAGACTTCATCACTTGCTGTCTTATTTCACAAATTCTAAACACTGTAGCATATGTGGCGTTTCTGCTGCAGCCCGTACAAGTCGAGAGTGCAGAATTTCCCTCAATCTGGATACTTTTATTAAAACTGGCACCATGTTTCCTCCAAACTTCAGGCAATAGATATGTGTTAGGGCGACAATCATACTACAAAACTGCGCTGTATAATAATATTAATAATACTTTTTATTTGGGTTTTCAAAACACTCAAAACCACCTTAAGAATGAAGGCAAAAGCTTGTTAAAAAATGTAATAAATATTTAAGTAACTATTTTTTTTAAATGTTGCTAACATGTAATTGATTTCCTGTTTGAAGCAATAAGCTTTCTCCCTTATGGATGTCACCGAGCCCTGAAAACACCAAAACATTAGAAGCAACTTTTCGGCAGACTAAGCAGTCAGTGACAGCGCGAGCTATTACACCGCACTGCACTTTAATCAGATTTCTGAGGCTAACAGCATGTGGTTTCCTTTTTGAGGTATTGCACGTCCACCCAGTGCTTTAATGACTCGTTTAGGCCACGAAACATCCTTCCATGTGGACTCATTTTGGGTGGTTTTCTACTCTCTGTGTGCGTGAACACCCTGCTAATGATTTTGCTTCTAAAATCATTTATTCCAACAGCGAGATGAAAACACGTGATTAGTATGTAATCTGTAATTAAAATGGAAAAAAAAGAGCATAATCGAGTATGCTAATTTCCTTCTTTAATCACTGCGGTGTTGATTATTCCTGTAACATTTCCCTCTCTTCAGTTTTCACTTATGCATTTTTTTTCTACAGCTGTTTGCGGTGACAGAAGCATTGATCACTCTCGTGTTTGTAGCAGTGTATTGCACATTTACCCATGTGTGTTAAAGGAAGTTCCTGGCGAGCTTTACTGAAATTATAAAAGACTGTTTCGATGTGAGTTTCTAAATGCTCTGTGCGAGCTCAGATGAAGTGGAGAAGCCCGATGCGTTCTACACTTTCATTCTGCAACGCTCTGCTGACACCGTGGACAGACGTATTATTAGAAACCTTGATTATTTTTCTACCGATTTTCCTCAAGGCCCACCTGCTTTTTGAATATCCAGGTATCCGGTTACCGTCGCTGTTTTTGGAGCAGTGCCTGTGTGTAAAACAAGCAGTAGGTCTTACATGTAAGTCGGCCCAGGGGGGGGGAGTATTGAAGCTGGCCCAGACTGATTTATCAGTGGATCATGTGCTCTGCCTCTAAGCCGCTGAAATGCATTGTGGTCACCGTGGACCTTCCAAAGGGAATCACACTGCGGTCCGACTGTCTTTATGACAGACAGAGTGGAGGGAAGAGAGTGAGAGAGGTGAGGAGGGAGCGACATAATAGAAGAGAAGATGTGTGGAGAGGAAGAAAAAAAGGGAGGTGTTCACGTGGAGAGCGAAAATAGAGTCCCAAACATCATCGCGGGGCGAGCTGGCCTTCTACCTTGTGGCTGTGGAATGCAAAGGCACCGATATTTTGCCTTCTCCTTTGGAAACAGCTGTGTTTCCCTTTTTCAAAGATATTTTTTCCTTATTTATCGGATCCCTGAGGAGGGATCCATCTCTCAGCTCTGACACCGGCTTCCTCCTCTAAATCTGGGACCAGACACACACACACACTTATATGCGCACACACTCACACGCATGCACACCTGCTGCCCAAAAGCAGATTTTAACGGCAGATCACTAAAGCAGGCTTTTTCGCTGCCTGTGCTGCTGCACGTCTACAAAGGTACACACACAGACAAATACAGGCAGACACGTCTGAGCAGGAACACACAGCAACCTGAAGATGACGGCTGTGCAGACTACACACAGTCTGTGCAATCAGACCTCAGAAAGCCAATAAAAGGGGTGTCTTATAGACACAATCTAAATAAAATGGGGCCTGGTAATAATTCAAAGCCACTGAAATGGTTTGTTTTGCTGAAAATGGGCCCATCAAAAACCGCAGGAGTTCGTCTCTGTTTATGGAATATTCACTTAGCACCGAGTGGTGGCCAATTTAATAAAGCAGCAGAGGGAGCAATTTCTGAGAGGGTCTGTGGTCACAACCCAAGAGGAAGACCATAGGTAGCTATCATCATTCATATAAACCAAAGAGGAAGAGCCAAAACCAAAGAGGAGCCGAGCATCAAGGACAAAGAGCATTGCAGAAAAAAGGAACAAGATCAGAGGTTTCTTTCCAACTTTTTTCCTTTTTCTATTTGTTTTTAAACGATCATACCCTCCGTTTGCTTGGGGTCGCTGATTTTCCCAATAAATATTGACTTTAATGGTGTCTTTGAAAACTATTACTGGTCCACCTGTCGTTCTCCGTTTGGGGATTTCATTTTGCGACCAGGCAACGGCCAGAGACATTTTTATTTTCGAAATTCGCTGATAGATTTGCAGCAGTCTCGTATTTTTTCAGGACGCAGTCACGGACTCAGAAAAACGCCCTCTCTCCTGGCCAGTGAAATGTTTTCTCCTGTATCTAATGACAACCAAAGGATAGCAAGTCCTTAAAATCAGACCAGCTTTAAATGGAGCATCTTTTTGGGTGCCATGTACTGCAGGATAAATCATCCCAGTGTAGGATTGTTGCAAAGTCAACCAACGATGTTTGGTTGAGTTTGTCCTCATGTTCGTGTCGAAATGAAATGACTTTATTAATCTGAAATAAAAGGAGAGAATCCTTGTTTTTGTCTGCAGGGGAAAGGCCTGCCTTGCATGCATTACGGCTTACAGTCATAAACCTCACATTAAATGTGGATGAACTGGTGGATGTCAAAGTTAAGGCGACTTCAGTTTGTGTGTCCTGCTTCCTCCAGCGAGGCATCCGGCTCCTCCAGCCACAGGACCAAACCTTGTGTGAAGACCGCTGATCACAGTTGAACTGAAGCGTAGGCCACCATTAGCCTGACCAGAGGCTGTTGTGACAGCTGCTTTACTATAGAATTACATTTTTTATTAACATCCCATAAAGTGGGGGGGAAATCGGCGGGGTTTATTTTCCAGCTCATTTCTGTTCTGATTTCATGGAATTTCCTTATAAATGTGAAAAAGATGTTACACTGTCTTTTGCTGACAGCTCATTGGCCCGAATTGGTGTCCAGTGAGAAGAACACTTGTTTTTACAGACTTTAGGGGAAATCGTAACTGGCCATTAATTTTAGCAATTGTTTGTAGCCATTTCAAGTATTCAAATTGACACCAATGCTGTTTCAAGATTATAGATGTGGTTGTAAGGGGTGAATGTGTGTGCATGAACTCCCAAGGCTTCTTTGTTACACACACACACACACATATTTGTCTTGTAAATCCTGTGAGGTCCCTTTTCCTTAGCTTTGAAAACGCCATATTTTCAGTCCAAGTTTTCTTTATATGCAAGAGCTTTAGCAAATTGCAGTTTTCCCTGGAATTTGCAAGCAGTCTTTTTTGAAATGTGGCGTATCTGATTATCTCTAAGCAATGCTTGCAAACCACCTCGTTCTCATAAATTCAATCATGATTCCAATCCGTAATGGTCAGCGTAAGCTGAAATAATATCCCGATTTTTAAAAAGTGATTCTTAAAGGTTTTGACTGCAAAACTGTGATGTGACACTTTCCAGATGTATAAATATGTAAGACTATTGCACTCTGTCCTCAATCTGCTCATCCAATTCAGGGTCCCATAGAGCGAGCACATAGAGACAGACAACCATTCACACCTATTATTAGAACCACCAATCAACCTAACCCCACTTATCAAGAATGCAGAGAGAACATGCAAACTCCACACAGAAAAGCCCCGGGCACATGGTGGATTTGAAACCAGGACCTTCCTGCTGGGTTGCAACAGTGCTAAACACCACTACACCATGTAGCGTTTCTGTTATTATATGTTCTATTTGATTTTATGAACTGGGATTATTCAGAAACACGAGAGATTCACTGTTTAATGTCTTTTTGCCTGGTTGTTATTTATCCACCACATACTTTTTTGCTAACTTGCTAACAAGTGTGCTCATTCATGGTATTTGTAGTGTAGATGTAGTTGTAGTACTAAGTTCCAGTGGGTGTCAGGGTGACTTAAGCACGATTTAGCTGCATCAGCATCTTACTACACTGAGCAGATGGCAATAGAAGTACAAGACAGACCTTTTCAAGAATGAGAGCAGTTTAAGGTACACAACCCTTTTAGGTAGGGGATGTGTGTAATGTTTCATTCATAATGCTGAAGAAGTGAGCTATGGTAAGTGAACAGGCTACCGTGCTTAAACTGCATTGGGTTTTGTTAAATTGGTGGTTGTATTTCAATAATTGCTTAGACAATATGAGATATTACGACCTATATGTAATTAAGGGAATGTATGTTACGCACTTTTGTAAACTTAAACATATAAGACAAAAAAACAAAACGTATAACCTTTAACTCTGTGTGGGAGCTCACATGTCTGAAATAGAGTACTGTTAGTAAGCTGTTAGGTCCTGATTGGTCTGGTCTCAACTTTAGGGGGAATTTATTGTAAGTAATTTAGTTATAATGGTTTTGTGTCACTGTGACAGGCTGGTGACCTGTTCATGGTGGTGAACTATGGGAGCTGGCATAGGCTCCAGGATTCCTGTGACCCTGAATTGGATAAGTGGAAGAGGATGGATGGATGGATGGATTGTTTTGTGTCTCATGCGTAAATACTCCTTTGATTTGGAAATATCAATGGAAGGATTGTGCAGGTGTGTAATAAAGCCTGGAGAAAGACTTCTGGAAACAGCTGGACGCAATAAATTGACTTAAGCTAACATTTTGTGAAACCTCTGATTACAATCATTAGTTCCCTTAATCTGCCACAGACCCTGTCTTCATCGCATAATGTTGTATTTATATATTGTTTATTTGTGATAGATATGAAATTATGGAAGAAAATGAACTGGGGAAAAGAAAAGCATTTGGTGATTTTGGAGATGCTACCGTGCACCTCCAGAGACTACACCGACACAAACAATATGTTTTGAACCCGGTGATGTTGCATTGTTGATGGAGTTTTTCAGACTTTGTCCTGTATGCAGAAAAACATCTGGTTAGGATTTTTTTTCCATAAAGAACCGGCTTCAAGACTTTCGTCAGATTAGTCTGAGTTCAAATGAAAGCCAGTCTGTCATGCTGAGCTGTTAAAAGAGATCCGTAAATGTTAGAGTGACCAACCAAGTAAGTCTTTTACAGAACAGTGCTTATTGTGCACATTTATACATGAAACCAGCCGTGTTAACATGCCATAAACATAACCTGTAAAATTATATTGCTTTATGCTAGGCTGCATTGCAATCTACGTTGCCTCATATTGGTTTTTCTAACTTGTCTTTTGGCTAGCTATTACCTTACCTTCTTTTCCCTAATCTATATTACTTTACCTTGATAGTAGACTATACTTTCCTTTAAATTAACATACATTAACTTGTGGAACCGTAAAGTGCTGTTGAAAAAAAGTACAGAGAGAAACACAGATAATCACATAACCTTGTGGTTTTAATGAACCCTACATCCGTGCTAGTGGGATCGCATCTTAATCCTGACAAATTGTGCTTGAAGGGATGGAAGAAAATCTCCTACTGACACACAGGTATGACATATCCAGCTCCTGGAGGCCATCTGGAGTCTCCACAGAGAGCTGAGTTTTGAGACTGCTACCACTCAGCTGTCAGTACATTGATGGAAAATACTGATACTGCTCAGTCCAACAGCCATACCTCGGATATCTATCTGTTAGCAAAGCCCCAGCAGAGGAGCAATTACAGCAAATTATCCTTCTACCCTCAGGGTTAGGCACACACACACACCCACACACACATGCAAACCCACACGTATTGCATCTGAAAATCTCAAAACGACAAAAGATAGATGTGTATCCAGTCTTCATTTTATCATCTTGTATGGAATGCAGCACAGTGGTGATGGAGCTTTGGGATAGTGGGAACAGAAATCAGATACTCGGTGGATAAGTGTGAGTTTGTGTGTGTGTATGTGTTTGTGCGTGTCCTGGGACGGTATGCCTGACATTACGTGTCATGGTTTTGGATGGGTCTTTAGAAAAACCCAAATGGTTTTTCAGGGATTATGTGGAAGATGATGGCTGTAGAAAAATGTGATTATATGGTTCAAATGGGGCCTTTGTTCCTGGGGATGTCTGTCCAGTGAGATCATTATGTACTGTAACCTGTGGGAGGTAATGGAAGGGGAGAAGGCTCGATATCAAGGCCACTGATGAATGTGCGCCTGTGTATATCCAATAGCTAGCTCTCTCTGGAAGTGCTGTATTATTTCCACAGCGTGTGCTTTGCCATTCTAAATCAGTGGATGCGTCCTATCATCGTTTATAGCGGTAAATGTTTTCACTCTTACCACCATCTGAGAACTAGTCTGTTAGTGACAAGTAGTGACTGTGCAGATCATACGCAATGTAAAATATGTCTGTATCTATTGTGATGTCACCCACTGGTTTGCAAAGTCCTTTGTTGAAGCATCGGGATGAGTATTTCCATCATCTCCATGTTTGATCTCACTGTGAACCTGCATATTCATTGGCTAACCTCTTGTCAGTCTCAAGGCTTTAGCTAATGACGATATCCTGAAATGACCATAATTTACAAAAATATACTCAGTATTTTACTCAGTTCGACCCAAAATGAGTGACTGAGCCCATAAACTCATTGGAAAGTGTTTGCAGAGATCACATCAGAGTGTTGTTTTCCCCTAGACTTCCATAGGGCCGCATGTCTTTTTGCAACTGCAAGTATCGCCCACTGGTGGCTATTAAAAACAACACGCGTTTAAGGCACTTTTCAGACCTGGAAGCTTCATCTTTCGATTCCTGTATGATCTTTACTTTACGATAAAAAGTGCCTTGAGGTGACTCGTGCTGTGATTTGGTACTATATAAGTAAAATTACATTAAATCTATCTTTTGTGCTGTGTATGGTGCAGACCAGAAATCAGGAATAGTTTAACTATAGCTGTACATAGACTGTATATTTAATATTTATTTCATCAAAAGACTTAAGCACAGACTTCTTTGTCTGTTAAAATAGTCGCCCAAACAACAAACAATTTTATTTGTCAGATTATACATTAAAAATTATCCAAAAGGTACCAACTCCACAAACACAATCAAGAAGTCCACTTCAGTGATTTAAATTTGCTGACAGTGAAGCCCACCTACCTAACTTTTCAAACTTTTAGCCCCAACTTTTACTCTTTACCCACTAAAAGTCTACTAGGAGTAAGCCTCAGGCTCTTTTCTGAGCTGAGCAGTTTCTGTGATATTTCAGGGCTGCTTATAGAACAAAAGGACTTGGTTTGCATTAGAGGTTTGTAAGGGTTGGCCTTTGTCTATGCAGCTACCCTTGCTGCTACCATTAATATTCTGGTTGGTTATCAAATCACATCTTTATTGATGTATACTGAGGTGTCAAAACTCACTATTGAGGGTACAGGGGAGGTCGGCAGATATCGTCTTTAACAGGGAAAGAGTTAAATTTCATATTCTCCAAAAGTTGATTCTGTTCATCTGGACGTAGCGTTTTCAGTGGGAGAAACGTTTCGTCACTCATCCAAGTGACTTCTTCAGTCTCAGCTGACTGCAGGTTTCCCCAATCTTATCAGCTCAATTCAATTCAATTTTATTTTTACAGAACCAAATCACAACAACAGTCACCTCAAGGTGCTTTATATTCTGAGGTAGACCCTACAATAATATATACACAGAGAAACCCCAACAATTATATGACTCCCTATGAGCAAGCACTTTGGCGACAGTGTGAAGAAAAAACTCCCTTTTAACAGGAAGAAACCTCCAGCAGAGCCGGACTCAGGGAGGGGCGGGGCCATCTGCTGCGACTGGTTGGGGTGAGAGAAGAAAGACAGGACAAAAGCCATGCTGTGGAAGAGAGACAGAGATTAATAACAAGTATGATTTAATGCAGAGAGGTCTATTAACACATAGTAAGTGAGAAAGGTGACTAAAGAAGAATACTTAGTCTTAAAGGCAGCCAAGACAATAGATAGTCAATTATTGTAAAGCTTTGATACGCTAAGCAGCACAATTCTTGTGCACCATGAGTTCTGTTTGGTATTTTGTTCTTTCAAGAATCACACCTCAAAGATATCTTTACTTAAAAAAATCCCTTAAGAAGTGTAGATTCTTACTCAAACCTATTCTCAATAGCTTCATATGTGCCTGGGCCACTCCAGCACTAAATGCATGCCTTGGCTGTCTTCAACCATCTGTCAGCAGCACTTAACAGTAATCAGTAAAGACTAATGTGCGAAAATCACTTTACTGATTTCTGTTGGACACACAGGGTAGAGCTGTTGGCTGCTGTTCTCTGTTTGTTAATGGGGCTTGACTGTCTGCAAATGGGCTGGACTCACTGCCTCATACCCTCGCTATGGATGAATGCTGCTGCCTGGCCCTGAATTCGCGCACTGTTGACTTCGGCCACTGCGTGGGTGGGGGGGTGTATCTGATATTACATGTTAGTGTTGTTACTGCGACACATTAATGCTGCTTCAAGGCTGTTGTTCCAACTGACCAGTGGTGTTTTTGTGATGTCATAGGATTGCTGTTTGGTGCAGACGACTGGAAAAATACTAAAGTGAGAAGTGCTCGCAGCAGGGTCCAAGTGTTGGTGAGCCTGTGGTGAATGAACGGTCGAAACACAGGGCTTTTAAGAGTGGGCTTCTTGTCCCTTGTCAAACCAAAAGCAAATGTCGAGTTCTTATTTTCAGACTTGGTGGACTTATTGTTATTTTTTGAATTTTTATTTTTTGTTTGGTTTCAACCACAGGTTTGGTCAGGTTTTTGGAAAAGGTCGAGGTTTGGGTTAAAATAGACCCTTTCACAGCTTTGACCACCTGTTAGAAAAGCCTTCTGGCAGAAAGCACTAAAGGCAGTTTCGTCCAAGTGCGGTCTCTCTCCCCAAGTGGGAAAGCCATTGATGTCACAACAGCATAATTGACCAGATCCAATTAAATTAAAAGACCTTTTATCATAATTTTTTTCATGCATCCATGGATCTGTGTATGTGTCAGTGCCTATGCACATATAACTACCTTGCCTGGATGTGTGTGAGCCATTTTTAAAGGTCTAGGTGTTGTGCTTACATGCATTAGATATAAACTGGCGCTCTTGCCAGTGGCCCTTGGCTGGTCCTGTGGCGCTCAGCGTGTCGGCTTTGATGCAGGGTCAGAGGGGAAGATCAGAACACAGGATGAGTCTCCAAAGACATATACACATGCCCTTGCTCAAAGCTGATGATGACTCCCAGCGGACCCCTCGATCCATACCTCAACCCCAAGAGCTGTGCTGCCAGCTGCCCGACTACAAAGAGCCAAACCACTCAGCAGAATGCAAAAACAGCTCCTGGTGGCAGCCAAGCATAATGGTAACACCTCAGGCCACTCATGCTGCTTCAGTGTGTGTAAATGTCCTGAAAGCTGCCAGTATTCTTCTGCTTTACCAAAGTCAACAGATGTCTCAATGTTTTATCTTTCCACACTGCACCGGTGCCAAAGGTTAAAGAGTTTGAGGCATAAAATCTGGCTTCAGCCTCTTCAAAAAGACTGGTGTTTACAGCATAAAGATTTCCACTTAATGAGATGTTTTCTTTCTGAATGAAATAGTGGCAATCGCCGAAGAGAAACGTTTCCCGAAAAAGTCAATCTGACAGGCCAAAGCTTTAATTAGATGAGATCTGGGAGAAATTAATGATAAATAGAAGGCATGGACATATCTGATGTGTCCTCAGAAACCATCAAGTCTGAGAGAAAAACCAGACAGATTATGGGCTGTAATTACATAAACACAGATGGATTCTTCTCATGCCTTGCACATCCAGATCATTTTTTATTGGTTTAGCCGTCCGCAGTCTTTAACAATGTTGACAGGTTGTTGGTGTGCAAAAATTTAAAGGGTCATTTTGAAGGGTGTTTGTGAAAATGTCCACACTTTTTAATCCTTCTTATTCACTCTATCTCTGCTTCGGTCTCTATTTCACTCAGATACTTTGTAGCTAATAGAAAATAGTAGATTAAAAAAGCTTCTTTTGTTTGTTTTTATGTGGATTTACTCTAGTTTTGTCATGTTTTATACACCCTTCTGGATGTTTGTGCCCAGCTTAGTTTAACAAGGTTTAACAAGGGGTTTCTCTTCCATGAGAGGAAAAAGGCAAGCATCGTCTGGTACCTGAAACAGGACAACCAAATGACAGCATTGGTTATTTCCTGATGGGATGAAGACTCAAAGTAACTGTTTTTTTTTACACAGTTGCGTTATGGAACATTCTTTTCATGAAAAGTTAAATATATAGATGGATGCAAGCAGTAGAAAAGAAACAGTTAAAGGTCTGCTATATGCAGCAGCTGATGTTAGCTAAACTGGGAAATGAAGGAAAATTGGACGTGTTATTAGTCTGTGTAAGGCCCTGTGTGGCTGCTGCTCAGAAAAAATTAAGCAGTCTTGCATGAATGGAGCTGTGACAGAAAACATCATAGGACTGAGGTAAAATCGCTCGCACAAAGGGTCTCAAATGTTTGAAACTGTGAGGATAAGAAAAAAAATGTTTAAATTGGCACAACGAACCAAATTTCTCTGCCTGTCATCAACATGGTAAAATCTCAGTGAGAGACTTAATAAAGGATCCCTAAAGACTAGATTATCTGGGTCACAGGTGCTCTGCTCTCAGTAATATTGTAGGATGGGTTAAAGCATGCAAAGCTACAACATGGAAAAACTGAAGATGCAGTTTTGATTCAGGATGTCTTCCTTAAATATTGTGAATAAAAACTCCTTACATGCTCGATAACTTTGAGGATAATAGCAGTCAGTTGAGAGAGAAGGTGATGGCTGTCTTGCTTGGTGGTTGGAGGACGTGTAGAAGGATGTTGGAGGGATGTGATGGAGGTGGCCGTCAACCAGCTGTCCTTCAGAGGGATTTGCTAGGTGGCATTTAGAGTGTGACCGCTGACCACAAACTGGACAGTCCCTATTTTTGTTTCCTTATGTTGAAGAACAGTGCAGTTCTTCAGTCAGTGTTTATACTGTAAGTTAGGCATGTATTGTTATCGCATTATCGGTTTTGCATCTGCCGATATCGATCCTTTTTGACCGATATCGGCATATAAGATGGTAATTACCGTTGATGCTGGCTGATATTTATCTGATGTGTCACATCCATTTTGCCCGAGGTAAATGTTCAAAAAATTAGCCGAAGGGCTAAAAAACAGATCCGTGGTTTAACAGTTTGTGCGTCCGTGGTATGAGTCCCATTTCTTTTAGTTCTTAGTTTGCCGTCGTCCCTCTGCTCATACAGTAGATTTCCTCCTCCCTGTTTATACTTTCTTCTCCTGCTGCTCTCCCTCACTCCTCCAAATGTGGTGCAACTCCGCAAACGATCACTTTCTTGGCAGATGAATCTTTTTGTTTTTTTTTAATCTTTGTGATCATCAGTCATTGTCAGATTCAGATTTTCTCGTCATTTATTCGCCTGTTTGCCCACTCGTGCACCCCGGCTGTCTCCCTGCACAATCAGCATCTGGCTCAAACTTTCTCTTGCTAGAATTTCTTTCGACACCTTTTCCTCTTTTTCCTCCTTTGCTTCTTAAAGGGATGCACGCCTTGGTTTGTAAAAAGTTGGTCTGTCGGGATAAGGAGTCTGTTTTTTCAAGGGATGAACTTTTGCTTTCCAAATTTGACTTGGAAGCCTCATTCAACAGCTGTTAATCTGAGTTTTTATGCAATTTGGAGCAAAATTATGTAATGAAAGGTATCTTATGTAAGAAAGCATTTCTGATGTAACTTGATTTATTAGCCATTTCAGACCAGTCATAGTCACAAAGCCATTACATAACAATTTATTAGATATATGCTAATAATAGTTTTCAAGTGTAGACTGTGTTTATGGACCACACGGCTGCGTGTGGAAGTAAGAGATACCCAGAATAGTGAAGTTGTGGTGCTGTGTGTGTTTATGTGTGTGGGTTGCTGTAATACATACAGCAGTAGGAGCTGGAGAGCAGCGCCAGATGTTGCGCAGGTGGAAATGAGAGAACAGCTCCCGCCAGAGTGTCCAAGTGAATCTGCAAATCGTCCATCTCACTCTCCTTCTGTCACCGACTGTCTCTCTCGCTTCTTTTCTCATATCACCCCGGACCGTCTCTTTCCTCTTCCGTGTCTTATCTTTGTCCCTTTGGTCTCTACATATTCCTCTCTCCGACAGCCGAGTCTATCTTTCCCCATCCTCACATAATCTTATCGACATCTCTCTCCCTGTCATCGTGTCCTTGTGTCATTTTAGATCACTTTTTTTTGTTCACCGTATCCAATTTAATGTGTCGTTCACAAACGTTTCTTCCTAAAATCATCCTAAATCCACTCGCCTCGCTTTTACAGCCTCTTCCTGTTTCTTTTCCTTGTTTTCTCAGTTTCTCAGCCTTCTTTCGTTTCCTCTCAAACATTAATTGTTTCAATCTTTTTCTGTCTAACGGTCATCATTTGTTCCTCTCTTCTCCCCTTGCTCACTCTTACTGCTTTGCCCTTCTTGTAACAGATGAAATTCCCTGCAGTGTTTTGGTGAATCATCGGAGAAATTCCCCGGGATTGTCAGGCTTTCTGGTCAACCTTAATTTCCTCTGTGTAAGAATGAAAGAGAAAAGGCATTAACTTAGTCACTTTATGTTTGTGTTGATTTTCTCAAGAACTGGTGATAAGCGATGGAATGAAAACACAGCGAGGTCACACACCCATGCCTCACTATGAATATTGTAATTATAACTCTTTTCCCATCTTTAGAACCGCTTTGAATAAATTCCTCTGTGAATCACCCAAATCCAAATCCCTTTTCCTTTCTGTGTGTTCCTGTCTTAAAGCCTCGTCATGGTGGATTAGCGCAAAGGTTATGCTGCTTGTGTGAAGGCTTCCCTTTGATTTTAGATGCGAAAGCTCAGTGGATTTCAATCGAATTTCAAGCTGAGAAGGTGGAGAAGCAGCTGGAATGCTACTTAGCTGCTAACACTGTGGCTCCCAGGCTGCTTTGCAAAGGGCTGTGCTGAGACGTGAGGCTGAGGCTGTCTCCATATTTCATGCCTTTAATTGCTTGTCTTCATATAGACGCTGTTTAAAGTGGGTCCCCTCTCTGAAATTAGCAATATGATTGATTTGAGCAGGCTCATTATGAGGCCGAGCGAGCTGAGGAGCGCCTCGAGATTTTGTTTGGAAGTGATGAAAATAAATGTGAAAACTGTGAATTTCATCAGAGCCTTCTGAAAATGGTGCATAAGGTTTTTTTTCCACCTTAGCAAAAACAGTTTTTTTCTTTGCCTGGAATGATCGAGACTTCTCCTGTGTGATCGTAGTAAATTTTGTTGGAGTTTCCAGGAAACACAAAGAAGTTTACAGTTGAACTCCAGGACACTGCTTAGTATTGCCATAGACTGTATGTAAAAGATGGAAGTAGCCATCTGATCTGAAAAGTAGCTGTGCTGGATTCCAAATGAAGGTGATTTTTTGTAAGTAAGGCTATGAGAAAATGACTCTACTGCTAACTTCATTTATTACCTCAGTCAAACACCTCTGGAGAGTGCGACCTCACTGTGGTTCGTATCTATGGAGAATTATGTTCAGTTTCTCACATCTGTCCATAGTCAGCAGCAAACCTGCGTTAACATGGGCACAAGGCAGTCTTTGCTGCTGTTGCCTGAATAATTTAAATGTCAGCTGATTTAACCAGTTGCCTTAAGCTGTCCTTTTACATGTTATAAATAAATACCAAATATGCAAATGTAGGCTCACTATTATGATTACACCGTTAAGGGCTGTAGTCCAGCTGTCCATGAGATAATTTGGCTTTGAGCACAGTTAGACTAGGGCTGTCTTCCACATGCTTTTAATCCTTCCTTTGAGCTCCCGCTGTTTTATTTTATACATTTAACATTTATTTCAGGAAATATAATAAACGGTCACCACAATAAACTCCTCCTGACCTTCTCACCAACCTACAGTCTATCAGAGAGCTTTCAAGTAAAAAACAGTTAAACGGGGAATATCACATTTCAAGCGATTTGTATTCAAGCTCAGGGGTGTTGAAGTGAGCGTTGTAAAGTCATTTAGGGTGCATGACCTCTGTTTAAGGCGTCCACACACAGACACAAACGCTTTTCTGATCACCCTTGAACACAAGAGCAGACCTGTTATCACACATAACACGTGTGTGTGTGTGTGTGTGTGTGTGTGTGTGTGTGTGTGTGTGTGTGTGTGTGTGTGTGTGGGCAGCTTCTGGAATAAAATGATGAAATGGTCACTGTCACATCTGATAAAAGTCGCAGTGATGCTGATGTGAATAACAGCTTGTTCTCCATAGGTGGTTTCCTTTGCTCCAGTGGAAAGTGTTTGAAGTACAGAGCGGCAGACCTCGCACAGACGTAAACTGAGATGCTTCGTTTTATTATAATCTTTTGATTTAAGTCACATCAACTTGTTTTTTGTTTTTTTCTCAAGAATGTAGTGAAGCCAGAAAGATACATCTTCCTTCTTGGCCCTCTTTTTGCTCACTCATTCAACATTCATGTAAAAGTTGAAAATGTCCAGAGATGAGGGGAGCTTTGACCTTGCAGGGTGTAGGTACAAGGTGGAGCTGGCATGTCTGGGAGAGTCTGATTAGTTCCAGTGTTCTCACATCAACACAGTTTCTCTTCTGCTATGACTCGAGGAACAAAATGTGTCATCGGTCCATTTCTGGGTGGGTCCCCACATCATAAAAATTACCAGAAGGTTTTAATAAGTCTGGCTCAGGTACAAAACTGTAACTTTCTTACCTAAGATTTGGACTGTAAAAGTATGCAAAATTAATCTTTGACTTTGTTTAAATAAAATATAACTGACTGATTCATGCTGGGACCTGTGACCATATATTTCAATAATGGAGGCATACTTTGTCCTTTAGTCCCTCCCATGTCATCTTTGGTCAGTTATCCTGCTGTCACTGTGTAGTTCAGCATATTAACTTGTTTGCTGGTGATCATAAAGAAATATTTAGATCCACATCTTCAAGGACACGAAGACCAAACAAAATAAATCAGAATCAGGTTTATGATGAAGTCCTTGGAAAATGTTGTCCTCTGTAACAGCGGTCCCCCAACTCCCGGGCCACCGGGGCCCCCGAGATTTGAAGCTCGGATGTGAAATTGATGGTTTTCAGGGTTTTTATTGTTTTTATCATTAACTCAGTTTCCCTGGGTCTTTTCCCGTGTGTTATGAATAAATCTTTCTTTGGTTTTATTTGTTGTATTTATCCGCGACACCTTAAAGGTCGGTCCGTAAAAATAGTGTCGGACATAAACCGGTCCGTGGTGCAAAAAAGGTTGGGGACCGCTGGTCTATAAGGGGTCTCTGAAGCCAAAACTTGGGAAAAGCCCTGGTTTAAAGGGCAAACATTTGATCAGATTAAATCAAAGTCTTTGGAAAACATGTTTCTATGTTATAATTAATAAAATGAACTTTTATTCAGCACTCCAATAAATATTTATGCCTAAAATGCTGACTTTAAGTAATTTTCCATGTAATTTTATTGAATTTTAAAATGTTTAATTGTTAAATACTTAGTTTATACCAAGCGTATTATCCTTTACCTTACCTTTGATTTTGTATATTTCAGTTACATTTTCCTCATAGAGCTGTTAGTCAGTGTGTGCTGACTTCTGTGTTGCTCCTTTGGTGTCCCCCCTGTTTTGTACAGTCTAAATAACTAAATTTAATTGCACAAAGTATAAGTTCAACTTTGGTACTTTAGCTTTGGTATGATCCAGTTACAAAGACAGTTTTCACAGGATTCTATGCAGTCCTGCTTCCACTGGAATTAAAAGAGTAAGTAGCAGCCAGGTGCTGCGAATCGATGCACTCAAATGCATTAACTGATCATCAAGTGTGAGAACCTCCATAAAAGCTTTTGCAGTTTTTGCAGTTTGCTGGTTTGGAGCGTCACGTTTGTGTTTCTAAACTTCTGATTTGTCTGAACAATGAACAAATCGTTTGTCCTTCCAAAGAGTCTTTCAGGCAGGCAATGACAAAAGTGCACATCCTGAAATTTTGCAGGAATGAAGCTATTTACATCAAACACCCACACACAACTGAATACAGCCATTGCTCAGCAAAAAGCCATAATTACCCTTTTTATCTCCCCCCTCTCATCCTCATTGTCATGTTTATAAATTTTCTGCCTTCAGCTGCACATGAATGTATAAATGAGAGCATAAAGGCTCATTGCAGCCCCCTCCATGTTTACTGTATTCCAACAGCGGATTAGATGTGGTGGCTGTGTTTCTCTGGAGGCGTTTGCTGCACATGTGGGTCGGTTTGGGAGCGAGACCAGTTCAAACTGGAGCGTGAGACTGGCCACGGATCAAGGCGGAAGATGGATCTGAGTTGTGTGAAAACGTGGCCTGTGTTCGATCTCACAGTGGGTGAAAAACTGAGGTGGTAGTGTACGTCTGACTGTGGTACCAAGTTGGTCTGCGCTCAGTCGGTGGGGGTGAAAAGTCTGAACCTCGCTGCACTGAGCTGTAACTGCAGATGATGATAGAGCGTGTGTGTGTGAGCATGCCTGTGGGGTGTACGAGAGTCTATTTAAAGTGTGATGGGGTAAGAATAGCGCATTGATGAGTATAACATCTACTGTTAGTGTTGGCCTGGGTATTTCTATACACAGCCTTCTAATTGTACACAACACGCTCCTCTTTATTCCTGTCCCCGTCTTGCTCCCTGTGTCTGTCGACTCTCCGGGTCCTTCCCTGTGGGAGAGAAACCTCCAGCAGAGACGGAAACGATTCCCCGGAGAGCACATTATCATTATGGTGCATATTGCACTTAAAACATAGGAGGGAGAGCATTTTGTTGGTTTTCGTCATTTCACGCTGTCAGAAGTGGTCGCAGAGTGACTCTAAGTTTGCTGCTTTTGGCCATTTGCTGTGAACTGATGATAACAGGGATTTATTTATAGCAAGTGGAAGCCAAGAAACCTATTAGAGTTTATGTATAAATCACATGTTTGACATACTTTAAAGGCGTGTCTGAAAAGGATATCCGCTCATCATTCACTACTGCGTATTTACACTGAAACCCTGTTTGCGGATCTATAATTTGATCCTATTTGTGGAAAATGGATCATGAGCTTGAATCAAGCTGCTGAAAAGAGAGCATACGGGCCAAAAGAGATGAATAACATTTGATCTGTAGAAGCACAAATCAACCCCCTGTTTTCTGATGAACATTAGCTTCATTTAGCTTTACGTTAATAGCTTTTTTCCTCACCCTGGTTTATATCTCGCCCTGTGTGAGCTATGGTCCTAAAAGCATGCGTATGTGTTTCTAACCCACAGTGGAGTACGACAGGGAGCTTTCACCGCACAGGCGTCACCACAAGGAGTTCAAATTCAACCTCTCGCAGATCCCAGAGGGCGAGGCCATCACTGCCGCCGAGTTTCGCCTCTACAAGGAGTGCGTGAGTCGTGCCTTCCGCAACGACACCTTCCTGCTCAAAGTCTACCAGGTGGTCAAGGAGCACCCTGACAGGTAGCATATAAACTTTTACAGAGTTTCCAACGTCTATGCTGAAGCCTGATTCGCTGTTAGATTTTCTCTTGATTGTCTCATCTGTGTTTGTGCAAAACTATGAGTGTATTTTTGTGCTAACTTGGGAAAAACACAAACAAGTAATACGTTTTGTGGTTTTACGCGTCTCATTAACGTCGCATGGTTTCCAGTAAAACTGACAAAATGTTAGCACATCATGTCCAACTGAATTAGCACTGATCATCTTTTTAGATAAACAATAAATCTCAGAATTGTCTATACCACACTATATGTTAAATATAGGAGTTTTGGTTTTCTTGCATACTCTTTTATTCACATTTCTTAAAATATACTTGAATAAATAATAATCGTTTACTGGTTTTCAGTTGTATGATTTGCACAATCGTTTTTTTATCTGTGCTAAATGTGCACGATCTTGGCTTGAGCACTTAACATCCGTCTCACTTACAGTGAGATCACAGCAGAGCAGATATGTGTAACTTATGTATGGGTTTGATTTGGGGGTCATAAAATTACTCACCCCGCACCTCTCTGGCTGAAGCTGAGAATATTTGATTATTACCAAAGCTCTGGAGCACAAATAGTAGTTGAATTTATGAAAAATACCAAAGATAACACAGTGTGACAGATATAAAATACTGTTTTTGCACAAACAAGGTGATTTCCAAAGAGCCATTAGCTAAAAACCTGGCATATCTCAGCGTGGTGTGCAGTGTGTCCTTAGAAACATTTGTGGAAATTTACAGCAGATGAACAGTATCTGAACCTCATGTCCTAAAGAAACAGGAAAAAAATCCAGAAAAGACATGATACAGAATCTGAAGCCTTATCAGAAATGGTCTGTTGTTAAGAAGCTATTCTTAAAGAAGGGAAACAGAAAGAAAATGGTGTCGTATGCCAAAGTACACAAGAACTGGACTGAAAGTCAGTGACAACATGTCTGATGGAGTGATGAAGCCAAATTATCAGTATGTGAGAAGCCCAGGAGAGAGGTACAAAAGTGAGTGTCTACAACCGTCTGAAAAACAGGGTGGAGGCTGTGTCATGGTTTGGAGCTGCAACTTAGCCAGTGGTGTTGGAGATCTTGTCAAAATTGATGTAATTACGAACACAGAAAAATACCATCAGACTTTAACCCACCACGCAATGCTATTGGAAAGCATCTGACATCTCGGCAGAGAACAGAACAAAAGACAGCCAACAACCAAAGAAGAGTTTGAATGTCCTTTGAGATGCCTGGAGAACTATTCCTGAAGCCTACTTAAAGCAATGATGAGGAAGCTGCCTTGGAGAATTCAGGCTGCTGAAGAATAAAGAAGTTCATACCAAATTCTGACTTTTGAGATCGAATTGTACAAACTCTGTTGTTGTACAAGCTAACTGGATACTGTATTCCCATGTTTGTTTGGATGTTTCAATAACTCGATGCACTGCAAAATATAAAGAAATGAGGTTCAGCTCAAGGCTTTTGCGGAGTACTGTATTGGGACTGAGCTACTAAATTTTCCTCTAATTCACCCTGAGATTAATTTTATGAAACTCCAAGGCGATGAGTGGAATCGGACTTTGGGTTTCAGCAGCTCTTAGCTGTGAAACACGTGTGCGTCGTTGGCCCTGCAGGTAGGTTCCTGGAGGCTCCAAAAGTATTCACGTTCACATTTTCTGGATATCGAGGTGCAAAAACGACGACTTCTTTCCGTCTCCCCGTGTGTTGCACATACTTTTGGCAGCTGCTGTGTTTATAATGTAAAATCAAGCATTACAGAATTAGCACAGCTTCAAAATCCTCACCAGAAAAAGCATCCTAAACATTTACTGTACATTAAGACTGCAGGGCTAGATAAACAGAGTTTCTGAATGACATTTGTGTTTTATCAAGCCCGCCCACCGTCGACCAGCACAAACATGGAGAGAATGTCTGATATCTGTTTTTAGCCTTACGTAGCTCGGTATATTTAGTCACACGCCAAAGGAACTCTCTCCTTAAAAAGCCATTGATGAATGACGAACTGTTACACTTGATTAATTGTTTTGTGTTAAATAAAAACAATTCAGTCTGTCAGAGGATTCACACACAGTAGATGTTGAGAGCTATTTATTTTCTCCTTTGTCCCTATAGCGGCTGGTTTGTGCTCTCACTTTCTCTCCAGTAAAAACATTTTCATTTCTGGAGATATTTTCAGGTTAAAGAGATAAAATATGTCCATTTATATGCCTTTAAGAAAAGGCCTGCTTGTTATCGGATGGAGAAATAAACTGCATTTATAAATACCCGCTAGTAACTGCAGTTTTACATTATTCGATCTCTTCAGTGCAGATATCATCTGAGGTATTGTCACATACATGAGAAAAAACACAAGCAAAGCTTTTATGTCATTACTGTTTTTTTTCTCCGTTTTGGAAAACCGTCCCTTCATAATCAGCGGGAAGCCCGTTAACTTTCTCGTGCTCCTCCTTCCTATAAAACCCGACTCGTGCTCTGACTCCGAGCTGTAATGATAGAGCGCTTAATTAGCCTGACGCCCGGCTGAGGAATGTGACAGATTACAATGCAAAAAAAAAAGAAAAGGTGGCCGGCCTGACTTTGTGTTGAGAAAAGACAAAGACTGTACCAACTCAGGAGAGTTAGTTCTTACAATCTCTGTCTTTTCCTCCAGATGTCTGACTTACATATCGTTTTTACGGTCTTACAAATATGCCATTGCACCAGTTTCAAAGACGAAAGCATGTGAAATAACCAGGCCAGCTGCGAGTCACACTTTCCTACCTTGGATAACAATTTTAACAAGTCACTGACAAGACTCATAAAGGGGATTTATGGCACAAAGAAACACGACTTTGACTCTTGACCTTATTATTCCAGTTCATTTAAAGCAGCCAGTCAATAACACATTCGTACAGTAGACCGTCACCCTGCAGGTGTCTCTCTCATGGACTCCCTGCTGTTCTCTGTCACGCGAGCGTTACACGACAATGAGGCAGAAACACAAGTGCACCTGGGACAAATGTGCGAACTCAGCAGTAGGGTGGAGTACCATATGCGTGTAGGAAAACAGGGTGTAGGTGCTCATACGGAAGCCGTCAGAAACACTCATTAATGAGCAATAAAGAGGGGCTGCTGAAGCATGACTGCAGGGGCATTCTCTGAACACCTGGATGATTGCGAGGCTTTGATGTGTCTCGTGGAGGAGTGTCCGACAGGACCGCCGCAGTGTTATTACTGCTGTAATGGGACGGTGGGAGGACAGTGGCCTCTTATCATTCACACTCTGTCTTTTCCTTACATCTCCTCTGCTGTCACTATTTTTACCCCCCTCCTCTTTTGACACATTTGAAGCCTGATTCGATTCGACTCACTTTTGTTTTTTTTGTAAATGATATTAACATGCATGTAGCCTGATATCATACTTTTAATTCCTTCCTTTTCGTAGTCCCTCAGAGATGTAGACTTTAAGGTCAGATCTACGCTAGAGTAGAATACAGTATCCCAGCATTTTTTGTTAAGTGCCGCTATCCGTCTTCCTGTCATTTTGTTATGATACTCTTACCTCGATACAAACCAAGAGCTTCTGCGTCTTTGGTTTCTTAAAGCGGTAGATCTGCCCTTTCTAGTGTTGCATGATCTCAGTGATGCTCTTTGCTGCCCCTGTATTTTATACATAAGGCTGAATGCAGTAAACCAAACGGGTATAAATTGTCATTTCTGTTGAGGACGCTAAAGAGGCAGAGCCACACAGCAGCAAGTTTTACTGAGTCAGAATTTATTAATCATGAATCGAAAAGGCAAAAATTTAAAGCTACATGGACCCAAAATGATCTGCTGCCGGTGAAAAGCAGCACAGTGGACTCCTTAAGCGTAATTCAGACTTCTGCGGGAAATCTCCGTCGTGACTTACGACGTAACTGGAAACTCCCTCTTAACCCCACATTATAACTTTCCACATTCATGCGTCAAACAGATGTGTAGTTACATTTCTTGGGAGGTGGACGTCAAGTTACCTGGAAGCATAGTTCAGGCATTAGGTCAATCATAGCACTTTTGGCAGTACAATATCTAATAGCAGCTTGTATTTAATTGACTTAATGCAGAAGACAAAATTATTAGTGTAATTTATTTCTATTTGAACAATGACAGAATTATTTCAGCAATAGCAGAAATTACCAGGCTCAGTATCATTGCCCCCCTGAAAACTGGTGTTCTTGTTGACTTTTATAAAGGACAAACCTCTGCTGTGCAATGATGTGCTTTAACTTTATAATGGTCAAAGATTGGAAAACCTTATCTTCCGATTTACACACAGTATAAAAACTTCAGCAACAGTGTGAGCTGTCACCTGAGAAAGCATCTTACCACCACAAACAAAAGATGTGAGTTTAGTATTAAGTTATGAAATGTGAAGAACTGGAATGAGAAAAATCATCAAGAGATTCAAAGAGACCCAAACAGTGCAGAACAAGCCTGACAGAGGTAGGAAGGGAAATATTTCAAAGACTCTGGGAAGAAAACTAGTGAGAATTACATCTAAAGAGCCCAGAATAACTGCCAAGACACGAGTGGAGAAAGATTATGCAAACTGGAAGCACGTCCTTTGGTCAGATGAGATGACTACAACCATTTTTAATACCGTTCCAGTACATCCATGTACAAATGCCAGTATTGGCACAAGTATTACTAATGTTTCGTCTAATAAGTTTCTTCTTGTGTTTGTTTGCCATTATGTCACAGAGAGGCAGATCTGTTCCTGCTGGAGTCTCGCGGGTTGTGGGCGGCTGAGGAGGGCTGGCTGGAGTTTGACATCACTGCCACTAGTAACCTGTGGGTGATGAGTCCTGCACACAACCTGGGTCTGCAGATCAGCGTGGAGACCAGCAGCGGTGAGGGATTCAATTGCACGTCTCTTTTCTAATACAAAGCCATAGTTGGAGCAGTTAAAATGCATCACTTTCTCTCAGCAAAGTAAAGGTCAGCAGTCATAGCTGGAAGTTTTTGATCTTCTGTGGTTCGTACTTACTGTGATCTTTTTTTTAAACAGGACAGAGCGTCAGCTCCAAGGAGGCGGGGCTCGTAGGACGTGACGGTGCACTGGATAAGCAGCCTTTCATGGTGGCGTTCTTTAAAGTCAGTGAAGTGCACATCCGCACCGTCCGCTCCGCTAGTGGGAGACGGCGCCAGCCGCACCGCAATCGATCCGCACAACCGCCAGATGGATCTAGAGGGCCGGGCCCAGCAGGTCAGTCTACAGGAACGCTGAACCTTAACTGACCTCATTACGCAGTGCAGTCGTGAATGCAATCAGACTCAAAAGTAACATAATAGCAAAAATGATCTACATCCACTGATGTCACTGACGTCCAGCCTGTTGAGAACAGCGGATGGGTAGCATGTGTTTGAAATCTGGTTTTACTATCCCTCTTTGAAATGCTTGATAGATTAGACCCGACATTTGCCGGATCTCTTTAATCAGCGCCGATCAGATGAGAATTGTAGCCCATTTTTTGTTTTCTTTGTATGGTTAAGGTATTACAGTTTTTCCCAAAACATGCCTATTGAGCAGGGAATATAGTTATTTGTTATATTTGTTATACACCGTTTCTGCTCTGAGGAGTGACTTAAATGCACGGTGGCAGGGAGAGAGTGCATGAGGAAGGACCTTGGCCTTAAACATTAAAGAACACAGGCTATGTGAATGATGATAAGATGATTTTAAACTGACACACCTCTGGTGCATCTGTAAACTGTGTAGTAAGTCTTGCTAGAGATTTACAATGTGGCACGATCTCACAGAATTGTGAGCTACTGAATATTCAGTGATTTAAGGCGCAGGCGGTGAATCCATCTTGACAGGTGACCTCATCCTCCGGACCTCCTCATTAGCCCTGCTCGCTTCTCGTCCTACTCAACAGATGATGTAATGTGCAGGTATAATCCTGATGTTATGAGCCTCACAAGCTTTTCAAATTAAATCGACCCATAATCCGCCTGCCTTCCACCTGCTGTGTAATTCGGGAGACAGACCTTTGTAGTGCTTAAAGCTAAGCTGCTCCTGTGAGGCTTCATTGTGTGACTGCTGCAGTATGTAAAGGTAGTCCTCAGTCAGCCTGCTGTTGATACTGGTCTGATCCTCGCCAAGTTAGGCGCACAAACCTTTAGATGTACGTGAATCCAGTGCATCTGCTTTCTGCACTCATTGTTGGACTTTAAATGATGAGCCATAGTAAGCCTAAGCGTGCTTCCAGGGGCTGCGAGTATCTAAGCACACAGTGATGCCAACTAAAGCTAATCAGACCAAAGAGGTTAGAGAATGTGCCACAGTAACCCAAATCTTGGCTATAACTGGCTTATCTTTGGTCCTCTTGTCTGATCACAGCTCTTGTCTGCACTCACATAGAGCTGCAAATCCTCCCATCCTGACGGGCTACTTAGGTAGCGATTTACCTTTGCTTTGCTTTCTTTTGCTCCTTGCTTAATGGCTCTAACATCTGTACGGTATGCAGAAGCATTTCCAGGACAGGTTTGCTCTCATCGCTACTCCCTGCAAAACCCTCTGCTGAGATTTGTTGGCTTGATCTTCTGTTTGTTCAGAGCATCTGCAGCGACTTTCTCAGTAGGTTACGCGGCACTGCTGTTAACACCAGAGGTTGTATGTTAAATTCCTGCGGGGCTTTTTCTCAGTAATTGCATTAGATGAAAGCTTTGGCTGACACGACACAGAACAAAGACTCATCATTTGTTATGCTACGGGACAGTTAGATCTCACCACATGTTCAGTTTTGGCTCCAGACCTGTATTCTCCACCGCCCAGCTGTCACCTTTGGCTCGAGACGTCCGAAGACTTTAAGGCAGGATGTCGTAAAGACAAAGTTATTCTGGGGTGCACAGCGTGGATTTCAAACCCTGCTCCCTTTCAGTATAAAGCTTTTTGTGTCCCCTTCTGCATCGGGAGGATGAAAAACTTTCCACGGAGCGAGTCTGCTGAAAAAAGTGCTCTAACAACGACAATCTGTTAAATATGCGTCCTGGAGGATTGGACTTTACATAACCCAAAACATCAAGACCTCTCCGCCTCGCCACTCGGGACGACTGGGAGTGTAAATATTTAGATCCTACACAGGAAGCAGGGAGGCCCCCCTCGCGACAGCCGTGTGTCGGTGGCCAGCAAGAGGACTGCAGGGATTGGACGGGATGGGAGGATCCGCGAGGAATTCAGGAGGGCATATGGTTTCAATACCGCATCACTCACTTCAGAGACGGGGAGGAGGCCACGATGGATGGGGAGAGCATCCGTCTTGTGGAGCGCTCATGGGGAGAAACAAAATGTGGATGCTGTCCCCCAGTTTCTGTTTGGCCGGGAATTCACCCTCACGGATATTTTTCCAAAGAAGCGGGAGATCTAAGAGCGAGCGGCAGCAACGTGTTTGTTTCGAAAGTGTGCAGTAGCGTCCACATAGAGGCTTTTTAAACTAATTCAGCCCGTGTGGTTTCTAAAAATAGCCTCCCAAAGTGTAGCCCCTGATGTGTGAGGTCAACCTGATTCCACTGCCTCATGTTTTTAATCCCAAAGTAATCCCTGACATCATCAGACCCATTTTTTATTTAATACATTTTTGTCAATTTTCATTTGGTCTTTATGAATTTGGCCTTGCTGCGCCTCGATTCGCCACAAATGACTCTCGTGCCTTGCTCGGTCTGCTAGGGCTATAAAGCAACCTTTAAACCAGGACAACTTTATTTTCCCAGCTCTAATCCCTGTGAGGTTTTGGACCTTGTTATTTTCTCATTTGCACCATTTTAGCGAGCGGGGTTTAAATCGACATCTGATATTAAATATCTTCCAGATGACAAAAGAGGCCAGAATCGGCCAAAAAAATTTCTGCAGCAATAGTTTTGAGATTATGGTGTAATTCTAAGTGTAACAAATCATCTTTGTTTTCCACATTTTGCTCCTGAAAGCACACACACACACACATGAACACACACACACACACACACACACACAGCTTTCAAACCAGCCACTTTTATCCCAATGTTTTTGTTTTTCCCGTTTTTCCTGTTTTTCCTGTTTAGTGGGGTAAATCTTTTTTTTAAAGTTTCGCCTTAGATTCTGAGGCGTGAGGGGAAGACCGGGAATATCTTTTACAACGGCCGTGATATTTCCACCCACTCTGGGTGTGTCTGATGTGTGCACAGTGGAAAACGCTGCTGTGTATGTTGCCAAAAGAACAATACAACACCTTTAAAGGTAATTTGGGGTTTTGTGGGCGAGGAAGGGCTGAGGAGGTAATGGGAGTCGGGCTGGGCCTTGGCTGTGGGGGAAGTTAACAACCATCCGGGGAAGGAATATCACGTCCCGGCACAGCACCGGCGGCCTGTAATTAGGCCTAGCTAGTCATTAGTTGCACAGCTAAAAGACTGACCAAGCTAACAGTATTGCTTAAAGAATTATAATAACACGGCGCTCAGCCAGCTGTGTTTTTTCATCTGTTGCTCTTCTCCTCCCTCCTCCTCCTCGTTCTCCTCACTCCTTCACCACCCGACCTCCTTTTGTTTACCGTTGGCGTAATTAGACATGGCGGAGCTCCCTCGCAGGGTTTAATAACCTCTGTGATGAAAGACAGGAAGAAAGATAAACTTCAGTAGTAGTGGCTGCAGGGAGGGGGAGGAACGTCAGAGGCAACAGTGACATTCTCCTTTCATGTCTTCACAACTTTTGGGACACGCTCCTTCCTCTTCAGGGTGAAGGATTTTATTTTGAACACTGGGACTGAGTTTTCCATCACCACCACCACCACCACTGCCGCCACCTCTATGGGAATTTATGTAATTGCTACTGTAAAACCTGATATTTTTTTTCTCGCTTTGGAATTAAGAAATAGCTGGAGTAAACCATAGGCTGTAGGTGGAGCGGCTTGAAAAGCTTTGGCCCGCTTGGGTTTCTGTGACTCTTTTTATGTCACTGACACGCTGAACCTGAGCTGTGCAGTTATAACATCTGAACTGGCACCATAAGATCCTCGTGTTTTCGGAACAACCGGAGATAAATATAATTTACAGGCTTTTCCTGAGTTTGAGGTTCAAAGAGTGGCGGGAAGGGTTAAAGTGAAGTCATACAGTACATTAAAAGTCTCAGTGTTAAAGAGCCACAGTGCTTATGTTCAGTAAGGAGCAGTGTTTCCCCTGCTATTCAATAGACAGGGTGGGAACCGGCAGTAGGAGCCCCACCCCGATGAATTCAATGTGAATCGGTTTTAGTGCAGAGTTTTACTATCACGCGGTCAAATGGATGTTTGTCTACTCGCAGAGAAACATTTCCAGGTTAAACACTGTTAGGTAAGCTGCCGTAACACAGCGGCGGACCTCTGTGCTACAGTGTCCGTTTGCATTGCCATCTCAGAAGAGGAAATCCTGCTTTTTTTCTCCCTCCCATCAGTGTTATTTTCAAATATTTGGTCCTGAATGTAGTTCAAGAAGAAGGTGAAAGTGGAGTTCATGGTTTGGGTCTTAAAATCCTCTGAAGTCATGTTGAAAGGACAAAGATATTTGCTTTGAATAGCAAGCGATATCAGAGGTGGTTTTTCCGTAATTAACCACCATGTCTTCATCTCCCCCTCACTAAAAATCAGTCATTTATGAATTATGTTTTACTACTGAATGCAAGACATATTCTTATAGTGTACTAATTATTTATTAATGCAATTTACATGATCTCAGTCTTACTTTTTACTCTTGTTTAGCTTGTCTCATTTGTTTTCTTTTTTAGTTTCTTTGTTTTTTT
The DNA here is from genome assembly GCF_013358895.1 of Oreochromis aureus. NCBI lineage: Eukaryota > Metazoa > Chordata > Actinopteri > Cichliformes > Cichlidae > Oreochromis > Oreochromis aureus. The sequence goes on from NC_052950.1 coordinate 13,117,192, forward strand.
TATCACCGTTGTATATGTGAATTTTTGCAATATCTCAGAGTCCAAGGCCAACTCTATGTGCATGTGGCACTTTTACTGGGTCTATGTTGTTTATTTATTGCATACTGCACTTTTATTCTTATCCTGCTGCTCAGACTCAATAATTTGTCTTGTGGGGTCAATAAGGTTTCTATCCACCTATCTGTCTATCTAGTCCAGGGATTTCACGGCTGTTTTTACTGTGCCACTAGAATTCAAAATATTCATATTACAGCCCTATGTAACTAAAATTTGCTATGTCAGACAGTTGCTGTGGCTTGTGCTATGACATAGTTCTGATTGTAGTTATTATTATGTTTCAAAGATCACGGTTATCATCGAAACGCTTTGCCACCTCCAACTTAATTTGCGAAAAACAGCTGTGACATGTACATGTGCAACGCAGGCTGTAAGTGCACTGCGTCTTAGATTTTAGGTACGTCATTTTGTCAAAGGGCCAAGAGAAGTAACAAACACCAAAATACCTCTTTTCAAAGTTGCAGTCATGGTATTGAGCACACTCATTAGCTTTTCTTGCAGAGATCTTTATATTAGCCTGTTTAGCATAAAAGCTAACCTTACTATTTAGCCTAGCACCACCTTTAGGTAAACAGACTCCACCTTACACATCAAACTTTTAGCCTTTTGAAAGAGCCAGGCTAGCTTTTTCCCCCTGTTTCTAGTGTTCATGCTAAGCTAAGTTAACCAGTGTAGCTTAGCATCTCCATATTATGTGGAGGAAAGCCTCTAAATGATTGTATTTTTACAGTATTTTAGCTAAACCGACTACTTTAATGTCAAACTCTACAGTAGCACTCGCACACACTCTAAGGCTTAATTAATACAGCAAGTATAACACGTTGAGTCAGTTTTTGTCTCTTCTCACCTCTGCTCTCTGTCAAGGAAAGGAAAAAGAAATGAATGGAAGCCTCATGGGAGCCGGAGCTCAGTGGTAGCTGTGTGGCATTAAATTTTTACAGGCAGGAAGGGGAGATGTGGTTTATGGGCACCACAAATCTGGGCCTTTACACTCAATGAAAGCCCGCAGTAAATATCAGCTTTATTCCTCTTAAAGAGCCCCACACACTATAAATGCTTGATGGCTTTGAAGACCGAGGGGGAAAAGGAGTTGTGTGGAGATGTGTGAGAAAGAGGGAAAAAGAAGCATGCTGCTAAATATGATACTCTGAACTGCACAGCAAAGCCACACTTATTTACTTATGATTTACTGAACCTTTGACCTGCCTGTCCGACTGCATAGGATGTTTATCTAGCTAATTAGTGGCACATTAGATTCTAGCAAACAAAAAGTGTATAAACCTCAATCTTTTTACCCCTCAAGGTCATATTTAAAATACAGTCACCTTAGAGAGCAGTGACTAAAATGAGATTATCAAACTTTAGACATCACTTGACTGGTTGATTGAGCGAAGGCCTCTCATGCTGTGTGGAAGGGGCAGTCGGGCTACATTCACCCTCCACCCTGAGCTGTGATTTGACCCAAAGCTGAATGTCACGCATCATAAACTCGACCTGGATGAGGAAGTAGAGGGGTCTCTATGAGAGGTTGTGTAATAACAAGGGTGTGTGTGTACTTAGAAACAATGCGTATTTCACTATTTAAAGTATTGCATATGCTATACTATTTGATTGATTGATTGATAATACTTTATTCATCCCGAGGGAAATGCAGAAATGCCTCAAGTAGTACACAAATATATTCCAGTATGCACCGGTATGTTTCTGTACATTAACCCTGAGACCTCTACCATCCTGCAATACTGCAGGGTAGCAGTTCAGCTCGGAGGTGTGTCGTTTTCTCTTTCTATAAACATCACCTCAGGTTTGTATCAGGTCAGCCAAGTTTCATAGCCAATCAGATTTGTTCTTTCAGTGGTACTCTTCCCTTATCCTTGGCTGTTTCCTGTATATAAACACTGTACACTGTACTGTGACCGATTCTCAGTTAAAAAGGTATTGTCCATGTACAGTTCTAACTAGTTCAGTTTGAGGGCTCTCTGCTCTTGAGGACAGGGAGACAGGATGGACGCGTGCGATCGTGGACACACAGATTCACAAGGAGCCAAACGTGCATGCCTGAATGCTAAGAAAAACACTTGCACATACGCAGAGGTGCACAGAGACACACACGCACATGGAGATGTGCCATTGACTGCACAGACATGTAAACTTATAACTTATTTCCACATTAGCAGACATGCCGCGAGCTGCCCTTCCTACTGAAAAGGAAGGAAGCCTAAACAAGGGAAACACCTGACCGCATCCTGACTGGCCGTTACACATGACCCTTTGACCTCACTATGCCGCTGACTGTCATGGCCAGTCGTACCTTTTGTTTCCGTCTTCTCACAGAATGAACTCGTCTAGTCAGATGAAATATTCATGTTCTGTGTTCAGGGCAAATTTCCAGCCTTGTTTCCAAAAAAGTTGCAAAGCTGTGAAAAGATTGATGAAAACCATTTTATACCTTTGTGCAGTACAAATACTTCTAAGGCTTTGAATCTTGTATGCTAACTTTGATTTTGATGCCAGTAACATGTTTTTAAAAAAAGTTGGAAAGGAGGCACACAGAGACTGGAAAAGTTGTGCAATTCTAAAAAAAAAACTCCACCTGGTGGAACACGTTTCAGGACTGATTAGGCTGATTAGTAACATGATTGGGCTTAAAACGAGCATTCCAGTGAGGCTGATAAATTATGGAGGAAAGATGAGGAGAGATTCACCAGTCTGTGAGAGACTGTGTGGATAAATAGTTGAACAGTTTCCAACATCAAACTGTGGTACATTCAGTCATTAAAAAAGATTCAGAGGAACCACAGAAAACTCTGTCCTAGATCCCACTGGTGGTGCTGTGGTGAACCAGCTTTGACTTTTTATGGGTCCAGGTTCATCTAAGATGAGGAGAATCATAGACACCGTTTCCTCTGAGCTGAAGAGGAGAGGGGAGGCAGATGGTTTGGAGATGCGTCTTGTGCCGGCTCCATTAGCACTGATCTGGAGCAACATATGTTGCCAACCAGACGTGCTGTTACAGAAAGTCTGATGACAAAAGAGTGAGAGCAAACAACAGTTTTCCTTTCATTCCCCAAACATTTACATAGTGTTGATAAGAAGAAGAAAATCACCCCAATAGAGCACTTTGCTCTCACACTGCTGGCTTCTTCATTCATGCTGCCATAGGCCTAGGCTGCTGTGTCTTCCTGTTAAAAGGGAGTTTTTCCTTCCCACTGTCACCAAGTGCTAGATCATAGAGGGCCACCTGATTGTTAGGCTTTATCTCTGTTATTGTAGGTCTTTACCTTACAGCTTCATGCACCTAGAGGTGACTGTTGTTGTGATTTGGCGTTATAAAAATAAAACTGAATTAAATTGAAGAGGTGACGGAGCACAGTCCAGATGTTTTTTCAAACGTGGAGCTTGTGTTTTTCAAGATCATCTCTTCCTACCTTTGCGTCATCTGCATCCTATTTCAGTTAAATATAAGGAAGCAATTTTGTCTTGAGACAGTGTCTCAAAAATAGTGGCTTGGATTACTCTTGATTTGCCTTTTACTTCTTAGAAATACCCATCATAGGTATGTATTTCTTGTTATTGCAGTTATTTTGGTGCCGTTTGGTAGATGTCCTTATATAAAGTCCAACTGCACATTTATGGTACAGTTGGTAGAAACATGAAGACTAAACACAGGCAGTGCCAGGCCTCATATGTGTCTCTCTCTGTCACCTCATCTTTTTGGTCTGCGATGAATCCAAGCAGGAAACCCAGCTTTGCTCTTCCTCTCCCTGTCTGTGTCTCTTTTTGTATTTGAGACGAGGCCAGCTAAAACACACGGGTCTGGGCAGTGCAGTCAGCGAGTCTGTTCAGAATTAAATTTAATTTGATGACGAAATGGTAATGCAACCAACTCTGGTGAATTTAAATTACAACTCTCCGCTTTAATGAGTAGCTAAGTGGGTTTGGCTGTTAAACAGATAAACATCGGGTCATCTGTGAGCGCCTATGTGTACGTACTGCAAGTGGAAGCGCCGCTTGTAATGAATGATAGACGTATGGATGTAAGGAACCAAAATCAATTAGCATTACATAACCGAAATATGTTTGTATATATGTCTGTGTGCGTCTCCCTCCAACTCCAGCTGACTAAACAAGGCTGCTGTCGGTGACTTGGTGAGGTGAGTGGCTGGGTGGTGGCTGTGACTGAGTGACAAATCCCCGACTGCCTTGTGACTCACACTCAAACAGACAGACAAACAGACACACACACACACGCAAACTTTTCTGGCAAAAGAAAATCTATTAAATGCCAGTTTCTTGGATGGAGAGTTGATTTATTCTATTGTTTATTTTATTTTATGACACCTATTTATATATGCCTGTAGGTGATAAATAACTATGTGTGCATGAGTTGACAGGTTAAGAGTCAGACTGGAAAAAGTCAACACTGCGTTTTGGATGAGAGGGCCAGTCGCATTTAGATTCAAACTTGTGAATGTTTTTATTGTTTTATTGTAATCCCAATATTATTCTAGCCACAGACTGTATATAGAAGATGGCAACAATAACGTCATCTATTGACTTGTGATTCCCTGTTTTTTCTTTGGTATTATTTAATACCAGACTGTAAATGCTTTTGGAGTTGCCTCAAGTGGCTATTAGAGGAACTACATGTCTTGGCATTGCGCCTTGGCTTTATTTCTCAGCCCTGGAGATTGCTGCTCGATTGTAAGGCTGGTCCTGGGCAACTGCCAAAACAGTTGGTTAACTGTTTTATAATTATGATTGTGCAGACCAACAACTAACTGCAATTAAAATCAGTTTTGGGCTCAAAGAAGCTACTCGTGTGTGTGTGTGTGTGTGTGTGTGTGTGTGTGTGTGTGTGTGTGTGTGTGTGTGTGTGTGTGTGTGTGTGTGTGTGTGTGTGTGTGGTTGTACAGTCATAATTGCCTCAAATAGAGCCTCATATAGAACCATCGGGAACATGGGACCAGTACCACTGCGTAGCACTTTGCCTGTTTCTCAGACAGGTCAGTTGTGAAAATGTAATCAAAGCCATGAAAGGACAGAGTAAATAAGCAAAAGGGAGACCTTGAAACTTAAGTGGAAAATCTGTGTCACCGTCTTGACTTCAGTGCAGTGACCAATGCCAGCAATGACCTCTTCAAGTTTGAAAACCAAACCTATACCTGAGACTGTCTGAGCCGTTGCTGTACGGCCGCAGAGGGGAACACAGATGATTAAGGACAAGCTGATGGCCGGAGAGTCCACAAACACACTTGTCACTATTTCACTGCATGTGCCAAATAATATGTAACTGCCAATGAATTCAATTAGGCACGCGCTCAAGTGCATTAGACAGCAGATGAATGTGAAGCACGTACAGCGCAGCGACCGCTGTAATGAGCACTTGTGCCGGCGCTCCGGTCTACGCCCTCACATGTTTCTCCACCCAGTGCATTACGCGAGGCGTGTTGTGTTATTCTTCTGCTCTCGGATTCAGTATGTAATGTGTCACTGGACTTCACTGGACATATTTACATCATTTACCCAAGGAAAAGGGCTTTCACTTTGTTTTATCATCATGACGCTGTGACATACTTTCCACACGCTGAGGGTCACAAACGATGTGGAAAACGACGCCAGATGCTAATCATGATTCTAAGTGGAGCGGCCCCGTGTCTGGAGAGGATCGTGGTAATATGTGAACCCTGATGGTTTCTGTTCTTTGTCTTTCAGACTACAACAGCAGCGATCAGAAGACAGCATGCAGAAGACACGAGCTGTACGTCAGCTTCAGAGAGCTGGGCTGGCAGGTATTTTCTCCTTAAGCTCGACCTAAAAGTTTCCTAATACATCAGTCGTCTAGTCAGGACTAGTTTTTAATTCTAATCAGTGTTCCTACTATGCATACTACAGTATAGTATTATATATATGCTATGATTGTTGGAATAATTGTGGATTTTTTTGGTGTGTTTTTTAAACTCTTACCAAAAGCAGTTGGCCACCATCAGGTGTATTAAGTAGCCGTCTCTTGTCAGACAGGTTTCCTCCTACATATTGTCATACACTGAGAGAAAGGGAACTCCCCTTTCTCTCAGTGTAAAGTATAACTACACATTTATTCCATGAGATGCTTTAACATAAGAAAAAAACGTGTAATTTCAACAGCACGTCTCAGTTTTTCTACATGATAAAGTAGTAAATGAAAGAAACCTGTCAGCATGACTCTGTAAAGTACACTACTCAGTACACATTAGAAACGAGAGGATGCGACATAGAAAAGGTTAAAGGGAGATCACAGTGTGTGTGTGTGTTTACTTAGATACAGAGGAAGAAATAAAGAGAAGGGCAGAGGTGCATACAACAAGCTGTTAACACAGCACTGACATCTAGAGGGAGACTGCCAGCAATCATTCACACACACACACAGAGGAAGCGAGCTGGAAATAATGAAAGGGATTGTCAGAAGAGTGAAAAGGTGAAGACAGACGGTTGATTGACACTGACAGGAAGATGAACTAGATCAAAACACAAATTAGAGTGGGGGGATAACCTGTCGACAGCTCGTCAGAGTCAAACAGTAAGACAGAAAGAGTGGAAGGAAGGAAGGAGGAGAGGGATTAGCTCTGAGTGATTTCACAGACAGCGCTGTGTGAGCAGGGATTTGTCCTCAGAGAGAACGTTAACTCTGAATTTACCAACAGCAGTCAGGTGGGTTACATGAAAAGTGAAGCTGTACTGAACCAATGATAACACAAGTGTTCATTTTTGTTCATCTGTTCATCCCAAAACTAACTGATTTCACGTGTTTCTCTAAGGACTGGATTATTGCTCCTGACGGCTATGCAGCCAACTACTGTGATGGAGAATGCTCCTTCCCCCTTAATGCCCACATGAATGCCACCAACCACGCCATTGTGCAGACGCTGGTAAGACCATCCCACTACGGTTTACCGCACTAAGTATGTGTGTATTCTTAACACAATGAAGAAGAAGTCATTTTAGGCCTGTCTCCTATGTCTGCCAGAATTTTGTGGTAGTGCTCATACAGTTTTTCCTGTGGATTTAGGATTGTTGTAGCAACACTGCAACAAGATATAATAGTGGTCTGTTGTGGACATCGCGTCTAAATGACCTTTAAAAATAAGCACAGGAGCATATGAGAGTGTTTCGACGGTGTATTTTTAATCTAGTCGTCGTGGCCTTCTTAGGGGTATAAATATCGGTGAATATATAGTGTTACAGTTCTGTGAAGCTCAGTTAACTCCATTAAATTTACTTGTCATGGACAGTCAAGACATATAAGAGGAAAATGAGGTGCATCCACATATGGAGTAACTGCTCTTCTTCTAGTGGCCACTTGAGGCAGGCTTCAAATGGAATCAAACCCCATAGACTTCCATGTTAAAATGCTCAAGTTTACAGTATTAAAAAAATATATTTTTACAGCCTTATCCAAAAAAAGTTGGTCTCTGTGTAGAGTTTCCCTGTTCTAAACAACTGTACAGATGGTAGCTTGTGTTTTCATAACTCCCACCTGGATGCAGGATTTAGGAGCGTGGCAGCTTTGATTGACAGCACAGAGAATATTGCCAAGCAGCTTCTACTGATACTAATTGGAGTTGCTGAATCTCTGGACCACTCTGACATGTTTGTTGGTGCTTGGGAGGATTTTTAATGGGGTTATCAAACAACATAATAAGGTAGTCTGTGCGGGACAGACCATCCAATAAGTTTGTGCTTCAGTTTTCTTGAGTACATTTCTAGCATTTTAGTAGTCTCTAACTTAACTTAGTTCAATTCAGTTTTATTTATATAGCACCAAATCGCATTTGATGGGATGGGACAAAACACACACTGTGGAACAGGTTGCCAATAACAGGTAAACAAAGATTAGCAGGTATGTGTACGTGTACAGTTTGTACGGTTTATAACTGTCTAATCAAGCTTGATAACGTCAGCCATATTTAGACGAGAGGGTGGAGTTCTATGTTATCAGCTAATGATAGCCAGCTTGGTTAGCAAGTTGCTATCTATCTATATCTATAAGCTGTACAGGTGCAGTGGATAGAAAAAGAGACATGTTTGTTATTGCTTAGTAATGATTGATAAAAATATTAGCTTTTCACTCACTAAAACTAAAGCACAAACTTATTGGAAGGGCTGTGAGTACGCTTCGAGCCGAGGTGTGGGCTAGCAGACAGCTAGTGGCTATACCTCCATTTATTTGTGTCTACCTGTCACTTAAACCAACTTTAATACATTTTAAGTGACTGAATGATGTAAGAAGGGCATCCCTACACAGTCAGTTTAATTTAGATGTTACTGACAGAGTCCAAACCATTTTTATATCTGCTGTAAAGTTGGGCCGCGTGGGGTTGGGGATTTTATAACCAGTCTCCAGTGGCCGTTAAAGGAATGTCAAATAATCCTACATTTGGCATGATTTAAAAATATAAAAATCAATTTTTAAATCTGTCCTTTGCGAGTTTATCATCCATTTCTAATTGCTACTTTTTCTGATAATAGAAAGAGGGTATGGGGGATTTCTGACACATAAAGAGGCTGAAGGTCTTTCTCATTATTTCCAGGTGCACCTGATGAACCCCGAGAACGTACCGAAGCCGTGCTGCGCCCCCACCAAGCTGCACGCCATTTCAGTGCTCTATTTCGACGACAACTCCAACGTCATACTGAAGAAATACAAGAACATGGTGGTGCGGGCCTGCGGCTGCCACTGACACGAGCGAAGAGTGGTGGTGCTTCAGTCAAAGTTGGGTGTACGTTGACCTCAGGTAGACACCGGATTCCCGCCCAAATCTTCAACATGCAAAGGAACGTCCAGCCTGAAAGATCATATCCGTGTTCCATTTCCATAATTGTTAAACCTGCTAACATATCAAGTAGCAAGTGACCATTCCCCACCACATGGGGATCATCCATAGGCAACTTCACCTTGTTCCAGTCTTGAGCCACCAAGTTGTCTACCACCCTTCCTGTTAGCTGTGGACTGGGGTCTTCTCTTCATGGGTCTGCAACTGAGTGAATGACTGTGTGTATGTGTGTGTGGGGGGGAGGCATTTAAGCATTTAAGTTTGTATATTATGTGTTTACTGAAGTGTGTGTATGAATGCCTGAGAGGCTACTGCACCTTCTCCCTCCCTGAGAGGGTGAAACTGAACTGTCGTGGGACCAGTCAGAGTGCTGCTTTCTTTCCCGTCTTCTCTCCAACATAGAAAAAAAAAGCAAGGTGCATCGGTTCTCGCAGGAGGCTCTAATAATGAACAGCTTCCCTACAGCACATGACACTGCAGGGCTAACACCCCCGTCATATTTCCAAGTGGTGTGAATCAGCCCGACTTTCTTTTTTCTGTGCAAAATGTTGTTAACCAAAACAATCTAATACAAACTGAATGATACTTTGGAGTCAGCACACTCATATTTCCTTCCTCCCCTCTGCTGTTTTTTTTTCTCTTCTTGAGCCATATTTGCCTTCCCAAAAATATAATATGGACTGAACCAAAGTGACCGCAGGCTATTTTAGTAGTGGACCGCTCCAAATATCCCCCCTGACACCACCACCACCACCACCTCCCCTCCTCCATGTCAATATTTGCCAGGCTGGGGCTGAGCTGCGATTCACCAGGCTGGTTCAACATGATGCATGTTGTGGCTAAACTGATGTTTTTCTCCAAAGAACCGAAGAATACAGCCTTATCCCTCGGACATACCACAAATGGCCATTTCCATGTTGCTGCTCTCGCAAAGTTAACAAACGCTTCCACTCCTGACAGCCCATCATGAAATAGTGGAAAAAAAACATTTAGCTTTCAAGAAAAAAAAAAAAAGCCCGCAGAACGGTTTGTGTCAGCGTTCTGAAATTAGCCGGTTGCTTTTTCAACCCTGAGGGTGAAACTGTTCGGATACGGACAGGTGACAAATTAATGGAAAAACCTGAATGCTCAAACCCTGCAGAGTGGGGGTATCTCGTACTTTTTTTTAAGCATTCATTGGCGGGATCAGTTTGTTCTGTGTGTTAAATCTTGAAGGGAATGGCCGCTTCTAGGATAACAGCTCTGCCCTTTTCATAGAGCCTGTGGCCCTCAAGTCACCAGATCTCAATCCAGTTTGGTCGAAAATTTACCAATCTATAACCTCTAAGTTTTAGAGAGCTGAAGAATTAAAAATAAACGTGCATTCAAGCAGTTTTGCTGAAAAGCAGTGCCCGGTTTTTCCTTTAATTTGTCACCCGTCACGTTGCAACGTCTTCCCAACTGAGTATGTAACTGTGAGCTTTAAATGACATGAGAACTTTTAGAGCATATTTTAATGAAAAACTAATACCAGTAAGAATCAGAATACCTTACGTGCCTAACCAATCATACATTACAAAATATACCTCTGGTAAGCTGCTGTTTACATTTGTGATCATGTTTAGTTTTTTGTAAATACTTGTACATTCTCAGCTTATTTATTGCACCTTTTATTAAAAAGAGAAAAAAAAAATCACATACATTATTAACAGAGATGCAAGAGCAAAATGAAAATGCAAAGTTATTTTTGAGAAAAATTTATTACGAAATCTCATGTTACATTTTGCCATTATTCACTCTTTTTTGTACAAAATCTGTGGGTAGTGCACAAACTATAACCCATGAAAAGGAAAAAAAAAAAAAAAAAAAACATGACTGTGTCACTGGAGTTGCTTAGACCATGTGCTATCCATAAAAACTTTTACTGAGAAAAAACTGCTGTGTCTCAGACTGTTTGAGTACCTGGGTTTAACAATAAATGGTGCCCTGCATTCACACAACACATGCTTTCCACATAACCCGGGTCAAAGAGCATTTGCCTAACAGGTGGGTGCAGTTTACAACACGGCAGTTAATTGCAGAAAAGTGCACTGAAACACTGCAAATGCTTTTTCACTAAGGTCTGACCTTCGAATCCCCCCGAAAATTATTTCTGTGTTGAATTTTAATGCTGCCAGTTCCAACCCACTTCAATCAGAAGCTCATCGTCTATTTTATTCAGGCTGATGGCTCTGGTGTCCAAAGGTCTAAATCATCCCGATACACTGTTCTCAACTTCGGCTGTCGCTTCAGTAAGAATAAATGGAAATCACAGTGAGAACGTGGATACGATGGGAGTTGAGCTCACCCTGAGCAGCAGTTCGACCTTTCAGTGCTGACGATGAGCGACCCTGCTGTTCCCAAATCCTTCTAACATAGGTAGGATAAGCCTGGCCTGAAGAATACAAACATTCACATGTTTTTACATCGACACGGAAGAATGTTAAGGAGACTTCACATCAACGATGGCTTGTCCAAACAGAAGCAGTAACACAAAAGATCAGTAACAGAGCGATGGGGGCAGCATGGTCCAGGCCTAACACTCCCAATGCTAGGAGCAGAAAGGGATGGTCGATCACTGAGACTAAAATAATCGGTCACAATCTGGTAATCATGATTAACAGAAAAAAAAAGTTGTCAGATTCAGTAAAATCACAGACTCCTCCATCACATCTCCTCCCAGTCTGTGTGGTTTCTTCCCTGAGAGTTAAGTCAGACAGGCCATCACTGGCATGACTATGAAGCACCCTCAACTTAACACTCTGCTTCACATTGGAGAGTCACAACTTTTACAGCGTCATGAGTGACAGTAATAGAAAACTAATGGCTTACGATTTCAAAAAGAAGATTTCATGTACACAAATTAGCATTGGGGGAAAAAAAGAAGTCAAATGGCAGAGACGTCAGAAACAGTTGATTTAAAAGAAAAAAACAAACAGGTAGAAACTTTAGTGCCACTGTTTTAACATTTCTTGTATTCTTGTGAAGAGTTCTGGTTCTGAGCAGAGCTTGCAAAGTGGTTGTCGCACATATTACTTCATCTTCAGGCCCAACCAGTCTCAACATGGTTTACAGTTGAGCAAGAGCAATGAGAAGTACGATCACCTTCCAAACACTCTTACCGAATGATTCTGCACTTGAATACCAAAAAAAAAGCTGACTGCGCCAGCCTGTCATTGGATGACTGACTGAGTGGGGGGAGAGACAGAGGGGGGTCTGGCTTTTGTAGGAGAGAGAGTGGTGTCCTATTGGCCAGATATGCAGTGTGAGCGAGTAGAGTTGTGGAGAGAGAGAGCGCCGACTAGCCCGTATCTACAGCTCGTCTCTGGCCTGCTTCATCACAAAGTCGTGCAGGCTCTCCAAATCCCGCCCGCCGTGATGCTCATCACCCTGCTCCCCTGCTCTGAAGATGATCAAGGTGGGGTAACCGCGCACCTGGATAACATGAAAAAAGAATGTCACCAACACTGTCATCACTGGATAACCATGGCTTCACTCAAAGCTGAAAATGTGTGCGCACCAACCACCAAGAGTGTTAAATCTGCTTTAGGGTTTTATTTCATAGTATCTAATTAAAATATGTAGCAGTTGTATAATTTTATGTCTTTGATATAATCCACCACTTTAGTTTTATTCCATACACTGTAACACGCTTAATCCTGCAGAAAAATAAAGCTCACAGAAGGGTACGTGCGCCAGAAACAGTCTCCGAGTGCAAAGCATTCAGCGCGTGGACACAAGGGGAGAATTTCACTTACAGAGTACTTGTTGCAGAGTGTGCGCTCAACAGTGCAGTCCACTTTAGCAATCTTGACATCAGTGAAACCAGGAAATTCCTTCTTGGAAAGATCTTCCCATGTTGGAGCGAGATTCTTACAGTGACCACACCTAGACAGCAGGATAACACAAGAGTGACATCACTCTCACTGACTGACAAATTGTGTTTCAAACACTGGCTGTCAACATTTTAAATCAGGAGTTTAAGCACTTTAGTCACTAGAACAATAATTACTTCAAGCATCTGCAGGTACTTAACATATTTGTTTAAAAATGATACGCTCCAACTCGTCTTACTCTTAGTAGTTTTAAGTCCTCTCTTGCAGACACAGGCTAAGCATTATTTAATACTTGAATTTCTGAGGCATCATCATGATTCATTTGACATTAACAACACACAATAAAGAAAGGTGTTAAAGAATAATCTCACCATGGAGCGTAGAATTTGACAAAGGTGAATCCTTTGGCTACAGTCTCCTCAAAGTTGTCCTCATTCAGGACCAAAACACTGGACTACAGACAGAAAGAGGACAGGAATACAAGTTGGAATTATATGGATCCGTGTTTTTCCTCACCATGAGGACATTATTGCATTATTATATTTATTATACTGCTACTGGAGTGAGAGCTTATGAACTATGTGCACAGATTATGTTCCCCAGTAATGCCCACATCATCTCATTAATAAAATGATATGCAAAATTCTGGCATAATTTAGCTGCCAGTCTCTCACCTAATTAGAATCTGAATGGGTGCCAGGTTTAAAGACCTACAGTGTAACTACTGCATGTACATGTGTTGAGTAGTTTCACTGCAACAGGAAATAACTGCTGCTCATGTGCTGCAGATTCTCAGTAATGGTATCCCGAAGTAGCGCACTACGTGTGTACTGTAATGTAAAAATACACAATTCAAGTCCTCTAAGAATCACAATAACTTTACAGCTACAGTGCCAGGACCCCACTGAATGCATCAACGATCACTGCAATGTGCAGCTGCTGTGTATCTAAGGTCTCTGAGCACCAGCTCAACGGAGCACACAAACGCCCCCACTTAAAAATACAAAACAGGAAATACAAAAGAGGACACCAAAATATTATCAGAGCACAACACCTCTCTGTTGTGAACACCCACCTTTGCTTCCTCTTCAGCTGGCTCTTCAGCAGGGATCTCATTTGCTTTTGGTTCGTCCTTCTGCTCCTCCTGCTTTTCCTCCTCGGTGAGTGCAGCCTTCAGCTGGTTGTCCAAAAAGTCTTTGAAAGAGTCCAGGTCTCTTTTTCCTTTGTACTGTTCTGTCTACGAAAAGAGGACGAGAAACAAGAGTTATTGTAACCAGTGGAACAATATTTTGAATATTTCTTGGATGTACGCATCAAATCTGTTATTTTTCTTCCTATGACCTCTGAACCGAATGAGTTACCCTCAACAGAACACTGTTATTAAGAAAAGCAGGAAGTTTTTTAAGCCACCTATCAAAGGCATATATACTGTGAGTTTCCGAGACCATTTTGATGGACTGATTATACTCCGACTTGGAATTTTAATGCCACAAATGAAACACATTAACCGTTTTCACTGTGATAACATTGGTGGGTTTTTACTTGCCTTCAGATTTGTCTCTGTAACTATTTAAGCAGCTTAGCATGAATCATCATCATCACACCGAAATGATTTTAGCATATGTATGTTTGCATGTTCCACGTCTCCTAAACGAGTGGAATGAATGAAGCTTAAACAATGCCTATGACACCGACTCCCAACATCTGTCTCGCGTGTACAACTATTTTATACAAATTCCACAATCGTACATTTTTGTACATTTGACAGTTCAACTGAGCAGCGAACGGCGACCTTACGGCTGCACAGACTTTTTAAACCTCACTGTGCTCTTGAGTGGTCGCTGATTATTGATCAAGTTATTGAAATAAGTGCAGAACATAGCAGAGCAGACGACAACAACGTGGGGATAAAAGATGAAGTGTGGAAACCATCATTTCATGACACACTTCATGAAGCCACCCTATGCTGTTGCATGCTGGGGCAGCAGGTTGAGGGCACCAACAATAAGACCGGTAACTTTGTGGGGATGTAGCTAGAAGGTGATGTCGGAGAGCCGGATGTTGTCCAAGATAAGGACGATGCTGGACAATACCTCCCACCCATTCCAAGACGTGCTGGCCAGTCACAGGAGCACGTTCAGTGACAGACTGAGATTACCCAAATGCACCACTGAACTACACTGGAAATCATTCCTGCCTGTGGATACTGCCCTGTACAATCCCTCCATCTAATGCACAGTATTATAAGGGCACCTCGAGTTCAATTTTATCTATATTCAATTTTGTGCAATACACTGAGATATTTATATGTTAGAGCTATTTTGTCATATTTTGTATTACTGAATTTAGTTTAGTCAGTTACTGCTCTTACTGACTTGGAGCAAGTGTGACTACATCATTTCATCTGGAATTAACAAAATATTCTGGTGCCCATGACGCATCCTGGTCAGATACCCAAACTACCTCAAATGGGTCCTTTCGATGTGGATCAGCAGCTCTACTCTGAGCCCCTCTTCAATGACTGAACTCCTCAGCCGGTCTCTAAGGCACCATCCATTTGAACCTTTTATATTTTCATTTTCCTGACAGTTCTGTTTATTGACCTAACACCTAAGCAAACACCTGTGTGTAGCGCTGGGATCTACAGGCTGTGCACATGCATACACGCAGAGCTAGTCCCAAACGTTTTGCATACCTTTTCTCCATTGTAGAAGAAGAGCAGTGTGGGATATCCCCTCACACCATTCTCAGAACACACCTCGTAGTGCTGAGTACAGTCCACCTAGTTCACAAATACACAAACTTGTGTTATTAAACAGGAATGTTGCAACACTGCAAACACTGGCTCTGTGAGCTGTTTTTATAACACAGTATGCAAATAGTTAGCTCCTCATATGATCAACATCCTGGTCTGTCACACAGGATCCTGACAGGAATCATTTAAGAGTAAATAATGTTTGCCACAAGGAGAGCTGGGACTAATTCAAGAAGGTTAACTTTCATTGTAGTGAGTGTCCATCTGTTCTGTTGTTTTAACATCTGAACCCACCTTTCCTATCTTCACATCGTCAGAGTGCTCAAAGGTGGTGGCCAGCTGTTCCCACGTTGGGGCCATGGCTTTGCAGTGACCACACCAAGGTGCAAAGAACTTGATAAAGTGGGCGCCTGAGGCAGGAAGAAAAGAAAGAAAGGGAGAACATGAAAAGCCTTGCAGCATTTGCACACCAGCTTTTAGTGAATTTATACATTTGCACAAAACTAACAAAGCGAGGCTGAAGTTTATTGGTCCAGAAAATGAAGGTAAGAAAGCTGATTTCACTGCAAACTCAACACAACCTGCTGTAAATGGATATACACCTCTTACAGCTCACATGAACCAATTAAGCAACGTTTATTGCAGCCCTGTTGCCAAGATGTGAAGGTGGGGACCTATAAACATCGTTTTAAAAATACCTATGTCATATCCTGCCGATTTTCATCTCCAAACAAGAAATCATTTATTTTTTTTCCTTCAAAACCAAAACATTCAACTTCAGTGGAGCTCAAGAGCCGTAATTTCAGCGAGACAATTATCGTGAGCGGCGTTTATTTTTGCAGTTGTTGCCTCAAAGTCCAGAAACGTGAGGCGACGGGAGACGAGGGTTTTTACAGTCGGCTGGCTTTGACTGACGCTCGGGTACTCGGGTGGTGAAATGTCAGTTATGTAAATCTAGTTAATGAGGTGTTTCCATTCTCCAATGTGAGATCCAGAAACTCGGTGTGGCTGAAAACTGAAAGCAGATTCAAAAATGACAGCAACACAGAAACTGCTTATCTGTTACAGCAGGATGCAGCTGCGTAAATACGCAAAGTCGCTTGGCTAATTACGTTGCCTAACTGAAGCTTTACACAGCATCTCTTTTAATGCATCTTTACCTTTGACTATGTGGGTCTTGAAGTTGAGGGCGGTGAGCTCATACATTCCCTGTTTGGGCTCTGGGGCTTTAGGAGGCTCCAGTTCACTCTCTGGTTCCTGCAAAACATTCAGCAACAAAAAGCATGAGCATCAGTCTTGCACTGGTTTGAGGATGTGAGGTTATGACTGAACGAACACCAAACCACTAACCGAAGGCTCCTCTTGGAGCGTCTTCAGCATCCAGGTCTCCAGAGACTGCAGATCTCTGGGGCCCTGGTACTTCACTGCTTCCTGGTCAGGCTTAAACAACTTAAGCCTGCACATAAGACAATATATTCAACTCCATGAGACGTGGCATGGCAGATTTATAATTTCAAATCTACAGCTGGATGAGAGAGTTAAAGTCAATCTTAGCTATAACTTTAACCATAAAAACAGGAATTCTGTCAATGATTATGGAGTAAACTGCTGCATTTGCAGTTACGGTATGCATGGTGCAACATCCAAGTTTCAGCCATTAAGATAATGGCAGAATATTCGACCAAATGCATGTCAATGTGTCACTCCTCTGTCAATCAGTGATGAAAAAGACTGTTTACTTCCATGATCTAAGAGGAGTTTAAGCCTAAATGCTTCAGCTGCTGCGTTATGCTCTGTTGTGCTTCTGGAAAACTGACAAATATATATATATATATATATATACACGGAGCAATCGGACATCAATAAGTGAAGCTGATGAGGTGTGAGTGTAGTACTTACGTAGGGTAGCCTCTAACGCCGTGGTCATTGGAGCAAAATTTAGTGTCCTGGACACAGTCTACTTTTACCACATACACCGGGGGGTCATCCATGCTGTTGTATTTCTCTGCCAGCTCGTTCCACGTTGGCTGTAGCCTCTGGCAATGGCCGCACCTTGACATGAGAGAGGCAAACATGGGGGATTTAATGCATTATGGAAAGCTGAGAGTTTATATTTTCATAACAGTGTATGTGAACACTGTATTCTGGATGCAGACACAGGCACACTGCTTCAATATTTTCTGCTTCCTGTTATTTGACAATAAAACCAACACATACCCTCTCCATTAATGAAAAGGTTAAACAATCACGTGTAAAAAAAAACCAAAAACAAAAGAACCCCTCACATAATCTCATAATCTCTGTCTTTAGCGTCAGCTCCCTGTTTACATTATGCGGTGCATGGTGACCAAATTAAACTGCATAACAATAATGGCATTATGAATTCTTGTTACCCGCAAAGGACCTCTAGGGGGACCGTGAACCTCAGTTTTGCAACAACTGTTATAACATCAGTCAATCAGTGCGTGCCACGTAAGCGCAGCCCTGTAAGAACAACTTTGAACTGTGGCTGAATAACTCCTGCTCTGTAAATAAAAGCTGTTTAACTGTTTGAGTACAGCCTTCAACTGCAAACCTTCATATTGAATGTTGGCAGCTAGCGAAGTGTTAGCATAAACAACAGCGAGGACCGCGTAAAAGAAGAAAATGCGTTTCATTTCGCTCAGCTGCACTTGGCTATTTTGGCTTTGCTAGTTAGCAGCTAAGCTAACATCACTCAATGAGCGAAAGGAATGAGCTAGTGCTAACTAGCCTGCGTGCTAACTAGCTTGCTTGCTAATTTGCCGGTTTGCTCCAATCCAGTATCAGAAACGCTTTTGTGTTTTCAGTAGTAATTAGAATATTAAACACATAGACAAGGTACTTTGGGGAAAACTGCTGAAGTCCGTGTGAAAAAAAAGAAAAACTTAGCGAGCGTTTACTTACCATGGAGCGTAAAACATGACAAAGTGGGGTGCAGTGGGCACCGCCTCGTTAAACATATCCACCGTGTACGTGTGCTTGGCATGCTCATCTTCTTCTGCTTCAAGGTCGCATAACACACCAGCAAGCAGTAACGACAAGTGAATAAAACGCAACAAAACGGGTGTGCGGTGCAGCGATGAAGCCATGGTGAATCTCGGCAGCTGAACGGTGTCCCTGCTGGTGTGAAAGGACCGACTTTCTGCGAGCACGCCCCTCTGGCAGCCTCTGACTCAAAGAATGCCAGACCTGGATGGGATGCTCCAAGATGGAGCTTACCACAGCTGCATATGGGCATCTAATCACGGTGTTGTGTAGATCTGTGGCGGCCCGCTAGCGCTTTGCAACTCTATCAGATGTGGCAGGTTCAAACAAGTGCCACTTTACAAAGAAGTGTGAAAGCCTGTGAGGTATTACTGACTCCAGGGGGATGATATGTATATTATAATAAAAGGTGTGCAAATATAATAATATATATAACAATAAATATAATAAGAGTTCACTATTGCCATAGAAATATATATTGAGCAGCAGTTCTCTGGGTAAAAATGCCTTGTTCATGCCAGAGATATCAGCTTTGAGCAACAGTAACTCAAATAACTGCTCAACCAAAGAATGCAGAAGAGCATTTCAAAGGAATGACATGTTGAACCTTGAAGCAGATGAGGTACAGCAGCAGAAGACCACACTGGGTGTCTCTCCTGTCAGCTAAGAACAGGAAACAGATTACAGTTCACACAGGCTCACCAAAGCTGGACAATAGAAGACTGGAAAATGCTGCCTGGTCTGATCACTCTCGATTTCTGCTGTAACATTTGGATGATGGGGTCAGAATTTGGTGTAAACAACATAGATCCTCTTACCTTGTATCAACGATTGGGGCTATTTTTGGTTTGGATCCATGGATCAAAGCATCTGAGGAATGTTTTCAGCGCTTGGATGAATCTGTACCATGAACAACTAAGGCAAAAGAGGCTCCAGTACTAGCAGGGTATACCTAATAAGAGTATCCAGAGAGTGTAGCTTCATTAAATTCCCATATTTTTTTTTTTTAAATTTTGGATCAACATATGCAGCATTTTATGGACTTCACTAACACTTTGACAGTAAATTTAAGATGATGAATGTGAAGTTAAATTTTTAAATGTTAAAGGAAAGTTGAAGTCATGTAGAAAAATCAAATTAGAGAGATTCAGGAGAGTTTGTTCCGCCTCTGCTGGTGTAAGGAAAAGCCAAATTGGTCTATTACAAATGGTCCAGTAAGTTCGGGTTGACTGCTCCACCTTGGCCGGCAGCAGAAATTTCCTTCACACCTGAGGCTCTCTTTCTTGAAAAGACAGGCTGCTCTGTTAATGCCCAGGGGTGTAAATCTAGAAGTCATCCATGAAAAAATGAAATATTGTGAAAACAGACCACATTTAAAGTTAATATTTTTGCTTTTGCTGTTAAAAAAAATGCATCTCCGGTGTCAAATCGCTGCTGGTTCAGATGGCAGACAGACTGTTGGTGTTCTGCACCGATGGTCAGATATGAGTCAGAGTTGCCTCCTCCTCATCACTGGAAATGATGTTTTAAAGTGAGAACATTTTAAGCAAACATAATTAATCCAATTTTTTACACTGGTTAAATAGCTCGTCCCGTGGGGGCTACAGCCTTGCGTAATGGCCACAGTGGATATAAATCATGCATATATTCCCACGGTGGAGGCTGCTTGCTGTCTGTTCCCAGAGTAGAAAGTACCTGCTGGCTCTGTGAACTGACAGCTCTTTGGAAAGTCCTCCCATCTTTTATTATAGTCATGATTTCATGAAACCAAATGGAGACAACCTTCATATTAACAGTATTTCTCTTTAATCACCCCCACCCCACCCCACCACACCCCCAACCTTTCATCTGGACAACAGTTAAAATGGAAAAAGGAACAAAGAGGTTACAGCATGGAAACAGACAGAGATGTCGCCTGCGTGACAGAGCTCTTTCAGATGGTCTACTATGGTGAAAATGATCCCGCCATGCACAGCTGAACTTAGATATAAGTTCAGGCTGAGGTGTTTATGAAGTGCTCTGTATGAGTGTGTAAAATCAGCCAGTGGCAGGAGATTTTCCTGTAATTTCCCAAGACAATGATTGAACTTCCAGCTTTTAAACACCCATAACACGCCAACACACACACACACACACACACACACACACACACACACACACACACACACACACACACACACACACACACACACAGGATTATTCTGTCCACAGGGAGTACATCCACTGAAAGGAGAAGCCACATACTTGTAGCCGACTTTGTTGCCCAGGAGGATTTGTACGCTGATCTCAAGACAGACATGAGGTGATCTTTCACCTCTGGCCGTAAAAAATATACTAGGCTATCTCTTTGAAGACGTGCAGGAGATATCTTACCTTAGAAAGAGAAAACAGATAAATTCAAAGAGTCAGCAGTCTGCCGACAGCTGCATCCTTTTTGGGAGGAGACCACTGCAGGTTTGCTCTTACATGACCTGAAAGCTCCGGGGCTCAAAAACAAAGATAACTGCAGTTCCTCTGTTGGCCACTTGGGCTGGTTCCAAAAGCAAGTCTCTGTAGACTCCCACATTAAAATGCACAACAGCAGCAGAACTAACCTATATCTATATAACAAATGTTTCCCTGGAATAAAAACAGTTTTGATTTTTCCTGTTGCCTTCTATCACACCCTGTATATATTGGCAGTGATTGAAATGCAGCAGGAGTACTGGGAGCAGTGTTTTACCTCCCAAGGACACAACCTTGAAGGGGATAGGAAATGCATGTTGTTATCTTTTTATAGGAAAAACTTTTTGATTGCAGCTTTTTAGTTGGCAGCAATATAGGCGAGATGCAGGTTCATAAAATGCATCAAGGTCGCAGTTTGTTTCCTCTTCTGGGGGCTTTACGTGCTTTTCACTTGCTATAACTCGCTGTGTAGTTAGGCTTAGGTAGCAAAAACTGCTGGGTTAGCAAAATATTGTGGGTTGGGTTTAAATCTATCCCTTCACAGTAAAAGTATCCCCTGCATTTACTTGTCATGGCAAGGGATGTCTTTCCATAGACATGAGTATCAATCTTCTCTCTGAACTTCTGGCATAAGAGCAAATAGGCAAATTACACTAAATGTCAAACTGTTTATTAAAAGAAAGACGCTCTGCAGCCTCGTGTGCTACTGATTGGGCGCGCACAGCGAGCTGCCATCCTAAACTCTTTCATGTCACATCAGTGGTTTCCTGTTAGTCTCTTATGATTGCTCCGATCATATTCCTTCTGTGAGTTAGTCTGCTGTACTAACACCAAGGTGTTGGCAGAATGAGAACTCCCACCCACTAAAGTTTATTTGAGCTGTTTTATCAAAATATGGCCTTGACCCACAGCTCTCGCTTGCTCTTGCTTACGTCCCAGCTGTTGCTCACTCAGTGAAACGCAAAGGCCTCTACGGTTAATTTAAAGTAAAAAATGATATATGAGGTTATTTTCCTTGACATGTACACATGATAAATAACCTCTATGTGCAGGTTGGACTCTCCCAAAGGGGCTTCTATTGTTACCAAGGCAAGCCAGCAACCACACATCACTATTTAATCTCAACATGTCATATAGCCGTGGTAAATATGACCAAATTAGCGCCGACATATTTTACATTTATCCCGCTGTAGTGGAGGCCACATACTTGCGGGTGTCTGCTGGTTACCCATTGTTGATTGCTAGGCACCTTGCCAGGCCAGCCATAGCGTGGTGTAATGGGAAAAAGAAAGATGAATAGACTCAGGGGACCCAAGGACACTCTGTTTATTCTCTTAATTTGCCTGAAGTTGGTGGCTGAGAGTGAAAGAGTCAGCAGGTGGTGAACGGGGTGAAAAGTGACCGAAAGAAGCTGCATGTGTGAACTTAAAATTGTTTATGCCACAGTTACGTTTTGTCCCAGCCCCAAAGTTCAACGAGTGAGAAAGAACTCAAGGCAGGGGACTTGAGACTTTTCTACACCAAAGGAAAATCAGTTTTTAAGTACAGGCTGGTCAGGCACAGGCCTTAGAGAGGACACCAGATTCTTTTCCTGTCATAATCGCAGTCTTTGTCTCAGGCTTGCTTGTACATAAAAGTCAGTATGGGGAAATGATGATCAATATATCCTATAAACTGCAAACACACTACTGGTCCTGATTTCTAACCACCTTTTACCTTCAGAACTGCCTTAATTCTTTGCACAGATTCAAAATAGTGCTGAAAACATCCCAAAATTAATCTGTTGGATTGAGATTGAATGACTCCATTTGAGTAGAGTGAACTCACTGTGATGTTCAAGAAACCAGTTTGAGATGATTTGAGCTTGGCCCTTCAGTAAATGAGTACACTGTGGTCACAAAGGGATGGACATGGTCAGCGACAATACTCATGCAGGCTGTGGTGTTTAAATGAAGCTCAGTTGGTACCAAGAGGCCCAAAGTGGGCCAAGAAAAAAATCCCTCACACTGTTACACCACTAGCAGCCTGAACTGCTGATACAAGGCATGATGGATCCATGCCTTCATGTGGTTTATACTAAATTTTGACTCTACCGTCCAAATGTTACAGCAGAAATGGAGATTTATCAGACCAGACAACATTTTCCATACCTGTTCTTAGCTGACAGGAGGGGCATCAAGTGTAGTCTTCTGCTGCTGTAGCCCATCTACTTTAATGTTTAATGTGTCGTGCATTCAGAGACGCTCTTCTGCATACCTTGTTGTTGGAGTTTCTTTTTCCTGCCTATTGGTATGAGGCCGTCTCGCCATTCTCCTCTGACATCAACAAGGCATTGTCATCCAGAGGACTGCTGGTCACTGGATATTTTCTCTTTTTTTCAGGCCATTCTCTGTAAACTCTAGAGGTGACTGTGCAGGAACATCCCAGTAGATCAGCAGTTTCTGAAACGCTCAGAGCACCCGTCTGGCACCAACAACCATGCCACATTCAAAGTCACTTAAATCACCTTTCTTCCTCATAATGCCCAGTGTGAACTTCACAGGTATTCTTGACCATGTTTACGTGCCTCGATGCAGTGGGGTACTGCCATGTGATTGGCCAACTGGACATTTGTGTTAACGAGCAGTTGAATCCAGTGATGTGGTCGGCGAGTGTCTACTGTCTTTCTGTTCCAAACTGGGGTCTGCTTTTCACCAGTGCCAAGGGAAACACTGAGAAACCCTTTAAGAAGACCTTCTGGAACATTTCAGAGTCTATTTCTGACCAAATCTAATTCTGTCATATAAACATATGGGAATTACCTCTCTGGACACTCACTCTTTCTGTAAAAATGCTTAAAGCATTGTCTTCCCACTACTGAACCTGATGCAATCCAAAGCCAGAAGTGTTTCCATTAGGAAGACCGAGACTCATGGCCGTATTATATCCGGGAAACAGGATGTTACCAACAGAGGGGAACCAATGTCATTTGCAGACAGCTTATGCTTAAACCCATGCCGCACGCACCTGTGCTGGAAAAGAAAACAGTTGGGAAAGGGCTTTCCCACATGATTGGAGGACTTCCAGTAAAAAACAAAAAAAGATTAAAGTGTGGAAATCAGAAAGCACCTTGACTTTTCATCTGGGAGGCTGAAAAGGGGGCGAGGAGGACATAAGAGAAGGTCAGAGGTGAACAAAAGAAAGAGAGCAAAGACAATGGAAATAAAGAAATCGGATAAAAGGATAGAGGAGGCTGAGAGGCTGTGGTGGTTGTGGATTGCTATGACAACGCCCTCTCCATCCAAAGTGTTTTTATGTTCTGCTGCTCTCTGCTGGATCCAGGCAGATGACTAAAGGCGTGCCAGGCCTCATGAGGAATCTACAGCCTGGAAATACTATCATGTGCCTGTGACCTTACAGGGCTAGCTGTTTTCTCTCTTTTGGAAACTCCACACAGAAGCTGTGCACAGGTTGGATACTGACTGCAAATCACTGCTGCTTTCCAGAAAAAGAAACAATCACAGGGCAAAACTAACCAAAATCAAGAAGAGCCAAAAATGTCACTGCTAAAATGTCTTTGCTAAGATTTTGTTTTGTTTTGTTTTGACCGACAAAAGGATTTTTCAAGCAAATCTCATTAAAATGAATCTACATAAAAATGGCCACATAAGGTTTGAATTAAGATAAGTAATAGCAATAAAACAATACACAGGAGCTCATTTCACCTTAACAATAGCATGACGTGGAGCTGCACAGCTATCACAAAATGATATGATGACAGGTCTCTCTAAAAATGAGATTTTTAATCTCAATGAGATTTTTACCTGGATAAATAAAGGACTAATATAGAATCAAACCAACAAATTCATTCATTGAGAAAGCTCAAGAACACAGAGTGGACTACTGTAAGCATTGTCTTATGACCTGTTTTATCCAAAGCTTCAGACTGATTCAGACGGATTTTTAGCTCAATGGCAATGCTGCTCTGTTAGTGAACCGACCCACCACTTTCAGGTGAAATGGCACCTTTCCAATCAGTAATCACACAGACATTCATGGGGTTCATTATTAAAGGATACTTTGGCATGTGGACTGCAGAGGTCCAGAACTGTGTTTTTTTGTTTTTGACTGGTAGATGATCCAGTATATCACCTGAGCCACAGCAGTTTCTAATGTCTGGACGATTGGATGGGTTACTGTGAAATCTAAATGAATTCTAACAACTATGTTGATCCTTTAAAACTTTTATTTCTCTGAAGTTCTGGGTTACTGCACCAAAACAAATGTAATGCTTTCCAGCCTCAGCTACTTCATTTAGCAATTGTTAGGAAGACAACATGCTATGCTATTGTGGTGAGCCATACACAGCTAACCCTAACTGTTAACTATGACATCATAAGTAGTCTGATTAATCATATTTATTACGGCTCAGAATAGAGACACTGCATGTCTTTGTCCTCTCTTCCTCCCCTCACACCCAACCAGTTGAAGCAGATGGCCGCCCCTCCTTGAGAGTCTAGTTCTGCTAGAGGTTTTTCCAGTTAAAAGAGAGTTTTTCGTTCCCACTGTCACCAAAGCGCTTGCTCATAGGGGGTCATATGATTGTTGGGGTTTTCTTTGTATTAATGTAAGGTCTTTACCTTAAAATATTAAGCGCCTTGAATCAACTGTTGTTGTGTTGTTGGCAATATATAAATAAAACTGAATTGAATTGAATTGAATTGAATTGACTCTTTCCTCAAGTACATCCATTGAAAATTTGTCAGGACTTGTCCTTTTGTAGTCTTCTAAATATGAATTCTATATTAGAGAAACGATGGAGATCTAACTCTGGATACCTTATTGTAAAATCTGAATCTCTGCATGTGTGCACTGCACAGACACATGACCAGCATTCTTACTTTTTGTCAGATTTTGTCATTAAAATGCTTCAAAATCACCAGCACCGTAAACATGATCAGTCCCTACGCAGTTATGAAGGGAGGAGTTAGACGGAGTAAACCTAGACTAAACCTAACAAAAACTCGGCGTTTCCAATTCCATGTAAACCCTGCTAATTTTGCCCACACCGATCGCAATACAGTTGTAGCTTGGACTGTCGTTTTTTCCTAGCTTGGATTAATTTGAAAAAGTGTCTGAACTGATGAAAGAACCTACACAGCTCTGCACTTTGATGAATATTTATACCTGTCACATGAGGTGAGACATCGCAGGTGATGACGGGACCAAGCCCGACTAGGAGGCTGCCTTTTACAGACACTTCTTGGTTCACAGCCTTTCTGTAAAGGCCCCACTTCCTTCTGGTAAAGCCATCAGGATATACTGACCAGGGAGTGAGGGAGTTGAAGTGCAGCAGAGAAAAAAAGTAACAGAAGAGAGGAAGGAATATGAGAGAAGAGGAGAAAAGAGAATTGGGATTTATGGACATCCTAGACATCTTAGCGGTTCAGTTAGTCAGTCAGTGTGACCAACGATGCTTCCGGAAACCCGTTTTTGCGTGTTTTATGTCCAGTTAATCAATAATTCTCATTATCAAAATAATATTTTAGCATAAACAAAAACATACACATACATCCAAAGTGTCCTTGAGCAAGATACTGAATTACTACCAGCTCCATATGTGCTTTGTGGCTGGACCAAGTGTTTGAAGCAGAAAATGGAGCTTCCTTTGAAGGATCAGAAGAAAGCGACATATGATTTGATTCCAAGAGAAGAAAAGTGGTTGTTGTTACATGTGTGGTGTACGTAGGTATCAATGACAACTTACAAATCAAGAAGCTGCCAGGAAGGCTTAAAGTTACAGGGAAAGTAGACTGATACTTCAGCAGACAGTATTTCATATGAGACGAGCCATAAATGTCATCAATAACCAGAGAGGCTACAGTTTGCCTCAGCAAAAGCCGTATATAAAGACTGTCTGTGGTTTTATTCTCTTTGGACATGCTGCAAGACACTTTAAGAGCTCCCCTCCTTCATTGCATCAAGGTTTGTTTTTATTTTTCCCCACTTTAAAAAAAAATTACAGATGCTGTCACCCACTTACTTGTACTACTGCTTGCTCTCATGGAAAATGTAAAAGGGGCCCAGCCTTTGAGGTCAGGCTGTCATTGCCAGTGAGAGGTGGCCAAGTCACAAAACAGATGTTTACTGTTTTTCTAGAGATGATTTGTTCTCTGCTCAGTGTTGACTCAGGTCCAGCTATAACCTCGGTCACCTTAATAGAGTGCTGAGTTAGAGTGGGAAGACGGGGTCACAGTGGCTGAACCAGGTGATGATGTTACACTGTAAACGTGGGGCTGTATGCCCATAAACTCCATGGGAACTTTATGGAAGTTATGATTCTGACAGGTGAGCGGATTTGTCCATAATTCAAGTAAATGTGCAATAAAAATGATTGGATGAATCGCACGTAGGAAAGTTGTGTCTGCGCGCTCTTGGATGTGTCACCCTGCATAAGCAGTGAGTATGAATGACTTTTAGGAAGCCTTGGTGTATTTCTGCGTGTGTGTCAGCGCAGCATGTGCCTTGATGCGTCTGCAGAGGCAGTCATGGACCGGGTAAAGGTCCCTCCACAGAAGCCATTAAGCAGTGCGTCTGCTGGAATAATGTGTTTGACTTGGCTGTAGCAAAGCAGCAGGTGCTGGGAGGACCGGCTTGGAGCTCCTGCTCCCCTTCCTGCTTTGATCTACAGGCCAGGGACCAGTCTTCCCTTCTTGGTGACTTTCCCTTCCATCTTTTCTTTGTCTTCCTGTTTCTTCCCCTTTGTTCCTCCCTCTTCTGTGCCATTCTCGTTATCTCTGCCCTTGTTTGCTTTGTCTCTGTTGTAGGGATTAAATGTTACTCTTTAACCTTTATGTTTCCTTTCTCTAAGCCAGGTTTCTAGTTGCTAACAATTACATTTTTCAGATTTAGTAGGCAGAGCTCTCAACAGATGGTTGGTGCAACTGTCTCACCTTTAAAAGAAGTCGAGTTACATTAAAAAAAAGGCTTTTTTTTGTTCTTGATCAGAGTGACATGAGAAGTGTGATCTTGTGTCTCTTGTTTTATCTCTACATTCTAAAAATTAAGCTATGGCCAGCAGGCAGTAGCCCATGTTTAGTTTAATGTTACCAGCAACTCTAAACAACCACATATATGCAAGTGACTTCCTGGCGACTTTTATAAGTGCCAGGACACTTTGCATTGTAACTTTATGGTTGCTAAGGAAACCTAGATGTGCTACTTTTAGACCATAGATTGTAAAAGATGGACGTAGCTACTATGATGCCACACATTTGTTTTGGAGCCTTGAGTTTGGCATTCTGGTAAACATATGTGGAGTGTAAATTGCTATTAGCAGAATTATTATTGACAATTATTAATTAGCTTTGTTAGCATATAGTTAACGAGTGGATCCTGTCAAATCCTTAATTTTTGTCCACATATAATGTGATTTGCTCCTTTCACATCTCTTTTTATCTGACAACTGGTCACTAGTGGACATTCCACGTCTCAGTGATGTAGGTAACCCTTTAAGTATTTACTACTCTATTATATATCAGCCAGAAGGAGTGGTGTCCCATCACAAGGACAAGCAAGGCAAGCAGTGCCTCCCCAGCTACATCTAAACATAGACATGAACGTGGTCTCTCTTCTTTCACCTCAAACACTGTTTTGTTGTAAAGTTTCTTGCTTGTTTCACATCTAGCCTTTACATTAATGCTATCAGAAGATGTTTTGTGTGTCTGTGGCCTATTAGACTATATGGGTACATCACAGCTACCTGCTAATACATGCTAAGTGACATACAAATAAAAGCTGTGGCCTACCAGGCTGTTATGGGTGAAATGTGGAAAATAAGCTAGAGACAAAAAAAAACAGTTTTGGGTTTATTTGTTTTTTCGGTTTTTGTAATCTGGTTTCTTTTTTCAGCCATAAATATGAAGCTAACAACTTGCAAATTTTAGCTTCAAATTTAATGTGAAGATGAAAAATAACTATCTGCAAGGAAGCATTTTTTTTTAATTATTTTTTATCACACTTAATGTCCAACTACCCCTTTAAGGTAATGCCTACACTTCACCAAGAATGCTTGTGTTATAAAGCCAAACTTTCTTCCACTTGTGTATTTCTTCCTGGTTACTCTCTTACTGCGAGTCAAATAGTGCTAAATCCAGACTTTTTCTTATAATATATGACTAAACGTGTGTATTTGAATAAAAGACAGCACCACACTGAGCCATAACAAGGTGTCATGACACTTAAAGTTTAACACGGGCATGCAGGAGATGAGTCATAATTTCAGCTCTAGAGCTTCTTCCCCGTTTCTCTGTCTTTCTGTCCCAGCCTCAAGGTAAAGCCATTATGCTTGAAACGAAGAAGCACCAAAAGGTAGCCCACTTTGGAGGAACAGGGGAGGGAAACCATGAAAAGCAAAGCCCAGGGCTGTCTGGGGGCCTCGAGAAAGAGAGAGTTGCCTTTATTGAAGAAGCCCACTCCCATGCATTCTTCTGCCAAGAGCCCTGGCCTCCCTGGAGAAAGCCAGGATGAGAGGCTGAACTCATATACAGATGGGGGTTTGTGGGCTGGAGCTGCTCCAAACACACACTGACGCACAAAAAATAATGCACCTTGTTCCTCTGTCTCCTGCCTCACTCATTGTTCTGTCAGTCAGGATGGTTTTAATGCTGTGATCCACAGCGAGGAATCTCTATTTCCTGAATGGGCAACACACATGCAGGGTTTGTAAAGCAAAACTGATTGATTTATTGGTTTCGGAGGGCTGAGGTAGGTGGAATATTAGATCCTCCTTGGAGATCTCATTGTGGGTTAGTGAGAGCAAAAGCCCTGGTTTAAAAAACAACAACACAGGAGAGAATTTCCACTTTCTTGAGTCCAGTTTCACCAAACTCACAATGGGAGAAACGTTGCTGTTGTGAAATGTTTTCAGCTCGGGGAGCTTTGAAGGGGTTGAGAGTCTTGTGTATATTGGAAGAAAGGAGTAGTGCTCTGACATTCACAGATAATTTCAGTTTTCAAGTTGGGGTGTCTGTCATAACACTTTAAGGATATACTGGCACTGGAAAAAGCATCTAACAGCTTTAGTTCGTCCATTTCTCTCAGCGGTTTGACGCTACGCTGGCAATCCAGTTTGGCTGATCCGTAAAACTTGCGGTTGCAATCTGGAGACCACATGTTGTGTCTTTTCACTGAGAAAGGTTTCTGATTTCATGTACTATTTAAACTTTTACAGCTATATCAGGTTTTTTTTACTGTACGTCTATTAGTGATGAAAATGAAAACTCAGGCAAGCCTGGGGATATGGCTTAAGTTCACACAAAGACAGGAATGCAGTACACTGAGCACCGATACAGACTAACAACACATTATTTTCATTGTTTTTGTTTTACTGGTATATTTTTAGTGTTTCTGTTAGGCCAATCACTGCAGAGAACTCCACCCACTGCACCGGGGCCTTGAATCTTCTTTTATATTTCCCTTTCTGTTCCATAACTTATTTCCTTAAATCAATACCCAGACAATGAGTTATAAATTACCAATCAAGGACTGGGAGAAAAGGAGAAAACTGCGTTCTCATGCTCAGTGGGTTCGATTTAAATCATAACCTTTATTTCACAACGTCAAAACAGGAACATTTACGGGAGGAAAGATGTAAGTCTAGACTTGAATGAGCTGGCAATAGGTCAGCAATGGAGACAGGTGAACAGACGGAAACAGAATTACTTCAGATAGGGCCCACTAAATCTTCATTGTATTTTTAAAAGTGGGTATAGAAAGTGTTTTGATATTAATATTAAAGCATCTGACCACATATGTGAAAGCGATGAACCAGAAATGAATGAACTACTACAACGCTTTGCATGATTATTTTTATAGGATTTCTTTGGAACCATAGACTGTATATAAAAGATGGAAATGTTTGAAAAGCAAAGCCATTGTGGAACTATGGGAAAACAGCTTTCTGACTTTACCTCTCTAAATGTTTTCATGCAGAGTTTATGGGTTCAGTCATGGTTTGTGTCACGCTGGATAAAATATTAGGTTAACTCTTAACCCAAATTTAACATACACCATCCAAGTCCAGGTCTAGAAAGCTCCAGAGTGTGTCTGTTTGTGTAGTCCAAGAGAGATAAGATCAGGAAAATACCTGCTTG
Source organism: Oreochromis aureus (assembly GCF_013358895.1). NCBI lineage: Eukaryota > Metazoa > Chordata > Actinopteri > Cichliformes > Cichlidae > Oreochromis > Oreochromis aureus. The sequence continues at coordinate 13,148,255 of NC_052950.1, forward strand.
GTACAGAAAACAGGGAAAAGTCAAAGCCACTCAGGAGGTATGTTGTTGGCATTGAAGCCAGACATTCCTCAAAGGTTCAAGAATCCAGACGACAACAACCTTTGTTGCTGCTGGTAGCCACTGGTCGATGACAGCCCTCTCCCCGTCATCCCTGCCTATTGTTTGGCCAGTGATTGACTGAGGAAGGTGTTTGTTGTTGCTGGAGCCTTATCTGTGTTTCTTGGAGTTGGCAGGAACGCGAGGCTGCTGCGTTAGCACGGCTGTCTGATGAAACTGAACAGATGCAAAACATCATGTACAGTTCAGCTAATTAGATTCTCAAAAAATGGCCACGGTGAAAGTTTCTTTCAAAAAGAGAGAAAGCAGGCACGAGGCCGACTGTAAGAATGTGCATAGAAAACTGATTTCGCTCACTTTACAGAATGAAAACCAGCATATTGCAGTCTCTGCCTTCTCTGGAGAGCATGTCAGTGCTCGCTAATAAGGAGCACTGGCATTTTTATGGAAAGGTGAGGCATTTAATTTTCAAACCCTTTCTTTCCATTATTGCTTTTTTTTATGTCACCCAGTGCTCATTTTCTAGAGCTGCCAGGGCCTGAGACTATCCAGCATGCTTTGCAAAGTCCCCTCAGAGAAATATCAATTTCATAGAGCAGCTTTGAGAGCTCTCTCGCTCTTATTTAGCGATCCGCTGGGTGAACGTCTGCTACTGCCAAAGAATTCATATTATCACCTAAATTACCATTCACCCAAGACCCATCACCGACTCCCTGGAGTGTTGTTATGTTAGGATATTAACTTGGAAGCGCAGCGCTTTTGTTCATTGGCATTTTCATTTCGCACCCCTTAGTGACTGAATAACGGAGGCCCGTCATGTCGCACAAAAGAAAGAAAGTGAGCCCGCAGAGTCTGAAAATTCTCATAAGCTGTCATGAAAGCGAGGGCAACTTCCCTCGTCACTTTCTATTGTCCCAGCACAAAATATTGAAATTGTGCTCATGTCAGACCTGTTTTTTCCCTCAAATAAAATGAAAGCTGAAAGAAAGAAATTGCTTATTTGTACCAAGCGCTAAGCTTAGCTGAAGTTTACATTACATTCATTTTGTTCCAGAAAGAACAGTACATGAGAAAATGGGCATATAAGCTTCTAACCTGATTTTCTCTCACTGAAAAATCTATATGTGTTACAAATCAATTTGCAGAGCTTTAGTGAAAATCCACATATGCATTGTTAGCAGAAGCTCAAACACCGCTTACATATCCATCTAATCATGCTGTTTTTTAAAAATATATCTGCACATTTAGAGGTGAGTGTTCTTTTTTCTTTTTAGTGTTATTTAAAAGAAAAGAATATTGTACTCTACACTGATTAGTGTGTAATTACATCTTCCAACTAACCAATTCGTTCTCATCTTAATCCCCTAAGAAAAGGAGCAGGCATCGGTTTGTGGAAGCCACCATGTTGCCCGCCATCTTGAATACAGACGGTACGTTCCACCTAATCATGTTTTATGAATGTGGCTAGAGCAGGGGTGGGCAACTCCAGGCCTCGAGGGCCGGTGTCCCTGCAGGTTTTAGATGTGTCCTTGAACCCACACAGCTGATTTAAATGGCTAAATGACCTCCTCAACATGTCCTGAAGATTCTCCAGAGGCCTGGTAATCAACACACCTGAATCACATGATTAGTTCATTACCAGGCCTCTGGAGAACTTCAAGACATGTTGAGAAGGTAATTTATCCATTTAAATCAGCTGTGATGGATCAAGGACACATCTAAAACCTGCAGGGACACCGGCCCTCGTGGACTGGGATTGGGGACCCCTGGACTAGAGGCTAGAGGAGGCAAGTTTTAATTTGTGCCTGTACCTTCAGACTCAAAATATGAAGGAAGAATTTCCTTTCGCCTTAAAGTTTTGTTGTGTAGACTGATGGTGAGTTTGCAAAACAACTAAAGATTTGCTCCCTACATGCAACAGCACCACATCAGATTAGTCTAGACTCCTTGGATGTGACAGAGTTTGCCCTTCCCTGACATTGTGAGCTTTCTGTAGTGGCTGATTTACAAACACAGCAAGATCCTGAAAACTGATTCTTAGAGACATTTGCTTTTATTTGAGCCCATTTCTTAGTGAATCTCACTCCGTGTTATCTGAGCACGTCATCCCTGTGAAATATTCCGTTCTGTTCCAGCGGATGTTGGAAAGCTCTTTTTCAGACGCTGTATCAGATTGCATTCACCAGCACACCCTCTTCTCCGTCCCTTGCCCAAAGGAGCCCCATCTGGGTGCTGCTGTTTCCTTTACCATTTATGTTGGCACGGACAGCAGCACCACCATATCCAGAGAGCACTTCTCTGCCTGCAAAACAGGAAGAACGCACTGCTTTCAGATAGACACTGGAGACAGAAAACAAGCCAGCAACGATCCAGAGGCAGACAGAGGAGGATGGTAACGGGAGATTTTGAGCTGGTGCACAGCCAGTTTCTGCACTTGGCATCGTCTTACTGGATCACATGCCCTCGTCTGTGGACAATCTCTCCGTCCCAGCAACCTATGAGGTTGGGATACTTAATAGGCCAATGTTGTTTGTCGCATATCTTCTCCATGTAAAAAAACATCGAAGAATTCTGTTTGCCTTAGCCCTGAGCGTGAAATATAAGCTACTTATAGACACTGATCGATGGCAGTGACAAAGCAGTTACTTGGACAGGTGCTGAGGTTTCTGGCTGTACTTTGACTTAAAATCAAAAATTCCCATGAATGTCAAAGTCCGGTGTTATTGCAATCCTTTATTCGCAAACAGCTGCTGATCTAATTCCCAGACTGCTTCAAGTCCATTTCTTTTGGCAATGAGCATGTTTTTATTGACAGCAACAGCCTTTTAGCGCAATCAGGAAGGGACAGCGGAAAGTTACTGTACATTCACCTTTCAGCTTTCCCACACTGTCTCAGCCTTGTTAGCGGGCTGATATGTTCTGGGTGTGTGGGTTTGAACCAGCAAAGAGCAAATCCTGCAATGGACAACTGAGTGGTCAAACGTCTGACCTTAAATCTACACGAGCATCTTTGCAATCTGGGTTTAAATCCAGGCAGAACTGCTCTTTTTAACTAGTGGTATGATTATTGGCTGGAGTGTGAAGTTCAAATCCCAGATCCCATATATGGTATGACCAGACTCATGCGGTGCAGGACTTCAATTTTCACCATTGCATTTATCCTGAGTGAAAAAAGCATAGCCAGAAGAGTATGATGAGCTCCACCAGCACAAAGTGGTAACTGTCTGGTGTTACTACAGGCCTGGGTTCAAACACTGTCACTGCAAGGCCAACAGGACTTTTATAGGGCTGCAACCTATTTTTACATTCAAGTCAGTTTAAGAGACTACGTAGTTTTGTTGAATTAAGTTTATTTTTTAACCTGGCATTACACAACAATGATTAAAACTCATTACAGCAGGTGTAAATACCGAGGCTGTAAGTTCATGATCATAAACACCTCAGTGAAAAGGTAGCTCGCTGGCAGAGGTCGGCCATGTTCCCGTACTGTCACTCCTTGTCAGCTGATGATGGCTTGTCTCCACGTTGGACAGCTGCAGTACTGGGGCAGAGGGAAAGCATATGTTGGCATGCAGACATGCACAGAACAGAGCAGCGCTGGCCTTTTGCTCAAACATCTGGGACGTCTGTGCCCTCTGCGATCTATCGTGACGTGCCAACCACAGTGCCCTGCTCTGACTTGCACAGACTTGGGCAGAAAGCACAGAGAGGGTCCTTGCACAAGAGCAGTGGGGAAGGCTCTCTGCCAGCCCAATGCCAGAATGTCACTAGTCTGAGGAAGGTCTCGGCTTTTAAAAGTTCCTACAAAAACGCTGCGTTGCTGCAGTCGATGAGTGACCTGTTGTCCAAGCGCGCTTCCTCGTGGGATCATTAGACACGGCTATTCAGACGTCCGGTGTGTGTGCAGTTTGAAGGGAGTGCAGGCGTTTGAGGGGAGGTTCTGTTAAATATTTCTCCTGCTACGTTCTTTGAGATGAACTCTGTTCTCAGCCAAGCCAAGAATGTGCCACCCACCCATCCATTCACCTGTCCCAAAGTGTGCCACCGTGTGAGAAAACAAAACACTTCATTAAAAGCAGAGCATGTTGGTCACGGTCAAGACCAACAAAGTATTTTAGTTCTTTTCCAGTTAATATCACTACATTTACATGCTATTGTGCTCATAGGCTCAAATTTACACTTGTTAGGAACACTACACACAAAGCCTGACGACCATACAGGGCTACAGGGAGATTAAAGCCAGAAAATCCAGATTTGATTTAGAATTTCTTTGTTTTCACATAAGAATATTCGATTTGAGGTGGCAGGAGAAAGAAAAAGAAACAACATAAGCTGCTGCTGCATATCGGTTTCAGCAAAAAACTTTTATCGTGACAGTTTGTTGACTTGTAGCTAAAGTGAGAGGTCACATGTTCCAAACACAGCAGAGGTGGTGAGAGACGGTTTCTTCTTCACGCACACCTGCCCACAAGGGCTTCTCGAGCGTTTAACGACCTCGCTTTAAGTGCTCGGAACATCTCCCCGTGGTGCCAAACTCAAGGCTGCTTTCAACACGATGTTAATTTACCATCAGGACCCTTCAGGCAGACATCCATTAAAAACCTTAAAATGTTGAAAATTTCACAGCCAACGAACAATCAAATGACTGCTTGTTTAAAAACGACATATTCCAGGCTTTTTCTTTTCTTTTTTTACATGCTGTACATATTCCATGTGCTTGAGTTTGAGGGCCTGTGAAAACAACAAGTTGTTAATCACACTTTCATATTTCACGATTTGGAACTTGCTGAATTTAATGCTCTTTTGCTTCCAGCCATCAAGTACACAGAGCAAAGTCAGTAGTTTTGTTTAGTATGTGTAACACAGGCGTGCAGGACCGACTGTATTCACTGAATAAGAGAGGGCACATTGTGCACTCGCATCCTCACGCGAACATCAGCAGATCAGAGGGTAAACTTGGCCAGCTCCTTCTTCTTTTCGTTGTATTTAGTGCTGAGTTGTCCTACAGCCCGTGCGTGCTCTTCATCCACCTCCTCCTTTAATCTCTGCTGCTCCTTCAGGAACTCGGCCCAGTCTTCTTTCAGCTGCTCCATGTTCGCCTTCAGCTGGGTGCCCTGGCATGACACGAAGAAATCAAAAGAACTCAAGAAAATGATTTATTTAAATGTTAAAGTGAATCGAGCACTGTGCTGTATAAGGAGGGCAAATTCAAACTATCATAATTGCCTTTAAAGCAACTCTTTTAGAAGTTGCCTTGGTGTGTTTTTACCTGTTGGGCCTCTAGCTCCCTCTGCTGGACTCTCTCTGCCATGTGATTAGCAGCGTCCACTGTGGGACAAAACAAAACAAAACGAAGGTGCGAAAATATTATTTCCACACATGAGTCGGACTCTCCAAGATGCCTAGAAACTCAAGATCTTAGCAGCAATAAGTTCACAGTAAGCTACAGAACATCATGGATGGAATCAACTCAGATACAGCATCTGTCTGTACAATGGTGATAACAACTGAATGCTGGTTATGATGTTTGTTACAATGTTACTTCCTCCTCTGAGTGGTCATGGCAACAGCCAGAGGAGACATCATACAAACAAGCTTTTGCTGCTACACCTCGACTAGATTTTCTTATTTGTTGGATTTCCAAACATCTAATTTTTCATATTTTCCTCTATACACCTGGTTTTGTATTCATTCATCCACACATGTTGAAGCTGTAGAGTTTGTCTCCATGGATACGAATGAAGAGGTAACATAGAAACTAATGTGCTGCAGAAAAGTACAGAAAAAAATGAAAATACTTAACACATTAACACAAACGACTAAATTAAGTGAATGATTCATGAACTATGAAATAAGATTTAAGCAAAAACCAAAAAAAGTTTCATGTGTGGCTGTGGGTGGAGTAACTTACACCGTTTATTGATGTCAGACAGCTGATGTTTCATGTCCTCGAAATTTGCTGGCGGCATTTGCTCGTTCGTTTCCAGCACACTTTTATTGATGTTCTCCAGCAGACGGCTCTCCCTGTACCCCCGCTTTTCCTGAATGACAGCGCAACAAGTCAGCCTGTGCTCTAAACAGCAGGTTTTTTGCCACTAACTAAAATGAATGAATAAATAAATAAGGTCGCTGAGTGCAAATGTGACAGTTAAATGTGAATTCCTGTCTGCGACAGGACAGCGACAGATATGTGATTTTTGACCATTTATGACAATTATTTGCTGTAATATTGGAAACAAGTTGCAGGTAACTGCCAACTTAATCCCATTCAGTCACGGGCTGATAGCAGACTGACTGTCTTATGGCAACATTTACAGCAGGTGCTAGTGACAGAGTCGGTGTTTTTAACAATCTCAGCTAAGCTAATAAATAAGAATACATGTTAATGCAATACTGTATTTCTTTTGAATTTTTTTGGTTACTTGCAACTTGGTGCTGGTTCTCTGTCACAATGGTGTGAAAGGATAAAGCTGATATAAGTTATAATTGGGACTAGAACAAACCAGGCTACATTTTTAGGTTTTCAAGGGGTCGTTCAGAGAAGTTTGTGGCTGAGGGACTTTATGTCGCACACTTGTGAGTGACTCTATGCAGAGCAAACTCTGTCATGCTTTCACAGTGTACCTCAAACTCTCTCATAAAGTAGCGGATCTCTGCATTGATGACCGGTCTGTGGTCCAGCAGTCGTGACTGGATATCACCCACATCTGCAGGATGAGCACAGATTGGAATAAACACACTTCACACTAAACAGACACATTTAACAACCTGTGTTTTAAAAGGTATCTTCAGTCCCAGCACACTGACAGATCAGCCCCTCTGTCTGTGCTTTATGAGCTCAGCGGTGGTTTTAAATAAGTGCTTTAAAAAGCAGGGAGTGAAGCTGATTTTCTGATATGAGTTTAACTCACCTTTAGCTATCTTGTCCATTATTTTGAGCTCTCCTGTCAGAGTCCCTTTACCTTTTATCCCCTCCCCTTTGGGGCTGCTAGTTAGCTTAACCAACTGCTCTCCAAATGCTAAGCTAATTAACAGCAGAGGACGTAGTTAATATAGCAAAACTATTAGCTATTAAACCTTAAACCAACAACGATGCAAAATCCTAACACATATCACATGATTCAAAATACAAATGCTACTTCCGGGAATGCTTTGGACTGAACCAAAGAGGTGGGGAGGGGTGTTCATGATTTTTAAACGTGCATTTTATTTACATTCTGTGTGGGTTTGTTATAGTTTTGTTACTGTCACTTCCTACAACATATTTTTGACATTTATGTAGGTGTATGCACGAACCTAAGTTGGAGGACAATGACGTGCTGGTTGCTGTTTTCTCCGCAGGCTTGCATGAGTGGCTCTGGCTTGTATATGAGGCAGTGTCGTGTGTAGTGCCTGGTTGTGGACAGCAGATGTCAGTGTTACTCTGCGGTGGAGCAAAGCGGCTGTAAGTATCGCTGTTTGACTCTCAGTTCCTTATCAGTAGAGAAGCCAGGCTGTTACAAGGATTATTTATAAATATATTCATTATGTCAAAATCTATGCAGCAACTACAAAATAAAATAAAAATAAAAATTCAGTCAGTCAAGATATTGATTTTAAGTAGGACTGTACTTATATACTTTTACTCGGTGATAAAATACCGGGTTGCTAGGTTGTGGAAAAATCTCTTTAGCTCGTTTGTACATTTGGATTTAATATTCTTAAACTGTGTTTCGTTTTTTGGGTAGACACTGCCAAATTTACCTTCTGTGATCTGTCTCCTGGAAATCCTGCAGAGTATCTAAACCCAGTTAAATTTATTAACAGCATAATCATATTTTTAGAAATATACCTTAGAGAGTGGAAAACACTGAGTAACATTTCTTTGTAACTGTGTTCTAACTAAGAGAAAGAATACCCAGCAGCTAGAGGAATTGTTCAAGACCAACCCAAAAGTTTCTCCTATTAATGTTTGTAATAAAAAAAAAAAATAAATCAACTTATCTTCATTGAATTTGTTTGTGCTAAATTTGTCTAGTAATTGGAGAGCCATAGTTCTTTTTGATAAAATATTATTTAGATTATCCTGATATATATTCTTTATATATTCTTTGGGGAATGCTCACAACTCCTGTAATAAAACATATGCACAAAGAAAATGTGCAGAAAAAGCAGAAAGTAGAAAAATCATTGAAAACATCATTCCCATTTTGCTGACCTTCATAAGATTAAAATCCAGGGCTGGCAAAAACACCAGTGCCTGAATTATCTTGTCTAAGCAAATGCTTTTTTTTCACACTTCACAAAATGCAAATATATGAGCATAAATGTATTAATAAACTCAGCACTTGTGGCAAGAGCAAAGTATTTCCATCAGAAGTGAGGAGAGGTGATGTTTGAGGGCAAATAAGTTTGCTCGTGAGCCCCAAATTCACTTAGACTGTCATGCTCAGTTAAGAGAAAACAAACATTAAGACACCACTTAAGTCCCAGCGCTGTCCACATTGTTTAGTTAAACACTCATTACATGCACCATTAGTTTTGAGTTGGGCCTATTAAAGAGATTAAATGATTGATCAACAGCTGAGGGATAAAAAAACAAGGCCTTCGCTGACGCCTCGGGTTTGTGGGAAAAAGCTGAGAGGATCTGTGACAACAAAACATGTCAGAACCAGCAAAGGCCTCTCTGACAGGAATGTGCATCCTGTTGTTTACTTATTCATGACTCTGCAGGGTGAAATTAAAAACATTAAGATCAGCTTGGCGAATGGTGGAGAGGCTATATTTTCAGATTTTATAAATATATATTTTTTGTTTAGATTAAAATATCACCTGTCAAGAACCAGAAAAACATAAACAGAGCCTTCAATTATATTTATTAATATAATGATTTTGGATTTTCAGAGTCAGTAAAAAAAACAAAACAAAACATTTTTTAATAATTTAACTTTATTTGTAGTTTAATGTAGATTTCACATGTTGGAGTTTGGAGGTCATTTCTGTAGATAGCACAGAAAAAAAAGTTCCATCATACCCAGTAAACAAAAACGTATCCAAAGCTACGACAATAAAGAATTTGGAGAGCCCAGCCAGCATCAACATAACAAGGAAATATGTCCTTCTGCATTTATTTGACACTCCAGCATGCAGCGCAGCAGATCAGGTTTCCCTGTGTTTCTGTCTTTCTATTAAGGGCTTTTTATTTGACACTCCAGCCAAATTGGGACACTCTCCAAAATTGTCACTTAAAAAAGAAAAAGAAAAAAAAGAAGAGGCAAAGTTGCAGTCTTGTAAAACTTTAAATAATATGTCAGGACTTGAGGTTATTCGACACAGGTTGAAAGTAACCAGCTGTTATTATTTATTGCATTTTTACATTATTGAGCCGTTTCACATAAATCTTTTGAGCAGTAAATGACAAATACAGTTAATTCTATTGTAGGGAGATCAGTAGATCAAACATTATTATACATGTACTCTTTATATCAGGTATTTATGTATTGTTGTGTTTCTTCAATATAATCATTTATTTGAAAACAATAACACTAAATTCAAGAATTAATATAAATGTTATCAGGACTTGTCGTGGGCCTTAATGCATTTTTTACACTTCAATATTATATTATATATTCTAATATGATGCTGAAGTATTCCATATTATTGTGTGGAGTAAGCAGGGCTGAAGCAGCAGCAGTGTTTCTCCTCCTGTGAGTGCACGCTTGCCAGTATCCAGATGATCTCCTGCAGCACTTCCACTAACGGTGCTTCAGCGGTGCAGTGGGACGTCTGTGAGTGTGGTTTACCAAACATGCCTACTGGCCCTGCGAGCTCTCGCCCCGGTGACGCTCTTGCCTCTGTGTGTCTCTCTCTCTTTCCCGGACCAACCACGCTGGCCCTGTAACAACGGTGCTCGCATTACCCACTGGGTATAATTATCCTGCATTTAGCTGCTCTCCGTTCTCTCTCCTTCTCATGTTTTCTCCCTCTCTGTCTCTCTCTCTCTCTCAGCTTGGTTGGGTCTTGACACCGAGGTCCAGGCGGAGGGCCGCGGGGCCGCTGCTTTGTGTTCACAACACGCTCTATGCCACTGACTGCAACACAGTTCTGAACAGGTGGGGCTGCGGTTGATGGGAAAGGGAGAAGGGAAGGGAAGGAGGGGGGGTGTTACTCACTGGATGCTAAGGCCTCTGGGCTGGAATGAAGACGGAGGTGGTGGAGGGTTATAGGAGAGGACCTGCTGCCCAGCAGCCCACCTATGTGCTTTCCCCTTTCTCTCTCTCCATAACCAGTCCCTGTTTCCACTGAATGCTGCTCTCTCTCTCTCAGTTCATGGGCAGAAAGCAGGTCATTCGTCCAGGCGCCACCACTCTCTTGTCGCACTGCTTGCTCGGAGGTGGAATGCTTCAGAGCTGTCCACCGTGGAGAAGACGTGCGACAGTCAGTGCAGTGCAAGACTGGAGTAGAGCAGGAAGGTAAAGAACCAAATAAAAACACTTAGGAGATGTATGCAGTGGCACTTACAAGTCACAAGCCAGTGTGCAGTATGACACTGCCCCACTGTCACGCTGTCCCGTGGCCTGATGGGAAGGCACAGTGGCGGTACATGGCTTACAGGCTGAAAATCAACATATGTAGTCATCATTCTGCGCTTTTCAGGGAAGGAGAAGATTTTTTTTCCTCTTTTGCAGTAAAATCAAACTGAACATTGTCAGACGCATCTTGCAGTGCCTGCCTCTTTTCCTTCCAGCTGGAGATTGGCACTCAAGCATTCAGGGACTGGAAGTGTGTGTGTAGATAGGGGGCGACCAGTGTGTCGGCCGCGATTAGCATTTGCAGCAGGCTCCTGCTGCCATTTCGGGACTCGTCCCAGAGATTAACGGCAACTGCACTGTCATTTCTCCCATGGGGGGCTGTCCCCCTGTCCTCTCCCGTCCTAGCACGGGTAGGGATCGCCTCTATTTCCAAGAGGCAGTGAAGGGGTCGAGTAAGGGCAACAGGCTGGCGGAGGCTCCAAACCTGTTGAGGCAGAGCATCCTGTAAAGTGTCCACAATCAAAGTGACAGATGTAGCGTGGAGGGAGAACTGGACAAAGATATCTCTCCATTTGTCGAGGACCAAATCACTTCTCCAGTCGGAGGCATTTCGAATACACACACACACACACACACACACACACACACACACACACACACACACACACACACACACACACACACACACACACACACACACACACACAGATTTAAATAACACACATGCATACACACACTACAACTTGAGCAGAGGAGGAGTTTAGACTGTGAGGTTTAGGGGAAGAATCGACTCAGCTCCACTTGATGGTTTTTGAAGTTTTTCTTCAGTTGCGTGTGTGTGTGTGTGTGCTGGGTGATATTGGACGTGGGACTCAGGAGAAAGGCAAAGAGTAGAAAAATGGGGGTTTGCCCTGGGGTCACGCACACATGCACTCAAACTCAAACATGCACTCATACTCGCATACACACACATGCACACACTTCTCAGGCTGCTGTGGCATGTTTGGAGCAGTGCCTCGTCAGATTAGGGCCATCCTAGCTGTGTTTGATGGCCAACCTGGACAGACAAGGCCTGCCAGGCACAAACTGCTCAGGCACATGATGTCAGGGCAGAAACACATGCACACACACACACACTTACACACAAAAATTATCCCGCGCCAGACCAAAGAGACAGATGACACCCAGCATGAAGCTAAAGCCAAATCTGTAAGCATCCGCTGCGATCCAGCTGGCTAGCCCTAGGGTACCTGTCTCTGCGAAGTGGAATCAGCGTCACCCCCGTGAGCTGTCAAATTAGCTCACAGGGCTGGAAATGCTGAAGAGATTTGGCCCCTCGTCGTGGAAGAGCAAAAAGAGGGGAGGGGAGGGAGGGTAGTATTAAAAAAATGTTTAGAATTCATCCTCCTGTTGGGAAAAATGGTTCAACTTCCAACAACGTATGAGTCAAGGTGGACTTACTAGTGCGAACCTGTGGACCGGGGGAAGCACTGTGGTGAAGAAGCACTCGCACACTCTTCCAGCACCAACAAACACGCATGCACGCACATGCATGCTGATACTAGCAGATGCACATGCTCTAACATTGCAAAAAGAGCGCCACTGCAAGCTCACATGCCTCATGATTTGCACGCGCACACTCTCGCGCACGTTGCCAGGGGCGACTTTTCAATTACTGCCAGTGCTAAGCAGTCACCTGAGAGAGATGTACCATGTTTGAGTGGAAAGGCATTTCAACCAAGATTTTTTTTTAAAATCTGTTCCTGTCCCAGTTGTTAGACAGCTGTCAGGTACACAATCAGAAATGACATTGAACAAAGCAGCAAATGTTTCCACAGTGAAACTTCAAGGGGAACGATGGAAGAAAACTTGTTTTTTTTAAAAAAAAGCTAAATTTGCAGCAACTGTTGAATGTGTGGGGGGGTTGATCAAAAAGACTTAAGGGTCAGATTAGCCAGATTAGATCACGGAGGTACTGTGGAGTGCAGCGACTTGAATTCAGGGGAACTGCACACACTAAAAACACATGAAACACAAAGAATAGACTCGACAGATACTGAGACTTCTCCGGCTGAGAGATGCAGACCAACAACTTTTCCAGCTAAGAGATGCTGTGGTCATGTCACACAGAGGAAATTTTTAATTAAGTAATTAATTCATACAAAGAATGAGAAATTTAAGATGATTTAACCCAATTAAAACTTGCAGTTGTGCAGCAATTTTCATTATGAAATACATGAAATGTTTATGAGACATTTTGAGATGATTCGGGCTTTGCGAGTGTGTTAACCTGCTGCAGCAGCCATGCCACGTTCAGTCACTTAAATCACCTTCTTCCACATTCTGATGCTCGGTCTGAACGTCAACAGGTCGTCTTCACTTTATCTGCATGTCTTAGTGCATTGGGTTGCTGCCACGCGATTTGCTGACTGTAGATTTGCATTAATGAGAGGTCATTCATCATGCGTCTGCTTTATCTACACACTGCTTGACATGCAGTATGTGAAAAAATACACGCTCCTCTATTAAAGTAGACATTGATAAATATGCAGCTTAGAGTTGAATGGAGCTTTTCTTTCATAGGAATTTCCCCTTTTTCCTGATTTCTGGGCAAACTCTAGTCATAGAAAGTAAATCTTGTTCTTTTTACGACTGCTCCAGAATTAACTTGTTTTTATGAGATTATGAAGTCCTTTTTTTTTTAAATCAATTTTTGCAACTCAGAATCACTGTAGACCTTTTATTTGATCTCTTCAGGGCACTGCCTGGAAACTAAGCAGAAGGAGAGCGGACCCATTCTTAACAAATAAATAAAAAGCTCATGTGAAGTTTCAGCCAGGGCCGAATTCTTCGAGGCCCAAAGCGTCCGTGCCATACTGACCCACTAATAGCTGCAGCGGCTTCTCTGTATGTGAGGTGACATAACGGCAGCAGTAAAGAAATGTGGACTGCCGACAACGGCGTCACTCCCCGGTGTGTGTGACAACATTTTAACCCCTATGGAGAGCCTGTCCTGCCTCGAGACAGCACAGCGAGGGCATGTGTTAAAGAACCTGACAGGAGTTTAGCGCTGATGGCCACCACGGCGTGAGATGGCAGCACCCCTGCTTGAGGGAGACGCTGTCACTCTCTTATGTTTATTTGAGGGTGGGTGTGAGGTGGCTAAACTTCTTCGGGTTTGAAAAGTTAAACAAACACCTTTCGGCATAAGATCGTGTTTAAGTCCAAGAAAAACCAACATAGCAAATATTTCTGCTCACTCAAGAAATGTAAAGTGGATGTTTTAGTGGGGATGATGAAAATGTAATGAAAAGTCCACTGCTGAAGACTATGAGGTGCAGTGGAAAGCACTGGAAACAAAATGCGTACAGCGTGGTTGAGGCGTTGGGCCAACACTAATAACAACTACTAAATGATATTAGCATTCATGGTGGCGATAAATCTGAATCCTAACAACGTCCCCAGAGAGCTGCTAACCTGGCCGCAGACTTTGTGCCTTGTTTTGTCTCAAATTAGGTCAAGCATGAACTTTTACGCTCAGAAATCTGAGGCTCTGAGCTTCGCTTTAGCGCAGTGTGTTGAGCATACGGCTGAGAGCGGCCGGCCCAGGTTCGAGTCTGGCTCTTTGCCCCATATCTTGCCCTCTCTTCACTGTGTCATCTGGGCCATCTGACCTCAGGAAATCACATGATAGGGTGGGGTTAGGTTTCACAATGAGCTCACCTGAAGCCTTGGCTGATTGTGACCTACACCCGTTTTTACACCTTGGCTCGTGTGATTAGGTAGAGGATCATTAGGGGGTCCTTTTGTCCCTCTCGGGGGTACACTCCCACAGGGCCTAAATCTGGGACTCTCCACCATTTGACCCTAGAACTGAAGAAGCTTCTTGGATGAGAGGTGAAACATCTTCAAGCAACTCAAATAAGTCCAGACGCTTTTCTTTCCAAGCTCCTTAGACTGTGTCTATTGAATAAAGTTACCCCTTAATAAATCTGAGGCTCATGACGTGCCAACCCCATCACTTCTCAGCGAATCTTCAACAGGGTAACAGAATACAGTCCGCAGATATAACTACACAAAGGAGACCAGGACAAGACGGCGGCATAAAATGTTATGGACAAACAATATAAAAGCAACTCCAACCAAAAAGGGGCAGAAATGATCTTCTGTCTATACAACTGTCTTAACTTCTCCCTGTCAGTGCAGAAACTTGTAGAGGTCACTTGAATGGTGGTTAGTGTCCGTGCTGCCCTATGGGGATTATTTCATTAAATAAACATTTGCACGTATATGGCTTAGTTATATTTTATTTTTTTACTGCGTACAAGCAGCATGTAAAAGGAGCTTCATGAATGCTGGGTACTCAGTCATCGTTGAGCATGCTGAAAGTTATGGATTGCCGCTCTGAGGTGGTTCTGCATTGCATTCCTCTCCTCTGCTCTCCTCTCTGCTGACGTTTGTCCCTGGAGGTGCTCTCTTAATGTCTTTGACTAAACTTCAGCCAGTCTTGACAGTGACAGTGCCCCATAGGAACAAAGTTGAGAGGATACCAATATGATTGTAATGGAGGGTTTGCGGGCAGGGTCTATCACACTGTGTCACTTATAAAAAGCACAAAAGCCAACTGTCGGGGTGCATATCTGCACTTCTGGCTACGGTGATGAAAAAAAAAACCCCGGAATAAACTACTCGACTGTTCTATAGAGACGCCGTGGAGAGAGGGGACGTTTTCATTTTTGTGTTCCTCCTCTGTCACTGAAGGACCGAAGACTGTGGTGTCACATTAGCCGTAAAGGGGCGTTTTTAAAATAAAAGCCTCGTGACGTGATCTGATATGACTAGTTTCAAACGCTTGCAAGCCTCATTTGCAATCTGCCTTTATTTACCCCGACTGAAACATTTCAGACATAAAGAAGAAGTTTTTAATCAGATCAGTCTGATTTGATTTGTGCCGAAAGGTCTCCCACCTTTATTATGTTGATAATAACTTGTTATAACGTAACCCCATATCATCAATATCAATAAATCAGCCGTAGCGTGAAGCACCTATTTGGTAACAGCCCGTGTCATTAGTATTGCAATGGCAGAGCAGAGTGTGAAATTACATTAGGACAAATAACACAACACATTAAGACCGTATCAGCACTTGGCAAGGGCCTCGGCTCTTCACTTGCGCCTATGCATTTGTGTACGTTAACTGTGTCGGCGTTTATGTGTGTGAGGCACCGTCACATGCTCCTGTCCTTAGGTTAGTGGATGAATGAAGGCTGTAAAAAGGAGCATGACAACTGTGAAAGTCACAAGGGGAGTCTGCAAGGGCCATAAAAATGGCTAAGTTTCCCTCCCTCGGGGTATGACCTGTGTGTGTGTGTGCAGTCATAGTGTATGCATATGCAAGTTTGCAAAAAACAAAAAACAGAACAGATAAGATATATGGATGCATTTGTGTGTTTGCATGTGTGTGTGTGTGTGTGTGTGTGGCATCCCGAAGCAACACACTGGAGTCTATTGTTGAGACTATCAGCACTCTATCACTGCCCCACATCTTCTATCCTCTCACCAGTCCCTCCGCCTCATCAACAGCATCTTTCATTGCTGGCTCATCCTCCCACCTACACCCCTGAGGCAAAGGCAGAGTGTGTGTGTGTGAGAAACTGTGTGTTAATATCGTCAGTATTTCACTTCAAAGACTGGTGGTTTTGGCTGTGTCAAAGTTGTGAAATGTTGCGGCATCTCAGAGATGGATAGATAGTCCGCTGAGTGTGTGTGTTTTAACCTCAGACGCACAATGTTAGAGGATCAGGAGATACAGAGATGACTTTGTGTTTTCCTGTCCAAATGTCGATTTCATGCAACCCTTGTTTGCGGGTTCTTTTCAAAGAGGCCAGTGATCAGCTGTGTGTCATGTGCTGTTAAATTTAGCCTGAACAAGGAGGGTTTTTGGGGTTTCTGAGATCAAATGCTTTAACACTATACTTAAACTGCAAAAACACACACAAATCAGCAACTGTCCCTCTGGGTCACACAGCCCTGCAGATTAAGCGTTTTTAAGGACATGAATTGTTTCTGTGACGTTTGAAATTAATCAAAAATGTGTATCAATTCAGCTGATTAGCTTAGTGAACGAGCTATGAGCTTACTGCCTTGTATTGAGATGCGACTGGTGCTTGGATTTGAGGGTGTGAATTGAGGCCTCTGGGCCCCCTCACATTGACAACAAGGCCCACTGGCTATTGTACTGTACAGCAGGGCTGTAATTCATTTCATGGGACGCAGCGGGAGAAAATAAAAGCATCCCTCAACAGCAGAGTCTACAAAATGGTAAATTAGTTTGCCTTTAACCTTTCAGCAATATGTTTGTCTTCTGCTTATCCATGCCTGTCACTGTTAAACACACACGCCTGCATGCCTAGAAGTCTCAGTCTACCCAGAAACTGAAGGTTTTTGACATGCGTTTGAATCCAGTGCTGAGAACTGCCATTATTTGTGAGATGCAGTAATAAAAGCAAATTATTTCACTCCAGACACGGTGATACAAGGATGAGAGAACTGCAGCAAATACTCAGTCAAAAAGAAAATAGAGATCCTTCACAAAGCTTTCTTCTCACTGATTGCAAATCTTATGTCTCCACAAAGTCTAAGACTTATCAAAATCAAAATCATTCAGGTTCACTGGGGGGCAAGTATTCTATCCTCGTCGTCCTTTCCCACCTTGCACGTCTCAGTCGTTCTCTGATCTCTGTCTCTAAACGACTGTAATGACACCGCCTCGCTTTTCTGTTCTGTATCATGTGCACGTATCTCTGAACTGTGTTGTTGTTCATGAGAGCGAGGCACGGAGAAGGCAGTCATCTGAGTAGACTGAGTGAGTCAGTGTTGGCTGGGGACGTGCTCTGCCAGATTGCAGCTTCATGCCCTTAGTCCAGTATAAAACCAGTCAGCGGTGAAGCCACAAACTCACAAACGCACACGCAGGAGTTAGCTGGGCTGTGTGTCTCTGGTCTGTAATTATGATAAATTAATTAAAGCACTGTTGGCTGTCTGATCTGTCATTCTGCTCATAATGATGTGTATCACTATACTGTGTTTGTGCGCTAAAAAGGAAATCATTCTGAGCTACGATTTCACTAATTCATCTACACAACACATCATTATGGGGGATAGACGACAACTTTTCACTTAAGTCTGTATTTTTTTTCTTAATTTGGCCCAAATACTTCCTCGTAGCATTGCGACAGATGCCACCTTGTGTGTACTTTGGAGCTGCAAGTGAGAAGAGGGTACAGTGCTAAGTTGCTAGCTAACGCTTGCTAACAAAACTTTAGCTCTTCTGCACGCTAACACAAAACTAGCCAAGAACCCAGAATGATGTTAAAACTGAGTGAATGCTGACCCCAGCCCAGCAGCAGACCCCGAACTTCAGCAGGGAACAAAAAAAGAGTTGAGCAGTCACGCTGCAGCCTCCATTTCTATCCGTTTCTACTGTGGTGGTGAACACGTTGGAGTCTCTTTATGCTAGTTTTCAACTTTGCTTTGTGTTGTCGGTATTTTTGTTCATACCTAAAAACTAAAAGGTAGGTTGTACGATTTGTGTTGGTGTGTGGAACTGTAGTGTCAGGTTTATACTGATAGGTTGTAATTATGAGACAGTAGGTTTCAGGTCATTTTGTGGAGTAAGGTGAATGTAGTCTGAGAAATTAGCTTCTCTGTGTAGGCGCGATTATGCAAACACACACAGAAAAAACACGCATTACACTGTATTGCAAGTGAGGGATTGTGCTACCTTGCTACCTTCCTTTTCCAGCTTTTACACTTTCGAGCTAAAAGCAATGCAGCAACTAAAACACAAGAACTTCACCCACACAAAACCTTTAAAACTTCTGCACAAAATCATACTACAATACAGTTCTCATGAAGAATGGACAGTGTTTTTTTCAAGGCCGTAAAAGTCTTGGGTAAATGAACGCTCATATCTTCATAGCTACTTATCCACTTCAGGTGTTGGACCTGCAGGGGTGGGGGAGGGGAGCTGTTGTGGGCATATTATAAATTATATAAGGATTAACTCAAGTGCTCATTTTAAGGAAGTGTAGAGTTTCCTACTTCTACTTTGACTCAATTATCAGCCACAGAGGTTTTATCTCGTGTGTGCCAAACAAATATTGCTTAAGGCTGCTGGCATTTAACATTTTCAGTATACTTAATCATCTGCCCATCTGGATTTTTATTTTTCTATCAAGGCAGGTGTCCCCATTTGTTCTGTTCTCATTTTGTTTGTTTTTTTCCAATGAAAATAAAAAAAGGAAAACCTACTTTTTTTTGCTTTCCGCATTAATATAGAATTATAGTTAAATAACACGGGTGAATCTTGTTTATGAAAACGATGCAAAGAGCAGAGATGAAGAAGCGGAGGCGCAAAGCTGGGGAAGAAGTTTGGCAAATAATGGTGATTAGATTAATCTCTAAAATGGAAACAGAGGAGCTCACAGCGTGTTTAAGAGAAAATCTTTTTCTTCTCGAATTAATCCCTGCCCACGGGGAAACCGGTGATTCTGGATGGAGAGTTTACATTGAAATTACTGGAACTTTGGTGCAGTTTTAAATTGTCTGCAGATGGAACCGTCCTCGCTGTTTGGTCTAAAATCTTTTCTTATAATTGTGAAAGTATGCGCCGGTTTGCTTCTCGCAGCGCTCCTCCGTGTCAGCCGTAACCACCAGGCACCACAGCCGCGTCCTCATTAAAAATAACTAGCTGGTTTTCACACAAGAACAATAAACTGAGGGGGTCATTAAGGTAGCCGCCCATATTCAAAGATAATGATATGGAACCTTGTTTATGCTCAATGAATTGTTTTTTGTGTTAATTATTAGGCAAATGAGATGCATTACAAAGAGAATGTACTCTGCATTAATTCTAGGTTTTAAATAAATTAGTCATTTCAAATTAAAACCAAACGGCTGTAATAAAAAAAGACGGTGATGTATGCAGATGAGTTGAAGAAATATGCAAATGAGGAAACTGTTGCTGTTTTTTCCCCCCCATGGAGGTCAAATTACAGGAATTGGCTGAGGGCAGTGGTCTCTGTCCCGACTCTCCCCTCTCTGCCATCCCCTGTGCTCATTTCATTTGCCACCCTCTCTGTGCTGCACTCTCAATTTTTTCCCCCCTTTTTTCAAAGCACACTCCCCTGTCACAGGGTTTCAGCTGCAATTACTTTTAGTATCATTTCTCAGTGAGAAGTCAACTTCCCTGGAGGCTTCCTATCAGAACTTATTACAGCAGGGGGGCTGGCTGAAGTTAAGTGGCATGACCTGTGGGTTGGCTGGATCGGGAGGAGGGGATAAATGTATGGCTAATTTGTGGAACATTTGAATGAAGGGAAGAGTAGCGCGACAAGGCCGCACAATGTGATGGCATGGCAAAAGAGGAGTCCTTCCATCGACCGTAACCATGGGACCCTATAAGTGAGAGGGTGAATCTTTTTTATATATTTTTACATGTTTCACAACATTAGCCAAATGGGTCGACTCTCTACTTTGCTTGTTTTTTAACCCCCAAGCAAGAACTATAACCCTAGGACCGGGTGCATGACCACACACACACACACACACACACACACACACACACACACACACACACACACACACGCATGCATGTACCTAGGATGGAAAAAAATACAAAGACTCTGCAGCTGAGGCAGATCAGCAGAAAGGGTGAGGAACGATCGAGGCGGTTAATTCAAGAAGAGTCATCTGTGTGTGTGCGAAAGAGAAAGACTCAAGGTGCAGTCTTGTGCAATCTCCTTGCCCCGGGGTCACGCACATGTAGTTTAGCACCTACGTGCCGAATCAACCACCCATTTCTCTGATTGATGAGCTGAGTGGTTGCATCTCGTAAAACTCTGGTCTATCTGCACACCTGGGATCCTTATGTAATCCAAGGTTAGGCTCTGACTTACCAGAAATAGAAAAAAGAGAGAACACAAAGAGTTTAAACTGGGATGAATATTATTTTGTGATAGACACATCTGGTGGTAAAATATCACCAATTCCTCAGATGGTAATAACATAAGAGATCAACATAGGCATGTGTCTATAGGACCAGCGAAAGAATAGAAGTCACCTGATCAAAGTATTTCTAATCTACAGCAATATGCATTGAGCTGAACAGCAAACCTGGCAACAAGCTGCCAGTTAATTTGCAGTATACATTCATTTAACTCCATTCTTCTATGCGACTTAAATAGGAAACCAAAAGTTTACATTCAGTATATTTAGTATCCAGCTGAATATGAAATAGAGTCACAAACACTCCAGCAACATATAAAGCAACCTCCAGAGAGGGAAAACCAACCCAATGCAGACGTGGTAAACACTGCAGTTCTTGAAGGTGCTGCTTCAGACTTGCTCCACAGACTCACATGTTTAAATTGCATTGAAAATCATATTTGCAGCCTGCTACAAATATGATTTTGGGCCCTATGGGTAGTTTCTCCCTTCTTAACTCTGAGCATATATTTTTTAATAACTCATTCACGAGGATGCTGGAGTTAGGGGTGTGGCCACACTGACTGACAGGTGTCCCAACACAGGCAGCAGGTGTCCATTAGTGTCAGCTACACCTCATCCACTACTTTAAGTCAAAATATGTTGTTGGTGCTTATTTAGCAAATATAATGGCTTGCTGTGTTGTACAAATCATCCAAAAATGTTAATGGTTTGCTTTTGATAAGTGAAACTTAGTTGTTTTTATTATTACATAACTGATGTAAGTGCGTCTTTGCCTTTTAACTGCACAGCTTGTTAACCGATGTTGATTAACCTTTTTATCCATTGAAGATAACTTCTGGCTCCAAACAAACAACATGGCAGCTCATGTTAAAGCTTCAAAATGCACAGTCCAAAGCCTGTGGGTGGCAGCATGGTGTTTACATCCATCTTTCATCTGTTTCTAAGTTATGCATTGAACAATAGCCAGATAATAATGTTAGTGTAGTTACTAAATGAATTTCTCAGCCATGGTTAAAAACATGGTTTCAGAGGTGGATCATAATCAGGATAAGTGAACATTTGTGCCAGATGTCATTAAATTCAGTTGGTGAGTGATGGATATAAGATCAGAAAAAGAAGAAATTGTTCGACCATTAAAACATAATCAGTTTATCCCTGAGTCTACATGAATAGCTGTGCCAAGTTTGAAGAAATTCTTTCAAGAGATCACGGACATTTTTGGACTGCCTCCAAAATAAAAGCACAAAAATAAAAGTGCTTTGGATCATATAAAATCAAACAAGTCATGAGAACATAGATAGATACATGGATGATTAAATATAAGCATATTTACATGTGTCTCTCTGTACTGCAGATGGTAAGTAGTGACTGGTGGGTTTTCTCGACAGCGGCATGTATGTGAATACCCGGCGTGAGCACACACATCCCCACACCTTCAAAGGCAAAGACACATTTCTCTCCTTCATGTCTAAGTTCATTGAAGAGCATGCTGTGAAAAACACATGCCCCCCTTCCCGTGCCTTTGTGTCCTTCATACTTGCATCCTTGCTCCTGCACTCATGTAATTGCAGTAGACAATCAGATGCCATCTTTATAGGCGCATGGTACAACTGTCACAGCGTGTAAGAGCACGATGAAGCGTGGTCGATAAATCCTGTCAAAAGAGCTTACGACGCGCTAACGCTCCCCTCACCACCACACAGTGTTGATTGTTCCAGTGAATCAGTCAGCGAGAGATGGCGGGGCCCTGTTCTTAGCAGATGTCGTGGCCGATCCCGTTCCCTCACTATGATTTTGTTAATAAGAATTAATGAAGGGTGGCTGTTTGCTGTTGTGTAGGTGGACTGTGTGCGGTGTGAGTGTGTGTGTGTGGAGGGGGGGTGTCCATCTAATATGGTTAGTGAAGTTGAGCTGACAAAGGTGTTGGGGAGATGAGGCAGGAGGTGACACAGGTAAAACCTAAACGCTTGACTCTCTCCCCTCATCACAAAGTCAATACAGTGAATGATGTAATTCTGCAGCTTCTGGAGGCTGGAGAGGATGGACGGTCATCAGCTTGGTAACTCAAATGCAGTCAAGCTTATTTCAAAGTTTTCAATAGAAGAATACTGAAAATATTGGGCGGGCAACAGATGATGATCACATGCAGTTGAGAGTCTTAGGCCTTCTGAGATAGCTGCACAAAGCCATCTTGCAAGCTTTTAGTGAAATTTTAGTTGCATCCATGCCATGAGCTTATGATGCCAGATGCAGGGAACACAACAGAACCACAGCAAGGCCAAAAAAGGTTTGTGTTTCATTTCCTTGCACATTGTGACTTTTGTGGTTGCTTCTTCAGGACCACTGCAGAAATAACTTTCTTAGATAAAAACAAACAAACTGAACTTGATGTGAGGTGTTTTCTTGACCTCCTCTTTTACTCCGGTATTAATTTTTGACATGCTCAGATCTCATGTCCAGCAATAATTCTGGAACACTGGCATTATGGCTAAGGTTTGGGTTGCTCGATGTGTAGATATGATACATGGACCTGTGGCAGCCTGATTTCATTGTTTACTGTTGAGCATGTTAATCGTGTTTCCTAGCAACCCAATCAAAATATTATATTCTCTAAGTTTTTCTTTTTACTTTTTTAAAGCTGTCTTTTTTTGCTTGACTTTAGAAAGAAAGAGTGGTAACAGGCGGATTCCCCATCACAGCTCATAAATCATCTCTATATTCTGATGAGCACCTTACATTATTGACCTGTGACTAGTCCCTCACAAGGAAGCAAATTATATTTCACTATTATTAAGCTGAGGGAGAGGCGGGGGACAGTTGGTATAGTAGAAAGCTGTTGAGTGTGTCAATCTGGGGCCACAGTGGAGGGCCACCCCTGCAGAGAGTTGCTTCCCTTGCATTCAGAAGTCATCATGAAGGTCGTCCCTAATTGGTGCCTCTGTCCTGTGTACCTGCTGTGGCCCCCTCACTCTGCCTGCACTCAGGTTTGATCAGCGAGGAGCCTAACTGTGAGGCCTTACCACAACAGCGTTTTGAGATTCGGCTGACAGCTTGAGCAAAGAGCGAGGACGAGAGAGACAGTTTAAAAATGACTGACTCGTCAGCATCGTGCTTTAAAAAATATCTTGGGATAGATTAAGAAAAACCACCCCGCCCCCCCCCAGGAAACGAAAAACCATCCCATGCTGATTTTAAACGATAGATAGTCACCTTATTGTCACAGAACTCAGGGGTGTCAAACATAAGGCCGGGGGGCCAGAATCAGCACTGCCAGATTTCAATCTGACCCACTGGACGTTTTTGGAAAATAGGTAGGAGACAAATATTGGAATTTTAACTGTAATTTTATAAATTTTAAAACTTGTCCTACTGATAACGACTTCCTCCCATGGCCATTCATACTAAACCAAAGTAATTAAATAGGAGATAAACAGATTAAAGACAGAAATGTTTGTTTTTCACAACCTATAAGAGAAATCATTTTTATAAATAAATAACTAAAATAAGACATTGTTTGTGAATTATATAAAACATTTTCGGCTCTATAATTACAGGACAGTCTTGACGATAAGTGGACTGAATTTTTTCAGTAAATTTAGGTTTTTTATTTTTGACAGTGCTAAAATGCAGCAGCATCTCTGTATCATGTAGAAAAACTGAGACGTACTATTGTTGGTGTTGAGAAATCTCATGGATTAAATGTACAGTTAAACTACTTTAGAATGACAGGAAGGAAAGTCTCACTGCTCTGACCCACTTAAGATCAAACTGGGTTGTATGTGATTCACAATGCAAAATGAGTTCGACTTCCCTGAACTAACTGGATATCAACCTCACAGCATTAACACATAAGATGAAAACACTTTTTATTTTATAACGCGAGTTATTTTAATTTTCAGCTGTGATGTTTGATCATCTCATTCATTTGCAGAAACATTTTCTTGTCACTTTTATTGGTTTATTTTCTGCCTTTTTTGGGGTCAATTTGATTCATATATTACTAAGTAAACAAAGCTGTTTATTCACCTTATTAGCTGCAGTGGGTTGTTTGCCAGCTGTCAGTTTCTGTTTCAAACTAAACTACAAACTGCTTCTCTTATGATTTGGGTTTTTGCACCTGTAAGCTCCACAGCGGCGTTCACTCATCACTCTCCGATTTCTGCATTTAAATAAATAACAATTTCAAATGCGAACTCTGTGACTGAAAGGTTTTTATTTTTATAATAAAAGTATTTTACTGTTGCAACGTTTGTAACTATGGAAACATCACACACATCATTTTAGATTTGCCCAGCTGCAACTTAAGAGGGCATAACGTTTTTTTTAACACCTCAGAAGTTAGCAGGCCTGTCAGATGCTACGCGTTCAAAACTGCATTCCGATCTAATGTTAACATAACCAGGAGGACAAGGGCTTCTTTAATGGTAGAGAACATAAAAAATGCTCCAGCTAGTCACAAGGCTCACTCAGATGACTGCAAGCTGTTTATATCCTTCACATCTACTTTTATAACACTTGCCACAAACACACAGCGTGCAGTCTTACAGAACCCTGCTGAACAATAGCTCTGTATTCTGGATGTGCAAAACAAATTCATGAGGAATATGCACACTCTGTAAGAAATCAGGGGTCATGAGCTGCGGATCCCTTTGATTTATTGGCACAGGATGAGCGTCGTGGTTACACCGGAAAACAAACCGCTGAGGTTTAAGCAACGGACGATATGCAAGACATGCTGGCGGGAAGGGATTTAAAACAACAACAAAACAAAAAAACATGGCTGAAATGTCAACGTTTAAATACATAATGATAAAGATATTAAGAGTATTACATAAAGCTGTCAGTCCCACCATGTAAGAGCTGTAAGGTTTAAGTAAAGGATGATTTTATGAGTTACTCCTCTAACCCTACCTCATTCTGCTTTTATCGTAGCTTCATGATGCTAATACACAGGTTAGACCAACACTGCCATGATTTGGCCTGTTAATGGAGCTAATAGCAAACAGCCAGTCAGCAGCAGTGATGCTTTCGGAGGCACTGATTATTGTTCACATGTCACAAAAAGATCCCTCTGCCTCTGGGTGCTCTCTTCTCTGCGTGGCCCTCTCTCCCTTCCTCCCTCGCTCACTCTCTGCCTCCATTCGTCCTTCTCTCTTCAGTAGCCCCATGGGAGCGTGAGGGTTGAAATGACACACAGTGGCTGACTGTCGCCCAGGGGCCTGGGTTCTGGCCTTGGCTGGCTGGATCTGTGTGGCAGCTGGTGAGCCCGCTGCCCTCTCTCTGGCCTGCAGCATCAACAGTGGTGGTAGTGGGACTGATTGGAGCCTCACTCTGATCTCTGACTCTGGGGCTGACGCTCAACTGCTCACTGCTGCCCACACAGCTGGTGGTGAGGAAGTGGAACACGGAGCGGGGATGTAATCAGGAAAAGAACAAAAACACGCACACAAGCACACACGCAGAAACTAAACCGTCCACTAAATGCACACGGAAAAACTAAATCCTAACAAAACAGCATCAGATACAAGTAGACGATGGCAATACCCACAAGTCTGTGGGGGTTACGATATGGAACCTGGAACATCATAGAAATAGGACAGACTGTGAGGCTGCACGGAGGAAGCAGCGTCTCCCCAAGGACATAACGTGCTTCCAGTTAAGTAACATCTTAAACCTTCTTTGAAACTGTAATACTTATCACATGTTTGAGTTCAAGGCTCAGATTAAAGAAATAATCATTCATAAATAGAAACACCTTTCAGCCAAGCTAGCAGCATTTTACTGCAACCCACAAAGCCACACAAGACTTTCCAAAGTCAAAAACAAAACAAACAGCCTCAAATCGTCGCTCCCTTCATCACTGAGTAAGCATTAAGGTGCCAGACTTCTCATAGTGTTAGCCTTACTGAGTCACCAAAGGGTTACAGAGACAGACACCCTTCTTTCCTTCACTTCCTTCCTTCCTAATGCGTCATTAAAACAAAAAGCCTACTCTATCAGGCAATATATTTATTAAAAACAGTGACCTTGTGTGAAAGAATGATTGAATTGAATTACATGTGTAGTAGCAGTTATTCCCTTTATAGTACCTAACATAGAAAAACTTTTTAGTTTGTGTTCTTCGCCTATCCACCTACATAACCAAAGATAAGAGAACAGGTTTGCGACTAAAACAAAAACATCTAGGCAAGAATAAGAATCTGAAACGCAGAATATCAGTGTGACAGTATGGAAGTTATGATTGTGATGTGACGCAGTCTTGGTAAGAACACGAGTTGTCCAGATCTGCGGCAGGATAGTGATGAGTGAGACTGGATAGGCGGAGGGTGGTGGTCAGGTCTCAGTGGTGTCTGCTGGTGTAAATTCTGTTCCTGAGCACAGCTACTGGAGGGAGGTGGTGCCGCACACCAGGGTAGCGCTGGATGTGGTCGAACCAGCGGGTAACATTCACATACTGCTCCCTGTCCTGGATGGCCAAGTCCACCTGGGAAAGAGAAGATCACTGGAGGTAAAGCGTTTAACCGCATCGTGAAGGCGAGTTAAACTGACATCAGAAAATCTATTTAACACAGTTAAGGTCGGCAGAAAAACACAAAGATGTTTTTGCTGTCAAAGATGGTTTAACATTCATGAGTTTCCTACAAAAACAATCAAATATGAACCATTAAAAGTATAAAGCAGTGCTTTTCCCTCTTCCCTCAGTTTTATCCTGTTATCAAAAACATGTTAATGCTGCCTATCTGGGTCTCAAGTACACTCGCAAAATAGATTCTTAAACACGAGTTTGACTTCCTGGTTAAATAAGGATGAATAAAATCAGTAGAATTTACTCTCATTTTGGTGAAACATGGATATTTTCTTCTAGACTCTTTAGAAATCCCATTAAATGAAGAAGGAAAAAAAGAATCCAGTTTTAGTGAAACTCTTATATAGAAAACACAAAGCTAACGAGAGGCTACATGTAAGCAATGCTTACATTCATGAGATCACATGCGAGAAGTGTTGATGCACTGGTTTAGGTTGGTTTAAATGTTCTTATCTAAAAATAATTACACTTAAAGAACAGCTTCATGACGACTGCCTTTTTTATGCACTTTTGATGATGCGCTCTTATTAATACGGAACTCATGTGATATAAAACATGTATTTGTCTCTGTTGTCACAACTGAACAGATATCAAAACCTGAAATAAATGAATTACAAACTTCAGCAGATTTCACATGATGGAAATCACATGGTAAACAATGTTTTCTTTTAGTTGCAGCACAACGCAGGTGGACAAATGGAAATGTTTGAAGCACTGAAATGTCCTTGAAAAACATTATTAAGCGTTTTTTTTAATCACATAATTAAGCGGAATATGGAAATTCCCCAAAACGGACAACGATCCAGCCTACAACCATTCCAGCATCAGTCAGGTTTAATGTTTGTGTAAAGTAGTTTCCCATGAATTGAACATCAGCACAGGCTGTGGTTAAGGGTCGCACTAGCTGACCTTCTGTCCCTGAGGTTAAAAACCACACTGACTGCAAACCAAAGTGACGCCCCTCTGCCTGGTGGCGTGGAGTGGGAGGAGGTGGGGGCCTTCCATCTTTGCCACAAAAACTGACATCTCTGAACATGTGATCTCCCCCCGCCTCCGTCTCATTCTGCCATTCCCATTTCTGAACTCGCTTGTTTTTTATCCTGTAAGGCGTAGCAAACTTACTTGTCCCTGGTCTGAGGGTAAAGACATCACTTTATGCCACATCGCTTTATCTGACTGAGGAGAAGTGAGAATCTGTTTATAATCCGTGTGTTTATTGCCAGCTTGTCCTCGGTGCCCTTTGGCCATGTGACTGGTCTAATTGTACGTTATGCGAGATGACAAATTGCTTATTAAAGTTGAGGTTTGACCAAAGTGAGCGTTGATAAGGAGAGAAAAGCATGAAAGATGGGGTGGATAGACGAATCCTTGGTAAATGACTGTAAGAATGTAATTAGACAAATAACTTTGAAAAACCTAAAGACAAGTTTCTAAAAGGTTTGGTTGTTACAAAGTGTTTCCTAGAAGCACATTTTAAAGATTCAAAGTTAATGTGAACACCCCAGAATACATTAAGTTGATAAATGAGTAGAAACATTGAGGCTTACGAGTAAAGTCGGCACATAAGGGAGCTTCAAACAGGTAACTTACTATGACTGGATGGATTCCATAGTACACAAAAACATCAGCTAAGGTGAACTGGTTCCCAGCCAGATAGACCTTGTCTTGCAGGTAGAGATTGAGGTCCTGAAAGAGGAAATTTCAAAAGCATAAAACACGCTATGCAAATCAGGTCATTTCTTATGATAATTTATGCATTATGGTAAGTATTTCAATGCAAACACAAATGTCTTAATGTGACAGATGGACACATTATATGAATCACTAATGAAGCATCCCTAAAAAAAGTGATGCTGGGACTACGAAATGTTGCTGTCTTGATGGACGTTATAGACTTAAAGGGGGCACATCAGCAGGTTCATTAACCTATATATCTGTGGGTGCGTGAGGTACACGAGTCTGGTTCATGGCTTGCGTGCGTGTCTGTGCGCTGCTATGTGGATAGGAATAATATGTAACCTGAGGGTGAATGTCATCTCTCCCCATGACTGGCGACTTAGCACAGATGCCGTACAAAACGGGCTATTTGTTTACTCCTCTACCAAATGACTACAACTCTCGCTTGCAAATCTAATGAAGCCGTCTTAAACTTGGGCAGCACGTTGTGCGCTCCTCAGTCTGTGTCTGCGCAAGCAAAGTCGTGCATGGAAGTGCTGGTCCCTGGGGAAGGGACCATCTTTAGCACTTGTACATTGTGCGAAGGCGAGGGAAAACTCCAAACACACACAGAGCATCTTGGGGGCAAATGGAGTTATTGTGCGGGAAGTGTGGGTGATGCCAAACAAGGCATGAAGACTGCAGACTTCCTCCCCTTCCACAGGCAGATCCTTGCTTTTCTTTAGCCTACAGCCATCAGGCTGAAGCCTAGTCGAGCATCAGAGGAGAGGCAGCTCTCCTGCTGCCCTGCACCCAGCACATGGAGCTCAAACCTGGGTTCTTTGCTACCTGCCCCCACCTAACTGTGCATCAGTGCTGTTGTTGCATTCAGATAAAAATCCTACAGAAGAGTCAACTCGAGCCTATGAATAACTAAATAAAGGAGATACAGGTGCACTAATGAATCACACCTTTTCTTTATTATTTCTGTACAAACTTGATGCTCCAGAGACTATTTTTTATTGTCGCTGCCATTCTTAGACTCAGACACAGTGATCTCTCGAGTTTATACAACTTTCATTTGGCCTTCAGGCAACCATAGCCGTCAATACACTGCTCAGTACTCCATCCATCCATTTTCTTATCTGCCTATTCAGCTTCGGATATAGAGGGAGGTTGAAGCCTGTCCTGGCTGACACTGTGTGACAGGCTTTTTACTTTCAATTGTAACACCTGAAAACATTACACAGGAGTCAAAAAAAACAGAAGTGAAAACGATTTCTTCGTTTACACTGAGAGTTTACAGTTTTGTCAAAAACTGAATGATCGTGCTCTCCACTCACTGAAGACAAAGTACTTAGCAGATGCAATCATTTGTATACTACAGCATTTGCATGCTGAAACAAAAGATAATAGTCAAATTGAGTGGCAGCAGGAAGTTTTCAATACTGGCCTGATTTGTTTAAAGTGGAGTGACAGACTTTCACCAACACTCAGCTTGTCTCTGGGTTCAGGGCCAACCCAAACTGGCTTGTTTATCAACATATTACATGAGTGACAAGATGTTTACTTCGGAAACAAGTCTCAGCTTGCGAAGCAACAAATGTCTTATTTGCATCCTGGGGTGAAAAGTTTAAAAACTCCTCCAGATGACACTTTTATCTGAGCATAATTTAATGGGAGATGACTGGTGTGCTTAAAAGGAGAGCGTTAAGGACGCGGCTCAAGCAGCAGGACAGGACAGGGGGCCACCGGGCACCAGTGCTGAGCTGCTCAGGGCGACTTCCGTCTGTAAGTGGCACCATTAAAATATTTAAGAGGCCTGTCCAGATAACATGCTGCCGCACAGCATGACTTCTCAGCCATGCCACAACAGCGTGTCACGCTGAGAAGTGCGCACATACACACACACAAATGCACAGACACTTCACGCTGACAGGACGGTGCCAAGAGGCGCGCGGCATCCAGCCGACCAGCGGCTGACGATCCGTTTCACGCTGACTGGCGTCAGGCACATTAAAGTATTTTGCTCTGTCGCGTGGGGCCATGTCACTGAAGGGCCATACATCAGCCCGTATTCCTGTCGCTCGCGCCTTAATAAGGCAAACAGACACACACATTGACCTAACTGGTGGTCACAGGAGGTCAATGTGGAAGAAACTGACAAAGAAACTATCAAAGAAAAAGAACGATTTTAACACTGATTTTAGCACAAAGAAAAAAATAAGACTTCTAAGCATGTTTGGAAACATCAGGATTAAAATCTGGGATCATTTTAAGTACGTATGCATTTAAGTCTAGAAATGCTGTTTCAATGAAAAGGAAAGGATTTCAAAGATTTCCTTGAAAATCAGCTCTTTTACCTTTAGGACGGTCTTGATGTCTTCCTTTGTGCAACTGTCGAGTTTGGTCACTCTGTACTCGAGCCACTGCTGCACCACCGCTCTGCTCTCTGCGGTGTCACCCAGCAGCTCTGGGCGCTTGGCCTCTTTCGCCAGGTGACAGGCGATGGTCACCAACCCCACCAGCGGAGGACCATTATTATTCTGTAGCACAGGTACCTGGAGGGCGAGGAGTGACAGTGAGGGGTAGTTACAATCATTTCAATGCATCAGAAGCCAGCACTGTCTTTCTAAATAACACGCTTCATTTCCAGTGAAGGCAAAACATCCCTAATAAATGCATTTATTGTATTTGACTGTCTGGATCTCATATGCACGCCGATTATCAATGTGTAATTTGGAAAATACTGATTAGGGAAATTACGATGGACAGTTAGGTTGATATCCAGAAGAAAGAGTTTAATATGGGTGGGAAAAAATACTTTCACAACTTTTCCTTATTAATCTTTCACTACAGCATCCTTTAAAAAAATCTGGTCATCCATTCTCTCTGGGATGAAGCTCAACATGAAGAAACTCCTCAGCCACATTTTGAAAGGTTTTATATGTATATATACATATATATGCACACACACACACACACACACATTTATATATGTATACTGACGAAGGTGGTTAAGCCGATGCAGTCATCTGCACAGGGAGCAGATTGCTACCCCCACTTCTACAAAACCATCATTTACTGTTGTTTTGGACATACAGACAGATGAATTCAAATATCCAGTAGATGCATTTAAAAACAAACATACGTCCGGTCTTAAATATGACTAAAAAGATAAAGTAATTAATGTTAAAAAAAAAAAGGACTGTTTAAAAATACAACAAAAACGGTTTAAGGTCTTTAGGAGGACGCAAAATGTGTATGAATGAGTGATGATGATGATTTGATGATAACTCCAATAATATGAAATGACAATTTTAAGGGCTTCATTTTGGAAACTTTAATTTGTTCAAACTTTATAAGACATTATTATCAATCGCTGTCATTTTTCTTTACTCTCCCGTTTCCCAAATATGTTTATTTTCCCCTGAATGAAAATAAATTACATAAAATAAATAACAATAATTTACTATTATTAGTACTTCACATGAAATTTATATTATTTTAAATATAGTTCCATATACATTACTAGAGTTCACTTGCTCTGTCCATCCCATGGTACTGACGGCTAACTCCTCCCCTCGCTTAGTTTCAATGGACGGCCATAGACAAAGCATGGGGCTACGTCTATTATAGCTTTATGCTATCCACTATGCTGACTTTTCCCAACAAGACCGCTGGCAAACACATCTCTCTGCGTGGAAATGCTGGGGAAATGGAGAAGCTTAGCTGACAACAGACGAACAGCCCGATATAGACACACTATAAGCACAGCTTTATTTCCAACACACATGCATGGCGTGTTAGCACTCCCCTGCTATAGCTAGGTGTCCCGGTTACAACAGCTCAGGAGGCTCCTTTCAGTTAAAATGGCAACTGTATCACCTACAGTAAATGACACAATAATGAACCGTTATATCACCTTTTTATCCCCCTGCGTACTGTACTTATTCGCCTTTTTTTGTCCAAGGTATTTCTCCAGCGAAGATAGCTCCCGCAACGCCATGTTTGTGACTGTCGGACAGGCAGGGTAGTGTGCGAATGATGTGATTGGCTTAAAGTCGGAATTCCCGCCCACACACGCTTGACTGACTGAAGATTTAACCAAAGAAAACTTGGCATACGAATCCTTTCATTGTATTGCATCAGAGCTTCTCCCAACTTAACCGATGAAACCAGTCTGTGAAAAAACTAAAATAAATTAAAATACAGATACCTTTATGTTTTATTTAGTAAGGGCTATTATATAAAATTGCTATAAAATTACTTTGTAAGGAACTATGATAATAATAATAATAATAATAATAATAATTATAATTATAATAATGATCTCCAAATAGATTACATAATTTTTTATTTCAGGTAACAATGAAACTCATTCTTACATATATATAAATTTGATCATAGATTTATTGCAGATGTTTTTTAGATGGGGTTTAAAAAAATAAACCAAAGCAACCAACCAAACAAAAAACAATCAACCTGTGGATGCAGGTTACAATGCAAGGTTTCGCATGAAATTCACTGGGTTCAGGTATTTTGTTTTTATGACTTTCACATGTTTACACCCAAATAAATGTTGCTGCCATGGGTGGAGGAGAGTGCATCTTCCAGACTGCAAAAATTGCTAAAAATCAGTTCAGTGAACCTGGCACTGGCCTGGCGTCTGAGCTCCCCAGATTCTAGTCCAATCAAGCGTTCATGGGATGGGATGAAACAAGCCTGATTTGCAGAGGCCCACCCTGCAACCCACAGGATCTAAAGGAATGCCAGCATTTTACTGCCAAGCACAGTAGTACACACCCAGAGGTCTTGTGTCTTAGCCCCAGCAGACCACAGCTATTATGGCATCACAAGGCAACCCGCAGTATTGTGCAAAAGTCTTGAATATATCGATAGATGCATGTCCAGCATTGGGTGTAACATTGTAACGTGTTACAAAGTAATGCGCTACTGTAATCACATCACATATTTCAGTAACAAAGTAATGTAACTTGCTACTGTACTAAATTTAGTAATTTGATACAGTTACAATTATGTTGTTACTTTCCTTACAAAGGGTTCTTCAGTTATCTGTGTGCAGTGCAGTTAGAAAGAAACATTTTTTCTTCCTTTAATTAAGTAACATACTGCATTACTTTTAAGAAAAGTAACAAGTGAAGTGTAATACATGACTTACCCCAACACTGACCATGACATGGCCTCCACCATGTTTTACAGATGGCTGCAGACACTCACTGTTGTCCCTCTGTCCTGGCCTCCTCCACGAGGCCCGCTTCTGATGAGGTTTCAGTGAACAGTAGATGTATCAGCTGATGGTCCAGATGCTCAGACCCTATGTCTGGATTTTTCCCTGTTTCTTAAGGACACGACTGTCAGATACTGTTTATCTGCTGTAGAGAGTTTTAAGGCCTGACAGTTTTTCTTTTATCCAGTTTCCCCAAACTATTTAAGGACACAGTGCACACCATGTTGAGAAAGATGTTTTCAGCTAACAGTTCTGATAAAGTAGTTTTATGTCTGTCAAACTGTGTTATCTTTGGTAGTTATCATAGATTCAACTAAAGAAACTGAAACAAACAATGTGTTTTTGTGACAGGCTGCTGCCAATGAAGATACAATGTAAAATTGGTTCTTTGATAGGTTGTCTGTTATGTGTAGACACAACACTGGTTCATCTTTAGGGTTAGGTGTCTTTTTTATGTTTGAATGACTCATAAGTCTGTGCTAGGTGAAAAATGTTTTAGTGTATCTGAAAATTTATATAACTGATATCGACTCTAAGACTTCTTGCTTTCTGAGCCAGTCTATTGATAATACAGATTAAAAACAGCTAATCCAAACTATTAGTCTGATGATCAGTAACCACTCAGACTACGAACAGAGTACATGCTGAAGCCAGAAAGCTGGTACCTTACTATAGATTCTGAATATTTATAAACGGATTTCTTTGTAAAGAGATGAGTGTGTGGCTGTTCAGTGTAATTTGAGATCAGTAAAAGCACAATATTTGTGTATCCCAGCATTCCCCTGGTGTACTCTCCCAGCTCCCATCATTGTAGGCTGGACTAATCAAAAATGATTCTTCTGTCCGTTCTTAGCTGCGTGCATCTTATCACTAAAGCTTTTCTTGTGAGACTTTGTGGTCAAATAGAATCAGAATGACAGAGGGAGGTCTGGAGTTTCAGTCTGAAGTCCTGCAGCAAAGTTTTCCTGTCCTGTCCGTCTGCCTCTGCAGTGGGTCCTGGATGTGACATCGTGTGTGGCGTGTCTTTTTGGATATATACTGCGCGCATATGATTTACCCATAATGAAATGTCACCTGTCAGTCAAAACTAGGCTTACTAACTATGTACTGTGCAGGTATATGTGTGTGTGTGTGTCTGAGTACGTACTTGTGTGTTTAGTGAGAGTGACAGCCGTGCTGAGGTGCCACACTGCAAACTTTTCTTTCCGAGCACATCCTCGCTGCAACAACTCACCTCGATGACAAGACGTAAGGTTGCATCAGCGACTAGCAATACAAATCAAAATCATCTTTTTTTTGTTCTTCTGGATTTGATCCACTTTAATGATACTGCAGTAAAGGCTGCCACTTTGAACTGAAGCCAGTGCTGTCCGCTTTTGTCTGGGACTGCATTTAGTGGCAGTGACTGATCAGAGTATCCATATGCTTTACTTCCTATTAATTGAATGCAATAATTAAAAGATATGCAGGCAAGAAAAAATATAAAAATCATCAATAAATGATACGTCAAAGTGGGGATACAGTCCACCTGTGGTTTTCTGTGCAATAATAAAAGAGAGCCACAGGGAGGACAGGGCGAAAGAATCAACTTCTTAATCAAAGGAGACAGTGAACGCAGCGCCCAAATTCACGAAGCTGAACTTTCTTTTAAGCAAAAGCACATAAAGGAATCAAATTCATAGAGAGAGCAGGAGTGGATGTCAAGCTCGTACTGAGAGAAGTTCACACCGTAGTCTAACATACCAATTTCAATATTTTAATATCAACGGCCTTTTTGATTCTCATGCAGCAGCAGCCGTGCTTCACGTGAACTACTTTCACTGATGTTTATTGCCTCGCACATCCAGCGCATCCACACTGTTCCTTTTCGCTGCGTACGCTTAATATAGAAGAACAGATGATATTTTTAAACCCAATTTGCTGAGAAAAAGCTGTCCCAGAAAACAAATTAATTATAAGAATGAGTACGCAGACTATCACAAATGATTAGATGCCGTGAAACGAGGTAAGCCTAATTCTCTAACCTTTCAGTTTTGTTTTGGGTTTTTTTGTGTGGGTTTTTTTTTTTCCTGTTTGTTTATAGGCTCCAGCACGTCATGCGCTTTCACCCTAGTAGGGCTTCCATAAATGCATGCCTGCAGCATTAAAGTGCATCTCCTTTAACTGAATGCCTCGAAGCTGCCACATTCTGTCTGTACTCAGGCGGGCTGAGGACAGCGATCCCTAGTGCTTAGGACTAACTGTAGCCTGTGGGAGTTTTCTCCTGCCGATTGTGCTACACAATCTGGGGTCACAATAGTAAGGAAACCTACAGTGGGGGGGGGGGCAGAGATAGTGCCGTGGGGCTTCTTGAGCCTGGCATAGCCATAAACGCAGCCTCAGTCCTAGTACATGTATCCCGCCCCCCATCTGCGTAGTCTTTAGTTTACAATATGCTATTATGCTGATTTGTCTAGCTGGATGCGGGGCCTACAGGCCCCCGCCTGTCTCCTCTGTTACCTTTCATGACCTGTGAAAGCTCTTTGACTGTATTTTAACCACACAGATGCTTGCGGAAGAAGAAGAAGAAGAAGAAGAAGAAGGTGGGGGTGTGGGCCGGGGAATTGGTTGCGAATAGTGGACGTGAATGCTGTCAGCACAGATTGGTGAAATTGCATATTGGTGCTAGGTCGGATCCCCACCGTAGAGTGAACATGGGGACAGACGCCAGGCGGCTGGGTGACAGTTTGGGAGAAGGTTGAGGAGCTGTGAGATGAAGACAGACAGATGCATGGGAGTCAGCATGCTGCCTGTATCCACGGCTCCTGTCAGCTTTTATTTATGATTCTTTTTCTTGTCCAAAGGGAAAAAATAAAAGTGGCAGAATTTTGTGAAAAATAGTTAGAATTGTTTTGTTTTCTTTAAAATCAAGATCCTCTCTTCCAAAGAGGAAAATGGTAGTATATATCTTTTTTCATCATTATTATTATTTATAGTAAAGCTAATATAAGTGAATACCTAAAAAGTTTTTGTAAATGTTCTTTAAATTTCTTGTTTTCTCCCGTTAAAAGAAGAAACCTCAAAGAATCTGTGTGTTTTTAATACCACATATGTGTTCAGATCAGACGGGTAATAAAAATAACTGAATAAACCGATTAAAAGGGGTTTGAAAATATTCGGCTTTAAAACCTAAATATCGTCTCAAAGACATACATTCTTTTATTCACTTCCAAGCCAGACCCACTATACAGTAAGTCGCTGTCAGTCGGTGTATGACTTGCGGTATTCTGCACAGTGTGCCGCTTGGCTCAGGAGCTGCTGGCTCTGGTAGTGAAGGAGAGTCAGAGGATGCCAGAAATGTCGCACCTCCAGGCGCGGCCTTTGGTCCTTCATGACGACAACGGTGATGGGATTATAGGAACCACCCTGCTGCTCCACGCAGAGCGGGCACCCAAAGGCTACAAACAACAAGCTGGTCCCACACTCCATCACACACAGACACACGCGCACATGCAAATGAGTGCGTGTTCGAATATGTTTACAAGGGTGGAGGGGAAGGGCTGGATGAACCAGTGACGGGGGTAGAGTGATGACATTTTTGTGGCATTTCGTGTCTTTTTCTTAACATTTGTGACACGAGATTAGCATTGGAAAGCTGCGCGGTGTGTCTCTCTGGGTGTGTGTGTGTGTGTGTGTGGATGGAGGGCGTTTGAGACCAGATCAGAAAAGGGCCCTGCAGACAAGCAAACGAGTAATAAAGGCACTTTCTCCATTTCCTCCTCCTCTGTGTACATGCCAACCCACAAAGCTGTGGGACATGCTGGGAGTCACAGTACCAGCTCACAGTAACAACAAACCCCGTCCCTGCCTTCCATCCAGCAGCAGTCACTTAGGAGTATTAATTACCGCTCTGAATTTCCTCCTCCATAGCCGACCGTGTCCCCCTCAGACAAACAACCTCGGTGGGAGGATCTTGATTATTATAGCTTCTGAAAAGTCAGATAGTCTTTTTATTGAAGTTGCCCACTGGCCATGCAGGTTTCTCTCCATCTCTCTCTCTATCTTTCTGTGTCTCCTCTGTCTCATGATTACTTTAAGCGTCTCTCATCCATGATTCAGACCAAATCTTGGAGGGAAAACTGGTGCCCTTGTTGTGGCCAGGAGGTTGATGAGGGAGACTCCCATGTTGTTGGAGGTTTTAAAGTCATGCAGCTCACGTGAGGTTAAAGCAGCAGGCGCGCACATGCTGAAGTTTGGCTGCTGTTCTGTCCTTCACCAGCAGGGAGCACTGTGGGTCTTTGAAAAATCCCAAAGTCCACGTCTGCTCACAGTCCAGTTTCATCTGAACTGCCTGTAAACATTAACTTTTTTTTTTTTTTTATCAGGAATGGAAAAAGTAACTACAAAAGGGAGCTATGATAATAGGTAACTGATAAGACTGAAGAAATCACTGTAACTTTAAGGAAGTTTATTGAAACCACACTAAAAACTGCCATATTGTACTTATTATAATTTTGCATAAAACAACTTTATCGTTTCATTTTAAAATGTAAAGAAAGCGTGCCTTTTCAACCACAATTCGTCACGATCTTCCTGAGTACCAGAGGAGGAACAAGCTCTGTGGTTTTTGTAAAAAAATAAAATAAAATGCTTGACTCAGGCACATTAATGATTCTTCCCTTTGCCATTTTCAGAAAGGTTAAAAGGAAACTCCGTCTTTTTCATTGGAAAGTTCGAAATGTTTAAGAATCGCAGGCGTGCGAGAACGCATTTGGGAAACCTCGGCCCGGCTCCTAATCCTCCCCGCTCATCCGTCTTCATGTCTTTAACCCATTAGTTTGATTCACTGCCTCTGGAGCGGGAAAGTGAAAGCTCAGGCCGGCACTTGTCTCTCCTATGACTGTGTCCACTATATCCCTTTCGTGTGGCACTTTATGGCCTGCTGGAGAGGGGTGGAAGGGACATGTATGTGTATGTGTGTGGCTGAAAAAGAAGAGTAGAAGAGGGGGGTCGGGTGGGGGAGATAGATATAGGGAGATTCAGAGGGTTATTTGTCCCTCTTCCCCTCTCTGAGAGCTAGGAATCATGGGCTGCATGACAGGTCGCCTGCACCCGTTGGGGGTGATCTATATGAGGCCCTCTTTATTGGCAATTTCAACCCAGGGACAGATGAGACTCCAGCCAGCCAGCTGGACAGCCAGACTATGATGAAAGCAACCAGGACTCACCTGTGACTCTCGCACTGAAGGCTAGAGAAATAATGCATCAGAGGTTATATGTGGAGCTATGTGCAATGTGTGTGTGTGTGTGTGTGCTCTGTAGATGTATGAGCCCTGAATGTGTGTGGTAGAAATAATGTATGGCTGCTGTCATGCCCAGAGGTCTCTGTTTAGTATGGAGGGAATCACTGAGCTGTGTTGCAGGCAGATTTCGATTGAGATGCTTTGGATACTTTACATATTGTTGAAATGTAGGGTAAATAATTCAACTCAGAGCAACAGTCAGGAACCTGTCCGTGACTTATTGCTTTTGGCCTGCGTGGAGTAACACTGCTGTGAACATGCGTATTTCATAACAAAGCGAATATGTGCACAATATAAAACTCAGTCTGAGCCATATGAGCTGCATATTGTTCCGAGCGAGCGCAGAGGAATGTTAAAAAGTGTCCTGCATGTTGGGATGATTGCAATAAAACATTAAAGCCACCATAAGTGCTAAAACATTACTTTCTGATTCTGACTGAACTGAAACACGACTCTATTCTCCCACAGACTCTTCTTAACATCCTGCACCGAGTAACACCGATATCACATTCAGCCCCCTTTTTTCTCCCAAGTCTGCGAAACACATTTTCCCATTTTTCAAAGTCCTGAATCGCACCAGGCAAATCACTGGGAACTAGCATGACAACATTCAAGCTCTGAGCAGACAATATATCCCGAGGCCATTCCTCCATCCAACGCACTGCTGAATGAAAGACAGAAGCTTGCAAAGTGACGAACACCATGAAATAGCCCTGTAATGAACAATTGCTCTCATATGGGGAAGGCCTGTTCAAGTCAGGAACAGCCATTAGACCCGTCTCCCTCTGTTCACTCCTAATCGATTAGTACAGTCCGGAAAACATTGATCAGCAGTTCGCTTTCAAGTGTCGAGACGGTGGAAAGGTTTGGAAAATGCAGATTTTAAGGGCGCCGAACAGGTTTAGAGAGAAGAAGGCTGAAATCTTCATTTGTGGAATGCAGCAAAGAAGAGGAGATACATTTGGAGTCACGATGGTGAGGATACTTCCTTCATTTCTTTTATCACTCACCATGTGTTTATACATGCATTTAATCATTAGTTATTATTAATATCTGGTTGTCTTTCCCAGTTTGTCTTTTATCCTCATGCCCCTCCCTGAGCCTGGTTCTGCTGAAGGTTTCTTCCTGTTAAAAGGGAGTTTTTTCCTTCCCACTTTCGCCAAGTGCTTGTCTTATTGTTAGGGTTTTCTCTGTATTACTGTAGTAAGGTGCCGTGAGGTGACTGTTGTTGTGATTTGGTGCTATGTAAATAAAACTGAATTAAATTTTAGTCTAAGTTGTAACATCTGTGTCCAAGGGGATAGCATGGCAGCATTTAATACTGAAGATGGCAAGCACACGATTATCAGTTTATAACTGATTCTGATTTACTAGCGCATGTATAGTGGGAACAGTGCGTGTTTCATAAATCATACTGTGTGCACAAAATGAATGAGGCCCATTGAATGCATGCGTAACATCGCAAAATATGGAAGCCATTCTGTCACTTTAATCAACTGTTAAAATCCACTGAAGGGTTACCATAACACACATTTCTGGAGCTGAATGAGGTCAATAAGACTAAAGAAAAAAAAATGGATTGATTGTTTTTGCAACTGCTGGACACTAAACATTAAGGAATGTAAAGCCGGTGTTAACAAAATACCAGGCTTCACAATGTCTCTCGGAGGTGCTGTGCCACTTTTTTTTTTTTAAACCTTTAAATGCATCAATTAATCATTTGATCTGCTAATTGAAACAACTGTGCTCCAGCTGTTTAAACACTGGAGATTGCGGCTTAAATGTTCTTACATGTAAAATGTATTCTTCAGTTGTAACTCAGCTGACATACTGCACATGTATTGATTATACTGGTCGGTAGATGTAAGCCAAAATGTTGCACATTACATCTCACTTACAGTGCACAGGCTCACACACTTATAATGCTTCCTTCTGCTCTGCTGCAATAACCTAACTGGTCTCTGCTGATGTTTTTGACAATCTGCTTTATTTCACAAATACGGCATATAATGACTGAATTCATGCGCATGTATACGCCGCTACCTGCGTGCATACCATATGTCTGAACTGGTTTAAACTTACCTCCTGTGCGTTGTGTCGTATTCTTGCCAGTGGCTGTCACTGCTTCTCGGTGTTTGTCATTCTGCCCGTCTGTGTTTTTCCTCCCTGCCTCCACGTACACTCAGCCCCTAATTAACTTAATAAAGTGTAGCAATTTTGACATTTAAGGGCCTAATTTGCTCCACAGTAGCAGACCGGCTGACCGGCGTTGCAGATAACACGGACTGACAGGATCAGAGAAAAGTCTGTTTATCTGAGGAATTAAAGGGTAAAAAGAGGCCTGGCTTAATGATAGGTGCTCTCCTGTTTGACGTGTGTGTTTGTGAAAGAGAAAAGGGGCAACTTTTATGACTGCATGTGCGTGAACTGCATTTGTTTGCATGTAAGTGAGAGACAGGCCTAGTTATTAGTTAAATGGCTTATCATATAGGCTGAGCCCACTTATTTAGATCTGTCAGTGCTGTCCATTTGCAGTGTTCAGCTTGGCGACCTTTGCCTCAGGTTTCCTCCTGGCTTGCTGGTGGCACTTTACATGAGCTGTGTTCTGTCTTTGCAAATCTCCCTCTTAATGAAGCTATCAGATTTACCAATAGAGAGAAAGACAGAGGCACACACACACAGACACAGCAGTTCTCTGTTTGGCGATATAGCCAAAGACAATCTTCCCATCTACCTGGGGGGACCTGCTAGTGCCAGCCCTCGCGGCTATACACATCCTCCATCAAAACATCACTGACAGAGAAGTCAAGTCTCGCTCTCTCACACTCTCTCTCTTTCCCCTCCTGCCGCCTCCGACCCGTAACCCATTTATCTTGAGATAACTTTGTCAGATTGTCAACCAAACTCTCCGGTGGGAGCCGAGCCCAAAGCCTATTACGGGAGAATCAGCGCAGGCCGAGGCTGGTCACCGCTAAACGGATACTCCCTCCGAGCTCTCTCTGCCTCTACTGCATTATTGGGGCTGCTGTTCCCCCACAGCCGCTCGAGTCAGCCAGTTAGACAGCTGGTAATCAGGTTGCTGAAGTCCCACACTGTTCCAAACTGTGCTGCTTTATTGATTACATAAACAAAGACTGCTTATCACTGAGCAGATGTAATCCTTGTAAAATGTAAGTATAGCTGCAGTGAGTGTTGCTGACCTCTGGTGTCACTCACGCCTTCCTTCTTTCCCTCTGGCTTATAGGAATGAAATGTACGTACACTTACTGAATAATCAAAACACTTAATTTAAGCAGGAGCTGTGTTGGGTGGCAGCAGTGCTATCAGAGAGATGGGTTTGATTTTGAGGATGTGTGTGTGTGTGTGTGTGTTCTCTCTAAGCCCTGTGCTTTGTGACATGTCACCCAGGACACTGTGCTATTCCCGGCCAGGAGACCTTGGCTTCATGAATAATTTGCCACCGTTAATCTTGAGTAGTCTTGATTTATTCCGGGATGCCTTTAAAGCACCAACATGCTGTGGGCTTTCACAGGGACAGCTACCAAACTAAGTAGACTAACAGCAGCAATAAAGGAAACTGAAAGTTGCCGCTCTGTTTCCAGAGATCTTATTTATTTATTTTTTCAAAAGATACGACTCCAAGGCTTTTCACACTGAATGGGAGTTATTTATTACTTAATAGCCAAGAGTGAAATGTTTTTATTTCCCTGACTTTGCAATAAGGTGAATTTAGTACGACTTATTGATTCAGGATCTGACTGAGGTCCTCTCGGCTGACTCGACTTGAACATCGGCACAAACAAACCAGCAAATTAAGAGTGAAAATATGCTGTTGTTGATAGCGTGGACAGTTTGGTCAGTGCACTTTGCTACAGTGATGAGCAGGCAGGCTATGACACGGCCTAGTAATGTCAAAAAAAAAAAAAAGTTTGAACAGACTCAGCAACAAGACTGTTAATGGGATTAAAACAAATTTCACGGCTTTTATTTAAATAAAAAGGCCAACTTTTTTGATAGAAGGCACAGAAATATTCATACATTTCCATTTACATATACAAAACCTAAATATTTGCTTTGTGAACGTTCTATGAGAGTCGGCTTTCTGTGAGAAAATGGGCCTTTATTCCCTAATAGAAAATGTTAAATAAAAAAACATTCCTATTTTGTCCACATGCAAAGCTACGGTCGGATTAATAAGACATACACCCCGCTGCGCGTGTCAGTGAATCACTCTAAATGCCTGCAATTAGTAATCAGCATGCTGTCATGCTAGCATTTCTCTACATACAAACAAACAAATCAAAAGCTTGAGACATGGACTGCAGTGCAAGAGGGAGGAAAAGAGAGAAAGAAAAGGTTTTGGATGACAGTTGATGTCACTGAATAAACACAGAAGAAGAAAAAAGAAAAGGAGAGGTGAAAGCACAAGGACCTTCTGATGTGTCAGCCCGAGATGATACACTCAAATATCTGGAAGTAGGACAGCATCAAGAAAGGAGGGGGAAACTTTCAGTAAGGCTATAAAGACATGGATTTGTTTAACAGAATAGTTTTGAATGTGTTTTCTGGGTGTGTTTTTACATTTTCTACATCAGCCTTCGTCAATGCTCGTAGTCCGAGGTAGTTCTAAGTTTGACCACTGAAAGCAAAGGAAAACGTGACGAATTCTGCGTTTGTGAGGTTTAAATGCAGACTTGTGCGCATGTGTTGTTCCTCACTGTGAGTCTGTGTCATTTAACTGTCACACCTCATTTCTAGCAGGAACAGTTATAGGCCTTTCATTACAGGTAGCCGTTCCAGCCACCAGAGCTGCAACAGCACTGGCGAAAGACGAGATTCATCTGTGGCTCGTACTGTATGTCAGCTGAGAGAAGGTGACTCATAAAACAGAAACTCGGAAAGACAAAGGAGCCTCGGGTTACCGAGTTTCATTTGTGCACCAGCA
Source organism: Oreochromis aureus (assembly GCF_013358895.1). NCBI lineage: Eukaryota > Metazoa > Chordata > Actinopteri > Cichliformes > Cichlidae > Oreochromis > Oreochromis aureus. Next base: position 13,192,554 of record NC_052950.1, read on the forward strand.
CCATCCAGCTCAGACTTTTACGTCATCGTCATTATTTTTATTGCTATTTTCTGATTTTGGGTAGCTGCTGTTGTTTTTATATTTGTTTTTCTCAGTAGATGGCGGGAGCTCTGATATATCGATTGAGACCCATGAGATGCTTGGGTGAGTGTAGAAATGTGTACACATAAATAGATAGATGGACAGACATGGGTGAAGAGTGAGAGTGAAGGGCATGTCCACCCATGTCATCTTTCCTATAGCCATCTGTGTGACACCCCAGTTTAGCAGTGTAATGACCCGGCACTAACAACTTTCATTTGGCTCTATTGAGGTCAGTGTCAGCTCCAGCGTTTTGAACTATTAGCCTCAAATGCTAAAAAGCTTTATTAGGACTAACAGAATAGATTACCAATGATCAAACAGTTCAAGGTTTATACGGTTTTTATATCTTTTTTGTGTCTCTACTGGACTTTCTTTGCACGTCAAAGTTATCCCACCCCACATGTTTCTAAGGCTGCTGAGTAGGTTATTTAGAGTAAGATGTAATCAAGATAATGTCAACTGTCCTAGACATTTATTCAAACAAGGGTCTGCCTGACTGATAAAGAAAAACAAAGCTGCATAGCTGGTCTAATTGCTGGACATCTCGTGGAAAGATGCTTGTGGCTACTTTCTACATTGGAACCAGGCTTCTTAGAAAACGATGACAAACAACCGATTTGACAAATAAAGTGACCTGCTTCTGAAACACAGCCTTTGCGTGCCTGCTTGTTTTCTTGTTGTTGACCCTGGTTTGCATGGTGCGTTTGTGTGTAGACGTAATCAGCTGTTAGGGTCCCAGGTGCTCTGCTCTTTGTTTTGGGACCGAGGCCCTGAAGGACATGACGAAGATTGCCTGTTTGGGCTGGAGGGCTGAGCGCGGAGATTTATTCTAAGGTGGAATCACCACACTCGTCACTCTCAATAGGATCCAGTGGTGTTTACTGAAGAAACCCGGGGGAAAACTCGGTAAACTGTTTGCTGAACCAGATTTAAACACCAAAGTTGTTCGCATTCATGGGCTTCAGACATTTCTTTGCAAGAGAACTTTCCTTTCTCAGAAACTTTCCTTTTTGACTGGACTCTGCAGAGATGCCTCTTTTCATCATGATTCCCAGTTCAGCGGTCCTACTTTGCTACTGTCATATCCAGCAGATCAATATTAACTTGAATAAAGAAAATCAGTTATTATCTCAAAAAAATGTGTGTTCCAGTAAAGATTAAAGATGTTTTTTGGATCAAACCAAACCCACTCAAGAGGTAACGTTCAAACCTGCACCCTAGTTTGTACGACTGGGTCATGTTCTGGCTTTGAGCTGAACACTTTGGCTCAAGACAAGGAATCAGTTTCACCAAATGAACTTCAACACCTTTTGGAAGCATTGCAGGAGCAACTCTTTAGTCTATGTCACTAAAAATACCAGCAGAGGCTATTTTTGATAGCAGCGTAGGAGGTCCCACACAGGAATGGCGTACAGAATCTGGACAGAATAAATAAAGAAGAACAGATAGAAACTATCACCAGTTAATAATGTTAGTTAGAGATTTTGGGAACTTCTTGTACCCTTTTAGAGCCATGAGAACATTAATGGGCTCCCTCTTCTACGTCTGTGTACGCCAAACTGAAACAAGCTAGCAGTCGATTAGCTTACTGACGGGAAAGCTATCAAGCTATCGAGCTATCAAAATAAAATATATAAATATAATAAAGACAATTTAACAGAAATGTTATAAATCTAAAAATACACCCACCAGTGCCTTGTATTTCTACACTACAACACATTAATTATCAAGCTTTGGACGTGTTGGTGACCCAAGCAACTACTTTCGGTCTTCATGCTAATGTATGCTAATGGCCTCCTGGCTGTATAGGCTTCTATGTAAAGGAAAAGGCAGAGTGGTCTTTTTTCAGTTCATGCTTGGCAGGAAAGAAATTGTTTTCAACAAGTAACATTTTTTCATTTTATTTAAACATCTGCAGTAGCTTCTTTGTGCAAAGGAAAATGAACTCTGTGGACCTTTCACTGGTGCTGCAAGCAGCACCGTATTCTTTTCATAGAGCGGTGAGGAAACAGCATAAATCCAAGCCAAACCGATATGATGGGACTTCTCTACTTTAACTTCTTAAGGTATTTCTTTCTTGATTTTACTGATAGTGTACTACACAGCCTCACTACGGTGCTGCATTTAGATCATGCTATGCAAGTTATGCTGTGACTCGTACTGTACATAGTAGGAATAACTTGAGGACTGTTTGTGGGCAACCCTGAGGGGTCCAGACAGCTTAAAAACATAAACACATATGCATTCAGGGCCTCTGTCTCTTCTAATTTCCTATCCGCATTATCCACTTATAGCCAAAGAGTCTCGATGTTTATCTCTGCGGATATATATTCACTTCCTACAGACACTTAATAACCAGGATGTCCTGTTTATTGGTCAGCGTCAAATAGAGTTAAAGCTGTCTTTTATTACACTTACTATTTGCAGGTAATACGGTTTAGCCTTTGACTGATTATGGACAGGAAGAAGTGTGCATTCAACTCTTGACCATGTTTGTTTTTCATTCAAAAAAGAAAGGGTCTAATGTCTCATTTACCGATGTAATTATAGTACAATAAAAACACCAACTGGATATAGATAAGATTATTATTTAGATCACAGCTGTCTATCCTTGACAATACAGTCTCCTTTAAGCTACCCTGCTTTTGGTTGTTAACCAGATTGGCAGTCTTGTTAGCATCAGCCTAATAACACCACCACCGCTCTGCGACTCAAATATCATCCTGTGTTGAAGTGAGATGGGTAAGAGAGTAACTAGCAATAATAAGAGTAACCTTCATGTGTTTTAGAAGCAATAAAGCAATACTGGACCAGAAAAATCCACCACGACCTGTCTGAAGACAACCAGACGATGTGTGCAGTGGCCGTGACTAAGTGCACACAAATCATCTGAGAAAAGGACTGCAATGGCGATGCATTATATCGATTTCGTTTTTGGGGCTCTTCTGTTTTGAAGGGGAATGCTAAATGACCGAGACAGCACCCATCATTACCCCGAAAGACGGAGCAGGGAGGCTCCACCTCACCTTCCCAGTCAATTCGAGCTTAGGATGGAGTGAGGGGGCGATCGGGTAGATAAAGGAGTCGTCGCAGGACGGGTAGCCTGCCTGTCATCTCTGTCTCATCACTTGCTCGCCAATCTAACTAACTATACTCTCCTGTGGCCCAGTCTCTCTCTCTCTCTTTCTCTCTTGCTTCCTCACTGGCTGGATTTTCTACCAGTGCTGACAACCCACATATAATTAAGGGCCATGAATGCAGTGCTACCTATGAGTGGAGCTGACAGCGAGAGACCTACCTATAGCTACTTTCCTCCTCCTTTTTGCTCTTCCAGCTCCTCCGCAGCCGTTTAAGCAGCAGCTCAACGGAGCGGCGGGCGGGCTAGGGGACGAAACCCACTGCCCCTAATTGATGGTCTCTTTTTCTGAGGAGGGTGGGTCTGGGTGGGTGTGCATGGAGGTGTGGGGGTGGCAGTCCTTGGATTAGGGGGTGGTTAGATATCTAGACAGCCCCCTTTTCCCTGTGACAGTCAGCCCACCCTCTTTTGGTCCATCTAGCGTTATCGGCTGTCGTCCTGCTTCTCTGGCACATTTACCGCTCTCTTTCTCTCTGTCTCATTGCTTCTCTCTCTGTTCTCGCCTCTGAAATGGCTGAAGGAGAGAGAGAGAGCGGGTAAAGGTGCTGAATCTCAACACAGAGCCACAGACAGAGGCTGCTGTAGTGCTGTGCAAGCTTTGCGGGATCTAGAGTAGATTATCTTAGCCATGGAGGAAAACGTGGTAGGGATTCACCTTAAGATGAAGCTTTCAACTGGCGTCATGACTGAAAAAGATGATGGACAGAGAAGGAAAAATAGAGTGACAGGGGAACCCTTCTTTGCACCCTCCTCCAAGAGATCATGCTAACTAGAGACGTTTGTGTATAAGTGTCAACACAGAAAGGCAGCAAAGTTATCCGCTCACACCCTGGTGATGCTGCTGCGCCGACCAGCAAGCAAACAGGGGGAGTGAGGAAGATTAGGGTATAGAAGAGGGGGTTCCGGTCGGGAGCCGTCAAGTGATTAGAGCAATTACACGTCAAGGATCTGTCACAGCCAATCAAATCTGCCCCTTTCGTTTCTGCGGAGCCGGGCGAGGGAGTGACCCAGACCTGCCTGTGTCAGCTCAGCTGCATCCTTCACTCAGTGTGTGTGTGTTGCTAGTGATGTTAGTGCAGAGGCCTTTCAAAGAGACTCCAGGTTATGTTCTCTTACTAAAAAGGGAGCAGTATTATGCTTATGTTTTTTTTTCTCTGTCTATGAGAGGCTTGCTATGAAACAAAATATTGTTAGCCGTTAAAAAAAAGTATCACTCACATTAATTTAGTCTGATAAACTGTGATAAAGTGTGCAACCTTTTCCTCACTTTCCTGAAATGTCTCCCATTAACACTTTGCTCTCTGTGCTGTTATTCCTGACTTTTTGACTCCTTTTATTGATGAGCTGCAGCCAAATTTTGACTCCAGATCCCTCCTTATCTCTTCTGCACAGGACAATCGCACTAATACTTGAGTTTTCCAGGAGCCAAAATCAGCCCGGGCGATTGGAAGATAGATACTTATCTTTGTGTTAAAAAAAGCTTCTTCATAGTGTTTTATTTTGTTACTTTTTTCAAAGTAATTTTGAACACACTGAGTCTTTTGGTAACCGATGCAGAATATTATTTGTTTTATTTAAAGAAGCAATATAACGCGTGCTCCGGTCCTGCTCCTGAAAACCATTAGTTACATGTAATGTGTGTCGTTACACAACACCAAGACTTTTCATTTCTTGGCGTTTTAGTTAAAGATATATGGTAAAAGAGCCTGTCTTGCTTTGGAAATTTTAATTAAAAATAAGAATTATAATCATAACTATTTTATTTATCCCATATTTTGGAAACTCAGTAATATTTAAACATCTTATTACCTTATTCCCTATCAGGCTAAAGCTATTCTGTACCTGCTCTCATTCCCTCTTTACTTCTCTTCATCCCTCTGTATCCTCTCCTTTCTCTCCTGCTTGTTTCACATTGCTATATTCAGAGCTGTGACACTAAACGAAGACTTTTGGCAGCGTAGCGTTGTTACAGAGGACTGAACGGACCCCGCAGATCCCCCGCCACGAGAACCCTGGCAGCGCAGCTCTGGGATCGCTGTTGACGACCCGTGCTGTTTCTGAACCTCCTGCGCTTGTATGTTTACACGTGTTCTTCTGTGTTGTTGTTCCTGTGTGCATCTCAGCCCTTCCTGACCTTCCCTGTGCGCAATTGCTGCTAGTGTAAAAACATGTTATTTCAGTGTTGGGTTAGAAAGTGTCTCTGAGGTCGCGCAGATTCCACTTTTTATATTCTTTTACAGCTACCTAGATACAGAGTCACATGTAGACACTGTACAAGAACAGTAGTAATAATTATGCAGAATATAGAAAAATTACCTGGTACTACTACACAGGACCTTTGCCCTGCATGCACATGACAGATAGGCTATACGCAGGGTGTGAATGACTCTCAGCGCATATTATTTAACATGAAGACACCAGTAGGGGCTGTATCTTGCATTCAAAGACTACACAGTTAAGGACACATCAGGTAGATCAGTTTTTGTTTGCAGATACATTTTTAATAATTTTACATGCATTTATCCCCACAGTCGCACGCATGTATGACCTCCACCTTTGAGATGTAAATGCCCCGCTCTGATCATACACCATCGTGAAATATCCGGTTAAGTGATTGTAAATTTCTGGGTGTGACAGTCTTACAATGAGCTTACATGCAGAGTGCGGGTGTCGAGCTTTCTGATGCACGAGCGTGAACAATTCCAAGGATAAATATATATACATGTAAACACATACCACGCCCCATGTTTCTCACAAATAAGAGTGATTATGAGCGATTATCCTAAAAACCCTGCATGTTGTACATGTATGTCATATCTGTTTGATTACATATGTGCATAAAATACGAGGATTACTTGCGTTCTATAGCAGGCCTTTGCAATTTAAAGTATACAGGCAGCCTGCCACCCCCCCAACTCTGAACTTTCTCTTGTTTTATGATCAAAACAAGCGCGACGACAGAATAGAGACTGACAATAGTTGGTTGATGCGTTTAGCGACATATTTATTTATGAATGTTGTTGGGTATAAGGTCTGCGCTTTTAATTGATGCTTTAAATGTAGTCATTTGCTCTACTGCAGACGCGTCTGTTTGTTAAGTGGGCTAATCTTCCTTAGCCTTTTAGAAAAGCGACCACTAAGAATAGCAAACAGTGACAATCTGCCAGAAACTGTGACTGGCTGGGGCTGGGAATGTATGCTCCGGGCATTTTCCAGCCCTATCTCGAAACCTTACATCATCTATTATTCTCCCGCTCATATTGATATGTGATTTTTTTTCTTTTATCTGCGTACAAATTCGAGATGACAGACGCAGAAGAGCAAAGAGGAACAAAAGAACTCAATATGTAATTTCCTCTCCATCCCTCCTTGACTCCAAACAGACACACGCATAATTCTTGCAAGTGTTGTTTTTTTTTATCGTTCTCTATCTTTGGCATGATTGTTTTTGAAGTTGAAGTCAGATATATTGTTTGTGATGTCTCCATGCAGTCCGGCTGTCACCAGCCCCCAGTGTCTACGTTCTAGATATTATTTCTGGCTGTCCGTACTCCATCTTAGGGGCACAATGGAGCCTCTTTCATTTTCTGTGTCATAATGCGATAGCACAAATTTCCCTGCGAGGCATCACACTATTGGAAAAGCGAATAACATATGTTGTGTCTCAAACTCACCCTTCTTCCCCTTATCCCACTGGTGCAGATGACCAGTGAGTCTGCCAGTGCCAAGGGCTGAGGATGAAGAGGGAAGGCAGGAGGAAGAAGAGAGTGTTCCGGAAACATGTCACATAGACTATCATTCATCTCCACGGTCAGGTAGCAAAATAATACAAATTCGTCCCATCAGAACCCAGAAGAGGAGCCACAATGCATTAAATTCAGAGTACCTACACCACTAAAACACGGCTCTGTAATGTGTTCCCCGTATGTTTTATTGATATTGGAGGAGAATAGTCTTTGCGCTGCCCTGAGGAACCTTCACAAAGCAGATTATCTTTTCTTTGGCATGTACTCTGACTTGGTGCTGCTTTCCAGGAGGGTATGTGTTTGCATCTCTCTATGCTTCTTTTTTGTTGTTGTTGTTGTCGTGTATCATGTTTCACTTGGTGGCTTGGCCCTGCTAATCTTTCAATCAACACCGAGCTCGCGGGGCATTGCTGGCAGCTTTGTTATGGAGGAAAAAACAAAACCAAAAAAACCTGAAGGAGGATAAATAGGCGCAAAGCTAGAAGAACTACATACCCCGAGCAGCATATCGTCACTGCAGGCCATGCTCTGGTGTGAGCGCCGTTTCCATATGCCTCTTTGAAATGGATGGGGACGGCTTTGACAGCCAGGTAGCTTCAGATGGCTTATCTATCCCTTGATTGGAAGATGAAGCTCGGTTATTAAAGGGAGATAAAGAGAAAGTGAAATGGGGAGCAAGCGAGTGAGCTGGTGAGTGGGAAAAGACGGAGAGTTGGTGAAAGTGAGAGTGGGTTCAGACGAGGCGAGGGAGATGATGAAAAGAGTAGCCACTCGGTCCTTTGAGACTCCTTTTCTTCCCTCGCTGCCAAATTAGCCCAATTAGTCAAAGTGGCCTCTGCTCGGGCTGCTGTCAAACCCCAACACCGCTACAGCAGCGCCAGCGGTCATTCCCTCTCATTTAAGTCAAGCTTTTGACTCTCTCCTTTGCCTCTTCTCCTGAGCCACCTGCACACGTCTCCGCTGAATGATTACTCGTAAGAGTGTGTGCGTGTAGATTCCCTGTGCGTGCTCGCATGTGTTTGTGGAGAAAGCTTGAAAGGGAGACGTTCCCTTTAAATCAATCCCGACCTCGCCAGCATGGTGCCCGCGTGTCCTTCTTATAGCTGCAGCTTCCAAAGCTGAGGTGTGAGAACTCTTTTTTTTTGTTCCTCAGGTAAAATCCACCGAGTGTCTTTAAAGCTCACGATCTCTGCAACCCTTTTATCTTTAAACATCTGAAGGAGCAAACTTTCACACAGTGCAAAGGAAAAGATTTGAGAAAGACAGTGCAGAGGATGAGTAAAGTCTACAAAAAGAAAAAGCACGGCGCATGTGTGTGCTGGTTTGAAACACAATACCAGACCTCTGCAGTTTACTGTAATTGTTTATTCCCCCAATTGTTTGTTCACCCTACAGCTTTCCTCACGGCATCATGGTGTCACTCATGACACAAAAGCCACAATCCTTAAAAATCAGCAACCCCTTGTTCCCAAGATTAAGGAACCACTTATAACTCCTCGGCAGCCGCAGTCATCTTTCATTGGGAATCTCTGAAACTGGAGGAAAGCTGGTCTCTGATAATCACCTGAGAATGACCGCCTTGGGAGAACAGAGAAAGAAGAAGAAGAAGAAATGAGAGCGAGATGGAAGCAGATCGAGCGACGGATGAGAGGCGGAGGTTTAATTGGACGACCTTGTTGCATGAACAAACACACCTTAAGCCACATGAAGGGTAGCGGTTAGACGGGGAGAGCGCCACTAAGTGAGCCAAAGTGCAGGCATTCATCTCTTTAATTTACCTCGCCAGTGTTGTATTTCACCCTGGGCTCTGTCACGGGGAAGCCAAACACGGCTCTGACCGGCTCAGACGAAGGAGGAAGTCTGTTTACCTGTGTGAGAGTGTGTGTGTGTGTGTGTGTAAGTGTGTATCTGAAAATTTGTCATGGCTCAGAGGCTGTCTAATGTATGACAAATACACACGGTGCCACAGAGATGCTCCAACCCAGGGATGCATAACTCGCCTAAGGACACTAGATCTGCTTTGTCTGCAGTACAATAAAGATGTGAATGAGTTAGAGCTGAAAGAGGCTAACGGCATCTTTGTGCGTCTTCAGTGAAAACGATTACGGTGTGTTTTGAATGTTATTTTTGAATCCTTTTAAGCTGACATATTTATCTTTCTTTAATTTACAGTGCCATCTACAACGACTTGGATTTCGCCAAATTTTAATATTTGAGATATTGATGTACTTCAATGCACTTTGCACATACTCTGTCTATATGCTGCAAAATAAGCTAACACGGTTTTAGTAGTTTTATTACTGTGATCACTTCACATTAGGTTTGCTGACATGGACTGTCAAAATCCTGTCTGTACACTTCAAAATTGTTTGGAGCTAATGATGATCCTGTTGGATTTGTGTCACAAGGTGTTCAGAAAGATGACTTGAAAAGCACCGATAGGAGCGGACACAACTCTGCACTTAATCTGCCACAAAAAACAAAAACGCACACACAGACTTGGAAAGAGAAGCAAACGAGCTCCGTCCATCATGGATGGGAGGCTCTGCAACACCCTCTCATTTTTTGTGAAGGGCTAAAGTGATCATTTCCAGTAACTGATAAATACACTCCTAAACATGACCCCAAAGTCTGTGTGGCACTTCACTGACATAATTCAGTCAGGTCTATGTCTATGTCCCCTGCCTCCCGTGCTCTTCTCTTTTTCTTTTCTTTCTTTTCTTCTCTTGCTCCACCTATTCTGTTTTATTCCCTTCCCCTTTTGTTCACCAGCTTCATACATCTCTCCTGTCATCACCTTGTTGGTTTCACATAATTTACGGCATGCTCATTTTTTTTTAAATTTTCATTTTTTTGCATTTTAAGCTTAAAAATCTGTTTTGATGCCTATTGAAGCAACTTTTGTGTTCCCCTAGTATAACAATCAAAGACATTTTGCTGATTTTGCCAAGGGGGACGTCATATTTATTGATGTTTATGATGTTTTCTATATATTTTATTTATTTTCAATCACACAAAACCTAACACCTAATGAAGGTCCTCCTCATTACTAGTTTAAATCCATCATATATGTTTGCATTATGCTAACGTGTAGAGACAGACACTGGTTATAAATCTATAAAATTGGAGGTTAGATCTAATTAACAATCTACATTTTTATGTGTACCAATGATGAGTAAACGCAGATATAGTTAGCGTAATTTGGTTTAAATAAAATGTTACATTTAAACAGTTCTATAACCTTTGGTGGACTCCAGTTTACAAAAATTAAGTCAAAATGCAGAAACTGTGTGTGTAAGTAGCAGCCAGGTGCTTCTAACTGCCCGACTAACTGAGAATCAACAAGTGTGAGCGCCTCTATAGAGCAGAGGTTGTGGCAATTGTCCCATCTGGAGCATTCAGGTGTGCATTAACACAAGGAGGAAAGATATCAGTGATGATCTTAGAGAAACAGTTGTTGCACCAAATAGTTATACAGCCCTTTTATTCAAAAGTGGCCAACACTCAAGACAGCTGCCAATCAACCCTGGAGTGTAAGTCCCAACAAATTCATCCTAACATCATGCAATGCTCACAGAAACTGCAGCAAAAACCCATGCAATGCATCTCAGGGCCTACAGGCCTCAGTTAGCATGTTAAAAGTTCATGACAGTAAAATTAGAAAAAGGTTGAACAAGTATGGCTTGTTGGGAATGGTTGCCAGGAGAAAGCCTCTTTTCTCTAAGAAGAACACAGCAATACCATCGGATCTGAACCAACCACAGGACATTTGGGACAATGTCCTTTGGACAGGCGAGATCAAAATGGTCATTATTCACAATGACATGTTTGGCAAAAACCAAACACTGCACATCAACACAAACACCTTAAGCCAGCAATTAAGCACAGTGGTGGGGGCGTGATGATTTGGGCTTGTTTTGCAGCCACAGGACCTGAGGACCTTGTAGCCATTGAGTCAACCATGAACTCCTTTGTATGTGATATGCTGTGTTGGGATCTTGAGAGAGCTGTGCATAAATAAATGCCCATGAACTTCAATGAACTGAAGCAACACTGTAAAGAAGAGTGGACCAAAATCACTCCACAACAACGTTAGAGGCTGATAACGTCATACACAAAAGATACTTCCATGTAGCATTACTGCTAAAGGTGGTTTTAGAAACTACTGAATCATGAGCTGTAATTAGTTTTTTCTTTTTCAAACACTGCTCCTGGATTTTGGTTTGACAGAAACTGTTTTTATTTTTTATAATAACTGTTTGTTGTTTAGGACTTTTCACCACTGAGCTACATGAAACAAAGACTGCCTTTGGCTTATAATGAAAAAGCACTTTTCCTTTAAATGTCATAAATGCAAGTATTCAAGATAACATGAAACTTTATGCATACATAGAGTATACATGGAAAGAATGAATTTAATATGTTGTGGGTTCAAAGCGGCAATCGACACTGCCCCCAATTCCTCCTGCGCTCCTTGCAAAGATGGGATTGCTTTCCGAGACCTGATTGTATTATACTAGACATTAGCAGGCATTGGTTGGACTGTGTCTGAAACACAGTCTTGTTTCATTTTTCATTACCAAGCCTTTGCACCTTCTTTGCCTCCTCCAACATAGGTCTCTTTGTTTTCTGCAAAGCTACTGGTAGCTATCTGGAATATAAAAAGGCTATAGTCATCTTCTGTTGGGTGCCTTCCTATTTTCAGAGATTTCATAAACAGTAGGTTATATAGTGAAAGCAAGTCTAATAGTCCTAATAGTGAATAGTCCTATTACTCTATACCCATCACGTTGCACAGTTAGTAATTACTTCATCATAATACGTTAAAGCAAAACACTTGCCTATTGGCAGTTTATCTAGTATTCTAGTGCAGTATTCTTCAAAAAAATCAATTGTTCTTCCACTTTTCCACCACACATCCTCAACATTTGACAAAACCTTTCCAATATGCTATTTTGGCTCCAGGGCAGTGAACCATCGTGCTAAGGACACTGTTTGTTCCCACTTAGAGCAAAAAAAGACACAAAAATCTAAATGTCTGAAAAAGCAGAAGTGGAAAAACTGATTCTTTCCACACCTCTGTCTTTCATTCTTAACATAATGAAGGAATGAGGAATATTCATGCTTTCCATATCAATCTGCTCTACTCCCATTTAGCTTTGCTGAAGGGGATAGAGCGAACCACCTCTTAGGCCCCGCTGGCCACCTCTTAACCCCAGCTCTGGCGTATGTCAGGCTGCTCCAGGACCCGCCAGGCACTTCCAAAAGCCCACCGACTAATTAGGCCCACCGCATGGGTCTGATAAGAAGAGATCGCAAGTGATGGAGAATCATCACAGTCCTACTGAGCGGCCAAATGAGCCGGGCACGGAGACGGATGAACAGACAGATGGCTGCTGGCTGACTGGTGGGAAGGGCCCGTGCAGGGCTGTTTCGGAGATCCGAGGGCCACGGGGGCTGGGTAAAAGGAGTCGAGGCAACTGAGATCGGGTGGCATCCGAACAATATGAAAGAGATTGAGATGCAAATATGAAGGAAGTTATAGAAGGCTAGATGGATGCATACATGGAGCCACACGACATCATCTGGGGATGTTTCATAGGGTAGAGGGAGTAAATGTTGGCATGAAAACTGGTGGTCATAGGTTCTTCTCATTAACCCTTTGTTTACTCATCACATGATGTTTACTAGATTTACCTGAGGCATTTCTGAGTACACAAACCTCTGACTTTGGAAGTCTTTCATTTCATGTTACATTTTGACATGGGTAATTAGTATTTTTCACTAGGGGATTACATTGCCATATAATTTAATGAAGCATGCTGCTTGCTTCTCTTTGTAATAGTATGGGAACAAAATTACTGTTACTCCTATCACATTTTTGTGAAATAGACACTTAAAAAAATAGCAAAAGAGAAATTAGTCTTAAGCAAACCCTTCTCATATGCACTGCTCACACAAACACACTCATATACGCGAGCTGCATGACTTCTCTTTGCTTTTGAGGACAGTTTCTTTGCCTCAGCAGATTCTCTCCAAGCTACACAGATCCCAGTGACAACAAAGATTCAGACCTTCTTCTGTTTTCTTGTAAAGGTCTTTGTTTGTCATGCAGCCCGCAGATAGAAACAGAAAAGGCATTAGCCAGGCGTCCATTTCTGTGTGTCTGCATTTGTGTGTGACAGCCAGCGTCCACCCTGGTGACACGCTAGCAGCAAGCCCCCTGGTATTTCTTTGATATGCCTTCAACTCTGGGAATAATGAAAAGTACAGAGGTGTTTTTGTGCATGTGTATGGGTGCCTATGTGTTATTTCATGTGTCAGAAGGGCGATACTAAGCACTTTCAAGGTGGCTGAAAGCCTCAGCAGCCCTGCAGCAACCCCAGAACCATAGATGACAAACCAGGTCTCCCCTGCTGGCATGCCCTAGAAAAAGAAGAAAGGAATAGGTGAATAAATATGTTTGTATGCACGTGTATGTGTTTTAAGTGATATTTTTTTTAAAAAAAAGATGCACTAAGGTCTTTTTTTAGCTTATTTACCTGTTCACGGTCATTTGAATGTAAGGGCAGTCTCAGTTTGTTTTACAAGCTGTAGCGGACGAAAGCTAAAACAAAACTAGTATTTTAAGAAATTTGCTCATCCAAAATAATGTTCATTATCACCATCTCCTCTACATTAAATCAATAATGTAGATAAAAATATCATTTTCCCCACTTCCATTTGTTAAACTTGTCCATTATTGCATGTTTTTGGCCACTCGCAAAGCAGGAAATATACCTGACATATTATGAGCTTTTTTAAGCTAACATGTTGAACTTGTAAGCTAATACTTAACCATTAACACCCTCAGCAAATGTTGAACATGTAGATAGAGTTTTGTTCATGGTCACTAAACGTGGTGGATGTAAATTCATTATTAACTATCCTTTAAGCTCTGGTTTTGGTCTCCGCTCGTCCTCAGAAATTTGACTTAATAGCTAAAGGCTCCACTATGCTAGCTGCTAGCCATGTTTATCTGGTGCTTCCTTTTTTTTTGCTAAACTAAAATAAATAATACACAAATAACACGCATATTTACTTGTGGCTGAAAATGAGGATGCAGTTTTAACTAAAACAGTTAAGATCTTCAAAAACAGAGAAACACGGCACAGAGATTAAAGGAACTGCAGAGCCGATAAGTCTCACTGTGGGTGACCCCTCTCCTGTTTCACAAGTTCATTTAATTCACTGTTATTATGAAAGGAGGAGAGGAGATAATTGACCTCACATATCATAAAAAATCTACAGGAGAATCTCCTCTACAGCTGAGGAATTTCTTTGTGTCATTTGGGCGGAAAGTTTACATTTCTGGTAAGAAAGCAGCTCTGCAGCTTTCTTTTATTTACTGAATTATTTTTCAGTGTTTGGCTGCTAGGCCACGAGGCAGTGTGTGTTTGAAATGCACTTAAACCTCCCCATTAGAGGCTCTCAGTGCTACACCCACCCAGACAACCCGCAGTTCAGATTGTCAGAAATAGAATGGGTTCCAGCTCTCTCATATTTGACTTAAGGAGCAGATATACGTGCCCTTTTTTTGGATGCTTTCATCCACAGTCCCTACAACGCTGTTGGTATGGGTGGGCCCAGAGGGAATCAAAGCATCGCTTTTTTTCTCTCCCTTTCTCTTTATCTTTCGTTCTGAGGTAAGTGACTTGAGATCTGAATCGGCTTATGAATGATCAGAGTTCAGAAACTCAGCAGTCTAACGTACAACTGAAGAAGATTTTCAGGGGAAGCTATTTCAGGTGCTGTAGTTTGACTCTAACATATGCTCACACTTTAACCTCAACATAATTGATGGGAATTTCCAAAGTTGTGGAAGTTTGTGTTTATGTGTCCTGGTGGCCTATAGAGGTGTATGTACATAGCTGTAAATGTCACGTATGTGCGCTGCGTGTGCGTGGTCTCGGTTGGTGTTGTGCGCATACACTCCATTCCATCTGTCCCAGGAGACCTGCTCATACTGGCAGTTTCAATTGCAGCTGCTGAAAGGCCCTTGGCAGAGATGTCACCAACTTTGAGCCTTTTCCAGGCTTATCAGATCATGTTCCACTTTTGGGACGCTTGTTGTGTCCCAAGCTTTCCCCCTTCCTTCCATCCGACAGGCTTTACCTGCCTCAGCGCCGAAGCAGTGGCCAGGTATCCATCTCACAATCATTTCAAGTCAAGCCAACATTCATTCTCCGCCTGGCCTGCTGTCTCTTGCAATTTGTGTCTCTCAAAGGCAGCTTGATTTCTCTGAAATTAACCTACACGAGGTCTCTGGTTCCGACTAATCATTAGCCCCTGTGTATAAAGGGTCTTTGTGGCCACCTGAGTGTACAAACTGACTTTAAAAAACCCCCCAAACACACTGTAATGGATCTTGACTAAACTTTAAATTCCAAGAAAGTGGATTTAGACCCAAACCGCAATCCGCTGCACTGGAATGCATGACGAAACATAAGTTAGTTGTTGAAAGTAATATGGAGGAATGGAAAAATAATAAAGGAGATGTTGCTGCTCCAATTTAAGGCAGAGCCCCAAATGAATACAGTTCCTTGGTGGAAAATCTAAAGTGTGACAGCTGCGTAGCCTGAATATATTAAGACTCATTAAAAAAAGCTTCACATTTTAATTTCTTTTTTCCTTTTCTCATATTTGGAACATGGTTACAAACTGTGAGAAGTTTGACCTGTGGTGACTACTGCATAAAAACATCAATCTAAACCTAGTCCATTTCTGACAATGGGTAAGTGCTGCGCATTTCATATAAATAAATAGATACAGATGCCAGTAAGTGCCCATAAAGATGTAAAAATGCAAAAAACATTGCACATTAAGTACACAGTTGTTTGGAATTTTACCCTTGCCGCATATGAAAAATGAGCCTCGTGCATGAATTTACAATTCAGATGGGTTTCCTTAGGGATGCCCATTTAAGATGCATTGGTATAATATATTTGTTGTCTTTACTGCTCACCACCGCCATTGAACATCATTAGGTAATGCGCACTCACTGGTGGAAGGGAAGCTTATGTTTATCATCATTTACTTGGCAAGGAGTCGTTAGCCGGGGCCTTGGGTCGACTCTGTTGTGAACCGCGCGTCGTGTATCGCCACCACGAGTGTGCTTCAGCCTGCTCGGTGTCTCCTGCGATCATCTATCATATCAGTTTTACATACTAAAGACCGAGGAGGATGAATACTATTAGCAACATGTTTAAGGGGAGGGCGGGGGGGCTGCGTGGCGGACAAAACATCTGCATGCGTGTTACGTGGGGTGGTGTGTGCGCGCTAACAGAAGTGTGGTAAACACGAAAGCTTTGATCTCATTTGCAAGTCTGTTGAAAACTGGTAAATAAACAGAGAAAAGTCTGGGCAGCCATATTGGTTCAAGGAGCGACAAGTCCACACTGAGTGGATCCTTCCTGCCTGCTGTGAAGGATTATGAGAGTCATTTTCCAGGGTCTTGAGAAGAGGTCTATATGGAACTCAACAATCCAAGGTTTTAACTCCATTATACATTTCCCTGTGGGGTGCAAAGAAAAACCATCCATCATGTTTTGGGGGAAAAAGGGAAAGAAGAAAGGGCCATAACAATATCCTTGATCATTTTTCCTATCTTCAGGCACCTTTGGGCTTATTTATATGTTTTGTTTCATTCCTAAAATTAGACTTTGACTATTTTTTAGTTTATTATAATGTAAATGAGGAGCAGAATTATCTGATCACCGGCGAGGGAGAGCGGAGTGGCAGATGAGAACAAATACACATGGATGGATTCATAAGGGAAATAGTGTTGACTAATATCTTTGCATTTGTATAGAGAAACTGTTTATTTGCTTATGTTGTATTATGATTATTGAGGTTAGTAAGCTACATCTAAGGCAAACTCTCGAGCCTAACACTGCCCTCGAGCAAGCAACACACACACAAAAGAGGCTCTTTTTTACCATTTTGTTTTTGCACAGGAGCACGCTGGAAATACTTCCTGACTCTGGATAATGGAGACACTCATTTGACATGGCACTGCATGTTCAATAAGATTTCATTCCCCCCTCTACACTCTTTTTTACACCACTTGTGTGGATAATTGAATTAGACGTTTAAGACTATTATGATACTGCAATTAGAGATTATTTAATTCCCTTTTATCAAAGGGCACTTTAATTTAAGCAGCCGACTGTCATTGTGATCCAAACACAGAGGGAATGCCATTAGTGGGGCCTGCATCTCTTAATCCATATTATTTTTAGTATCCACTAATTGCACTATAAATTGCATTTATGTCCCCTTTATATCTTGCGCGCTTCCATGTTTGATTGTAATGATGAAAAAGAGGCACCTTTAAAAAAAAGCTGATACATGAAATAATTCTTGCCAGTTGATTGTAAAGCAGCAAGCCTTAAAGGAATAGTTTGTAGCTAAAGAATAAAATTGATGTTCCTCTCGTGGCTCTATAGAAGCAGAGGAATAGACCACTAAGGTTTATTTGTAATTTTTAGTTTGGTTTTCATTTAAATTTATATTTTGGAACATGATGGGCGATTTTATTTTTCCAACATTCACATTTCCCTATCTCTCATTTCTAGCTTTTCCTTAACTATCTTTCTTAAAAAAACAACAACAAAAAAAGCATTTGGTTGGTCGTACCAGGGCTTTTTCCTGCACAATTTGGCTACTTTGAAAGTTTGATTGTTGGCTGAGTAGACTCACTTTGAAATAACAATAATGTCTATAGATAAAAATTCATATTTTCACCCTGTAACGCCAAGTGTGTCATATTTGATGCATGAGTTTTTGAGACTTCTACGTCATCATGGTGATTATTCCCGGAATAAATTGGACAATAGATCTTTAAGCATAAATTGCACGAAAATGCCAGATATAGTAAAAATGATAGCAAATAAAAAAACTCATTTTTCTGGCGATTATTCCACAGTTCAGGCTTTGCAGGGTTAAATGAAAAAATAAATCTATACCCATCATACGACTCCAACTTCAGCTCATAATACATGAGCAAAACTTGCTACAATACCTGCCTTGTGTTCCCAACTCTGGGTGTTGGACCACTTGGCAGGTTTTTATCATACACATCTGACAACCTTTGTGCACGCTACCCTGTGTTCCCAGGACAGGCCTGATCCACAGGCAGTGCTGTATCCGTGGCCTGGTCAGAGCCATGTTGGTTGCATGAAGAGACGCTACACACCTGGAACTTGTTTCTCTTGTTAGAAGTAATTTTAAAAAATCTTTCACAGACCTTATATCTTCACACACAGTTTCTTTTTATTTTCTTCCTCCATTGTCTTCCTGCTCTTCTTTGCTTCTCACCCTCCTTCTCTCTCCCATTCCCGGCCCAACACACAGCTTCTCCCACAGTGGGTAATGTGAATGGACTGAGTCTCCTGGGTGTCGCGGCCCCCTCTCTAGCCTCGCAGGCAAATCTGCGGCAGCCGCTCAGACGGGAGCAGCACACACGAAGTCTACAGCAGTCTGTAGGGGCAAAGAACAGAACGATGTGAAAGGATGATGATGGGTTTCGTCTTGGACTTGGAGGATTGTATCGCCCGCTGCATGCCGAGCACAGCAGAGCAGGGAGCTGGCTGCCCGGCCAAGGCAGAGCGTTCTTGACAGTGCTTTGTTTTGAATCCACAAGGACTTGACATATGCCTCAAATCGTTTGCTCTCACCATGCTGCAGATCCACGCTCTGCTGTGATCGGAGACAGGACCCTGCTGTCTACTGCTGAGTGTGGGATGTGTGTGTCACTGCAAGTGTGTGCGAGCGCCATATCAAATTGTGTGTCCCCCTGTGTTTGCAGTGCGCATCTGTGGTTCTTGCGTGCGTGACGGGGAGCATAAACAGCCACATCCGACAGTACTGCTGCCTGCTTCACTGCCTATCTCTCTTTGTTCACTTTCCCTTCATGGGGCAGACTCCGCTCTCTAAAGTATAACACGATAAACAAATACTTGACAAATAGAAACATGCAAATCAATAAACCCTGACCTTTTTTAGTCTGTTCCCCTTTGTAGCATTTGAAGTCCTATCCAATTAATTTTCTCACAGCTTCTTAGAAATGAATCTGACAGTTTATCCCCTGAGTTGATTTTGTGGGTCTGATCCAGTCATGTAGCAATGCTAAAACTATATTGTGCATCGATAATTGATTTTCAGCTCATTTCCTGTGTTAGCATGAACTTTTTGATACGATGTTAACATCTGAATCGATGCTTAACTGTAAAGAAGTTAGGCACTGACCCTATTTATAGAGTATGGGAGGGACTATAACTATATAGGCGTGTGGCCACTTTAGTTAACAGTTTTAAAGACAGAGGAAGCAGCTGAAGCAACTCTGCAAAGCTAAGCTGTGCTGTCGTGTTCTTTTAAAGGGGAAGAGGCTTTCTCCTAGTCTTCCTTTTAAACAAAACATACTTCTTCATTGTTTTTCTAACTTCGCTGCCATGAACATTAACATTTATCATGCTAACTGAGGCCTGTAGACTCTGAGAAGTACGTCTTGGGTTTTTTTTGCTAGTTTTCTAAGCACTGAAGTCTGACCTGGGGTCAGTTTATGCATAGATCCACTCCTGATCCTGACTGTGGCCTTCGGTTAACATACATCTGAATGCTTCAGATCAGGAAAAGTTTGTAAAGGTGCTCACACTTACTGATGATGATTAATTAAGTGGATTTGATTAGCAGCACCTGGCTGCTGCTTACTCCTTTAATTTCTGTGAAGGCATGTGTATATGTAGATCGCAGCCATACAGTTTATGGATGCAGCTTGCTAATCAAACTTCAGGATAGCGCTGTGCCCTCACAAACAAATGCTGTCTGACTCAAATAAAGCTTCAGCACTGATTCAAAGTGACAGTACATTTTTGAATGTTTGATCTATGTCTTCTTCTGTGAAGCTTTATTCTTTGAGTATAAGTGACTGTTTTAGTGTCTATATGCATAATAAATTTTAGGAAATGAAGAGATAAAAGTTTACTGTTTCACAAACTACCAAAAATATATTATAATTCAAACTACACATAACCCTTCCCATGTGTATATGTGCATATGTGTGTATTACAGCACAAACTACTAGACTTTGGACAGCTGATTTAAAAATAGTGCAGTCCTCACAGTTCCTGATTGCCGGTGCATGGCTGCAGCATTTCATGCTACATTAGCCTGGTTTTAAGACTTAATCTACCTATATGAATGTTTTATGCCTAATTTCATGGAGGCGAGTAATAGCTGATGCTGCTTGGGCACTAAAACTATTACCTGGCCGCAGCTGGTGGTATTGAGTGGCATGGGTGAATGCACAGTGCGATTGTGTAGAGACATAACCCTGAAACGAGTAATATAGGAGGTTCACAGTTACAATAAGAGAACAGTGCTGCTGTAGAAAAGATGCGGTGCTTCAATGTAAAAGAGTGACTACTCAAAAATAGACAAGAAAAAGATGTGAAATTATTCTTTGGCAAAAAAAACATGTTTTTCAGAGACAAATGCAAAGAAAAAGTTGAAGTCAGTCAGGAATTCAAAGCTGAAAAAACCCAAGTCACTTTGCTTTTCATATAGCCTGAAACTGTTGCATGACCTAGACATTTCAGGTTATATTTTGTCTTGCTTCTTGTTCTGGCATCATTGTGACAGCTTCACTACATTAAAAAAAAAACTTAGGAAGAAGAACAGAAACAGCTACATTACAAGATGACCAAACAAATCCTAAAATTACAGTCGGAGAAGGAAAAAAAAGTCCTCAGCTTAAGCTTTCCGAAGGTAATGTAATCAGTTAAATAAGAAACACCTAACCTGCATACTGTGGACTCTAAGCTCCTCCTGTTACGGAGTACCAAGGTGGCGTGGTGTAGTACTGCATAATAATGACTTTCACTGCCCTGGAGCAAAGTGCTAATCAAGGCTGTCCCCTAACTCCAATCTAATTGTCCACATCCAGCTGATCAAGCATAGTGGACCTTTCCTTTTTTCAACCCAGTGCTCACTGAGATCATTGATTTGAGAAATGATCCAGTGGACTGTACTAACTCAGCTATGATTGGATGGGCATTTAATAGCATTCAAGGGATGGTTTTGTTGATGTCTGCTGCAGCGCTAATTGCAGCTAATATACTGTGAAGCTTCTACTTCCAAGTTATAGTCACTGAGAGCGTACACGTAATAGTTTTTATGCCTGCTAGTTTTTCCTTTATTTTATATCAGTGTAAGTAGGAGATCAGAGGGATCTCTCCCAGCTTCCCACTGCCTTTATATGTGAGAAATCCAACAAATATGCAGTTTCTGTGAGGCAAAGAAAAGGACTGCTAACTTTTTTTTTCTTTTTTTCAATTATAAAAGGAGTTATTTAAAATCTGGCGTGAGGTCAGAATCCAATTTGAACTGTATATTCCTGGATTTCACACTACGCCCATAATTTGTGTTTTCTTCTTCTCGTTTTTTAAATATTTCTACGTCTCGTGATGGAGCCCATGCCACACACGGTGCAGTCATCCAGGAGGTGATATTCACTTGTATGTTTACTCAAGCATTCAGCATAATGCATGCAAACCTTATACAAACATCCTCGCGAATGGCCTTCTTGTTGCCTACTTATTAATCTTCCCTCTGCCCATGCCATCAGCTTTAAGGCTGTCTAATGACTCGTAACGAAGGCATGCTCTGTTCTTAATGTGGGCCTACTGGGATCACCCCCATACTCGAACGCCAGGCTGTCCACTCATCAGTTCCAAAGGACAACCTTTCCTTCGTCTTTCAAAACACGCTAGTTATGCTACGATTATTATTCTTTGTCTGCTTCACCTCTCCGCCATTTGTCTGCGATCCCGCCACTGCAAAACCTGAAAAACTCTTCATCGATTTCTGTGGTTTGCTACAGCCAAGCCAGCATTCTCATCTGCTCTGTGCCATTGTATCATATTCTAACTTTATCTAAAACACCTCTTTGTTTTTTCTCACTTCCATCCATCAATCCATCCATCCAAAAAAGAAGAAGCCTTATTATTGCCTGAGTCACTCTCCGGGCGAACCTGTCACCTCTATGTTACCTCTGGGTTTGCCCCTACTTCAGGCCCCAGCTCTTTTTCCAGGCCGCATTATTCCATTTAAACTTCAATCCTATTTACAGCCTATCCTTTCCCCTTACCCGCCCGGGGCTATCAAACTATTCATCCAGCGAACTTCATGTCACCCAGCCCTGTCATAAAAGCCTCTGTTGGGATATGTGTGCCGGAGACGTGCATGTTTGCTCGCTCGGTGCACGTAAGGAGTGTTTATGTGCGTGTTGGTGGTAGGGATGTGTGAGTGTGCGTGTTTGTAGTGGTGCGCTTCCATTGTGTGCTGCATTGTGTAGTGAAAAGAAAGAGATTGTATGTCTATATCTTTATGTTTGTGTTAGTAGCAATGAAGGAATTTATGCGTGTCTGTAACTTTGCAAACTGGAAAGTGAGCGCAGCCGCTCCCTCCTTGACGTTAAAGGACGTGGCCGTTTTGACAGTCATAAACAAGGCAAACGTTGCACTCTGGCATAGTGGAACATACCTCAGTGACAATATTTGGATACCAATCTCATAACGGCATGTGTGTCAGATGGAAAAAAAAAACTTTATCCATAATGGGGCAACCCCAATTATCATCTTCTCTTAAGGAAATGTACTCTGCTGTCAGCTGACTTGTGTTAGAGATCAGTAAAAGGCACTCGTGTGAACTGAAGACGTGTTTCGGGGAAGATGCCTTAGAGGGATTTAAAGGAGGAACAAATGCAGAAGATGGAGGTATAGTCTGAGTCCAAAGGTTAGGGGAAAGCGCGAGAGTACAGAAGAGATTGATGCACTCCTTTGACAGAAAGAGAGATGACGCGAAAGCAACAGAGAGTGAGAGTTTCAACACGAGCTGTCAACTTATTGCTTAACAGATCCCCCCCCCTCATCTTTGACTTCTTCTCTCATCCCCGGTTTGTGCCCTTGTGGAACCTCCTGCATCAGCAGAAAGGAGAGGCTGGGGAAGAAGAAGGATTAAAGATCTGCCCATCATCACCGTCCTCTTCTCCCCTTGTTTTTGTTGTTGTTGCCTGTTGTTGTTTTCCCCCCCGCCTTTTTAAGTGGCGTCTCCCACCAATTAATCTGGAGGATGCTCCTAATGGGCCGCTGCAGCGACGTTTCAGGCGAGGCTCTTTGGTGTGCTGAAGTCAAGGGGTGCGGGTGATGCAGTGAGACAGGCGAGATGAGGGATAATGTGAGATAGATTGACAAGCACAAGAAGGCATTAGGCAAATGGCATCATTAAAAAGTGCAGTTACCTGAGCCAGGGCTTCATGTGGCGTCAGATGAGAGGGAAAGGGAGAGAGGGAGAAAGAGGGGAACACATTGGGGCTTTGCGCCTCCAGCTTTGCTGCTCTGGTAATTTTGATCTTCTTGCTCTTCTTCTCCCGTTTTAATATCCCCCACCACTTGACTTCGGGCTCGCTCATGAGTACAGAGACCAAAGCAGAGGTGCTGCTTCTCGGGCATCCCTCTTTGATGCCACGTGCTCGTTTGTGCCTGCGTGCGCACGTGTGCGATAGCCGTGACTTTTAACAGATGATTTATGACCATGGTGAGTGTTTTTTAAATAAAACTGACCGATGACCGCAGTGTAATTCCTGTTGTTTACCCCGTGAAAGCATCGACTCATTGCCACAACGACTCTTATAATACAATCAGTGAGGGTATGTGTGTGCCTACCTGTGAGCATCCCCAGCCTCATGACAATGCTTCGTGCACAAACGGGCTGTGTGTGTGCGTGTGTGTGTGTGTGTAATCTCGACATGTATGACCGTCCTCTGTTGGTGCTCTTTGTAAATGGCAGCACAGGCAGCCAAGGAGAAAAGGGAATGTGAAATCATTTGACTGCAGAGATTCCTGCTGGTGTGCCTCTGGCAGCTATTCACACTCACACACACACACACACACACTGTATTTTATGTTCAGACCACTGTGTTATTGAAATATTATCTCTCTAACCCAGTTTTCTTTACTAGTCCATAATATACACTACAGTAGCAGCTGCTGTTGAAACTTCATATCTTGCATAAAAAGGCCTACTGCAACAGGAGTGACGGCACCTTATCGTTTCTTCTCAATTGCCGTTCACTCCAAAGGGCACACTGAAACATGTAAGGAGTGTAGTTCAACCTGCTGTTAGACCCCCTCCTTCTGTCCTCTGACTGATTAAAAAAAGCTTTAGATGCAAAAATGCTGCTCTGAAGTTTTAAGCAGCGACGAGCCATTTGAGTCCTTTTTGATTTTAAACAGGTGCTGAATGTAAGCAGCGAATGGCTGATAGTTACAATCTAAATGTTTGCCTGTACTGAAAACAAGAAAATTTTTGTAATTTGTCAACTGGTAACACATGATTTAATTTTCCATAAAATTACATGTTTAAGTAAAACTCCTTTTAACATTGTAGTAACGTCACAAGATTATATGGAAAATTTACATGTAATCATGCCGGGGGGCGACATCTAGCAGCCAGTGACTGGTTATAGCACATTTTCAAGCAGATTTAGTCAGTCAAACATTTATCCCACTCTCAGTCTGATTTGTTAGAACGTCTCATTTATAAGTCAAGATGGCTTTAAAGACAGTTTGATTAGGGCTAATTAGCAGTTATTAGCATTCAAACAAGAAACGAAGACTGTATTCATAGTAAAAAAGAAGATTTTCCCAACACGGGCGTATTCACCATTGTGAGCATGAAAGCAGAACTACCTAACAACTGTTTCACAGCAGCATAATGACATAATAACAGGTGATAACAGCACCATTACAGATAGATCAAGCTAATCCTCAGAATGGAAAACGGGGGAGGGAACTACTGCGATGTAACATCAGCAGTTATTTGGTGATTTTTGCACGTGAAAGAAAAAAAAAAAGCTAATTTGATCGCTCAAACAGCTCATGTGTCACAAATAACCAATATTGTGTCCACGATGCCGTGCGCGTGGATGTGCTTTTGCGGGTGCCTGCGTGTATCGCTTCCAGAGGCCTACACCTGCAGATGAAACGGTTTTCTCATTCCCAGCGTAAATTGGATTCCGGCGCCGAGCGTAGTCCAGGACAGGAGAAATGTTCCTCCCGTGATTGTCACAGACCGACAGCTTGCTTGTCTTTGGGTGCAACAGACCAGTGAATAATGAAATAAATAAAATCAATGCCTCACACATGTTTCAAATCCATAAACCTATCTAATCGGCACGACGGAGAAATGGAAAAGCAGTTGAGGCCTCACTTTCCCAGCGTTCCGCCATTATGTAAATTGAAGCCAATCAAACTGCCGCCATGGAGTAGCTTTGTAATAGAGTGTTGATTAGCTAGGCGGCTTTGAATCAGCCATAAAAAGAGTCATATAAATGGGTAAATTCAGCCTGGCATAATTTAGCCCAGTGAACTTAATTCCACTCTGAAGTCACACTGTGTTATACATAAGCATTATGGTAACCATCAGTGGGAATTCATCTTTTTATCTTTGATGTTATTAGTGGATCTGATGCTAATTCAGCTTTACTTCTCACTGCCGTATCATCTATGGCTGATGATGGCTGGACTTAAAACTATTAATAAACACTATCGCTTACATGCTGAAGCCTTTTGCACAACCCTAAGCGTCCACTGAGTCCCTTCTTCTATCAGATAACTCTGTTTCAGCTTGTTTTTATCTTACGTACCACATGAGTGACACACAATGAAACACAAACTGAGACATGTAAAAAGAACAAACACTGTTTCCTTGCTTTCACCTCCTTCGCTCCTTGTGTACCAAACTCTGTTGTACTCCGTCTCTTCTCTCTGCCCTTGTTTGTTTTAATCGTCCCTTCCAGAGTCAAAGATAGGTCTGGCCTGTTTGTGTGTCCTTGTGTGTCCCTCCGTCTCTGCCAAAGACATGTCCATGGTTAGAAATAGGTGAGCGAGCATTTCCTCTAGTTGTGTCCCCTCTGACTTAATGTTGTCCTATTTAGTGTTGTTAGCCAACAATATCACTCTGGCGTTTCCCCTTGGTGACAGTAAACTGCTCTTTCTGCCGACCTTGTTGCACACACCGAGCCGGGCTGCAGTTTATAGTTTGGTCTACTGTGGACGTGCCCCTTTGTGTGTCTGTGTAGAGGAGGCATTGAGGTTACTGTATATTTGTGCAGTGACACAGTAAAGTAAATGGTAATGGTGATGCAGCAAAGCTCAAACCCAATTTCTGTCTTGGAAAAAAAACAAAAAACAAAACAGTGTGTGTTCTTTTACTTAATTAAGCAGCTGCACTCATATTGAACAATTAGACACCACAGAGTTTATACTCAGTGCGGGAAGTACTGTGACAGTAGGGTGGAATACCTCTGAATTTAGCAGGGCTGCAGTTTTATTGCTGGCTGGTTATCTGCTTGGTTTACAGTCCCCGAGATGGACGTTGCTGTTCTGCCTAGTCATGTTTTATAGATGTGGCCTCATCTCCTGAACTATAGTGAGGGTCTAACACATAAAAACAATATTGCTGCAGTTAATTGTTAATTGTTAGCAGATTAGACATGGGCTTCTCCCGTCTCTGAAGAACTGACAACAAGACAGCTGAAGACGTCTTCAAGCAACTCAAAGAAGTCCAGACGCTTTTCTTTCCAAGCTCCTTAGACCACACTTTCCCTGATTACTTGATTACATTCTCACATGGTGTGAGAGTTTATTTACTAAGTGTGTGAGTCTGACAATGTTACAGACACTTCAAAGAATGTTTAAAGGCTAATGCTGACTAACAGAGGCTAACAACAGCTACCAGAGGCTAACAGCAGCAAAAACAGCAGCGCTTACCGACAGAGAAGTTCAGGATATCCTCAACAACTCTCCTCAGTTTCGCTGTCTTCAGTTAAAAATGAGCTTCATTGATTCTTCGACTCGTATTACAGCCTCCTCCAGAGTAAATAGAAGCAAACACCAGCTGAAGTAAACAGCGGACTGATAACCTACATTCGCTACAGATGAACAGTGGCTAAAGGTTGTCCTAGAGCGGCCACCATAGCTAGGATTATGCATATGAATTAAAAGGTAAAAGAACAGAACTAAACTTACTGCATTCTGCAATCTCCTGAAATCTAGTGGTGAGACTTTACACACTCTACATTTAAATATTTGATCTAACAGGTTTAACAGCTGATGAAGTTCTGTTTTCAGAATTAGTCGGAAAAGGCAAGCTCACTGAGAAAGTCTGAGTTCTGAAAATATCATGTCAGCATATGTATTTATAACTCACAAGTCAAGCCTTACAAGCGTGACTTAACTAGTTACTCTAAAGATAAGGTGCACAGACTTCATAGACCGCTAAACACAAACCATTGTCAGTACATAAAAAAGCTGATATGAAACATAAGCCACAAGTTTTTGTTCACGCATGGTGAATGAGCGACAACTAACACATCCTCAGAGCAGGACTAAGAGCACACTTGTCTTGCTGTCTTACTGAATGACATGGTACTGGAATAAAGTTACTGTGCAGGTTTCATACCTAGGAAAATAAAGCAAAAAATAAATCATGAATTAATATATTAAATCTTTCTTTTACTATAAAAATACCAGGTTTATTCACCTGGGCTCTCTAAAACATTCATCGTGCTGTTTTCCATCGGCAAATTTGTTTGGGAAAATGTTTTAGTGAAGGGTGGAATAAGCGGGTCAGAGTTTCATTTTGATGAATGTATTCTTTTATAAATAATGCAACAATTAGCACAATATTATTTAACCCTTAACTGTGACATTTCAATTCTCTGTAACTCAGGTTGCTGCTCATAGACCGTAGATATAGAAACAGCCACTGTGACATTCACAGTCCAAACCATTGCCAGTATAAAACATGGACATAGCTTTTGGGTCAGAAAAATTAGGCTAATGCAGAACCTGCGTTCTGTCTGAAGGCCACCAGATGGCGATAGCTGTAGTTGCTGACTCTATAGAGGTCTTTCTGAGCTGACCTTTGTGAACCAATGACTGGCTTTACTGGCCTTAGGGGGCATACTAAATATAAAATAAGTAAATAGTATCTAAATCTTAGTCCTGTGTCAAAACACAAACACAATAAATGTTTGTGTTTTGGTTGCTGCCATTCTTTTCTTTTCTGCACAGCTCCATTAGACGAGCTACAAAAACACAAACAGCACAAACACAGCAGACGACACGTAGCAGGCAGAGATTGGCTATAGCACCCTGCAGACCTGCCAATCAGAGCAGCCACACCACTAATTTTAAGCTTTAAAAGTACCCAAAAGGATAAGCTATAAACAATATTCAGCCACCTTATAGTTGTTATATAGAAAGACACTACCCATAGAGCCCAGAAATGCTTTTGTGTCAGGCTGTAAATATGTTTTCCTGATGCAGTTTGGTAAGGCATTTTGAAATCTACAGGGACTGCCAGCCTCAAGGGGCCATTAGAGGAACTGCAGCTTTTGCCACTTTAAAATTCCACCTGCTGCTTAGAATTGCAGTGAGAGCAAATATCTATTTCAGAGAGTCATTTCCTTTTTCCCCCCTTTCACCCTGCATCTGTAGAGCTTTCCTTTTCTCATTGCCTATATATAAAGCCACTTTGTATGGATCGTGCATATCTACAGGCGGCACACCTTGCTGTACACATATCATTTGGTGTGGTGGCATCAGAGCCAGAAGACAGAAATCACACTCTCAAAAAGACACACACACATTCACAGAGATACATATTTGCCTCCTGAGGTCTTCTCCCCGTTCTTTCATCTTTTATTCAAAAGTGCTGAGCAGGAATAAAAAGAATTGGACAATCCAGTCAGAATGAAGTGACGGAGAGGAAGGTGGTCTCTGCGTGTGTGTCTGTAGGTGGTGATGGTGCTGAAGACGCATTTGCAAACTCATCGTTTTTTTCTCTCCGCTTTGCCTGCTGTCGGCGGGGGGGCCTCTAATCACGTTTTTAGTAGTATTTACTAATGTTTCATTCATTAAGCTTCAGCAGCCACAGGAGAGACATCATCCATCCGCCAAAGTGGAGGTTATTATCGCCTTAAATCATCTCACAGCGTACCTGTTTGGTCGGCTGTCACAGGCCAACAGAGGCCAGACCCTGTAAACCCCCGAGGGAGAGAACTGTCACTCTGCCTCCCTCGGTTTCCCTCACATTACTCTCCCCCTTTTCTTTCTTTCTTTCTTTCTTTCTTTCTTTCTTTCTTTCTTTCTTTCTTTCTTTCTTTCTTTCTTTCTTTCTTTCTTTCTTTCTTCCTAATACACAATACTCATTTTTAAATATCCATCATCAAATGAGGACCTTCTTCTCGAGTATTTTCTGTCCAGACATCAGGACCAACAACTGTCCTTGTAGCACCAAATATGCTTTGTCTATGAATCTGCCCTCTAGCGAGAGGGCACAGTTTGCCCCTTTCTCTCCATCTTCACTCTGTTCTCTCATCCTCCCTCCATCCTCTATTCATCTCTGCCTCCCTCTCCCTCTTTCTCTCCCTGCAATCCTTCACTTTTGGCTGTTCAGCACAGCAATTATCGCCCCACCTCGCTTTGCGGTGACCTCTGAGATGATTAAGTGAGATTACCTGTACAGTACTGGTGTGAGAAGCATGCTGTGAGACAGTTTGTCTAATGTATGTGTGTGTGTGTGTGTGCATGGGATACAGTAGCTACAGTCATCTTTAGCCACAGGGCAGGTGAGCCCCTACAGTTTCTGTATGGCTGGCTGCTTACAGTACAGTGCGTTACAGTGATTTGTAGCCTGCCACAGAGGTGCTTATAATCTGAGGCCTAAATGAACTGATTAAAGTGGAAGATGTTTCTTATGTGCACACACGTACCCACAAACACCTCGCAGCGTGATGCAGATACACCGGGACACCTTTAAATGTGGTCCAATTGCTGCAAGAGATGAAGATGGCGTTTCATACCTGCTCTATGAGAGCTTCCTCACAATAATATAAAAATATACAGCCTAGAATAGAATCTGAAGTCCTTCCACAAACCCCAATTTAAAGGCCCATGTCTTCACTTGGGCAATTGTTGGTTCCCCGCTTTCATTACAATATGCCTCTCATTAGGTGTCCGTTGCTCAGCACCACCTCCGGGTGGAACTTATACTAATGAGGACACTACATCTAACGAACATCCTCCTCCCTCTGTCCTTAATTACAGCGCTATGCCTCTCCCCGAGCCAACACAGCACCCAGTATCGCAGCAAACCCCCGCTGAAACACAAGCACCACAAACCTCTTTGTCCCCGAGAGCCGAAACCGAAGACACACGTCTGTGTCCGTCGCGCCATGTTTGGAGGGTGTAGCAGCGAGGCTGCGTATGCCCGTCTTTGTGTAGGGAAGCGAGTGTTTGTTCATTACACGGTGAGCTGTGCCATTATTTGATATAAGCTGAAACAAGCTGTAGGCTCCTGGGTAGATTGGTGATTAAACATGCAGTTACAAGTCCATGTATGACAGCGGATAATAGCTTAATAAGGAATATAATGAGTGATATACTCGCTGTTTACATACTGATGGGAATGACTTGGTTTATACTGTGCAGACCATAAAGTTTTCTTATCATTTCACCTTTAAAGTTGAAGTTGTGCTCATAGTTTGGCCTTCAGAAAGTGATAAGAGGGTGGGGGTAACCACCTAGTGTTAAAAAAAGAAGTTAAAATTACTTTTTGGTTAATAACAATAGAATATAAAAAGTAGCATGTCTCATCTTTGGATGGATGAGACATATTTGCGCCGAATGGCACAACTTCAGACAGAACCTCATCATCCCTGCTTCCTGTTTCATTTGAGAATCAACACACTATAAAACAAATGCAAACTGACACTTATATGACAGTGAAGGAGGTCGACTCAGAACAATATACCACGATGCTTAATAATACCTCTAGTAGAGGAATGACGTTTCTGTCAGTTTTTTCACTTTAACTCGATTTCCAGACATGAGCTTTGTTTTATTAAAATCAAAGTGTAAGACATGCATGTTGACCTATATATTACACAAAAGTGCCTTCGCAGCTACACTTTTCAGGACCGCTTGTTGTTTTGCTTTGCTTTTCTTTACAAACTAGCGCGGTGATTTCCACCCGTGCCTTGTAATTTAATGAATCATTTAATTGTTCCATGGCTGTGAAGGCCTTGAAAGGATGAGATGCAGATAATCCTCGGTAATAGGCATGAATTATGAACAGAGGATGTCCGACAGCAGCGTTCTCAGTGGCCAAAATGAGACAGCCTAATTGGTCATTTTGAGCATCTGAAGACTTCTAGTACCATCCCTTGTGGACGTGCTTTGGGGCCTGTATTTCCCATAAGCACCTAGAGTTATTATGTGCGGATTCATAACAATTTCTAAAAGGCTGACCCATGGTCACGGCCATTGGCTTCCCCTCCCTCGTAGGCTAAGCGAGGATGTGAGGCCACTAATTAGGGCAAAGAGGAGATCCAAGTATGCCTCAAACTTTTGGGCCCATTTTCATTTTCCTCTTTCGCTTCTTCATCTCCGGGGACATTCTCTCATGGCTGAATAAAACTGAGCTGAGTTCAGCCGGCCGTGTACAGCTAAATCCTTTCTGTGTCTTCATACCCCCTTCCATTTATTGGTTTGTGGGCATTTAAACCAGCCTAGGTTATTAAACATCCTTTTATTCCTTCTCCCATCCCTCCATCCTTGACTTCATTCTCTCCTCACTATCCATTTTCTCTTCCTCTTATGCCTTTATTCCCTTTTCCTCACTTGGTCTCTGGTACCAAGGGCGCCCACAGATTATAATAAAAGGCATAGGATTTTAAATTAGAAATTAATTTGGATAATTTGTCTCCAACGAGCACCCTCCTCCTGCCGCTCCTGCCAGAAATATGTTAATATATCATATTAAGTAATTTCTGGGCTGAGATACACATGCTTATGGAGAGAGAGAGAGAAAGAGAGAGGAGAGCAAGGGAGAGAGAGCACTCATCAAGGTTGGATCTCTAATTAGTTAGGCTGGCTCTCTGGGCATGCTCGGTGCAAATCTTGCTAAAACCCTCCTGTCACCTTAGCACTGCTGCCACTTAGAACACCTTGGAATCAGAGGTGACAAGCTTAATATAGGAGAGGGAGGAGGAGGAGGAGGAGTGGGAGGTGAGGACACCACAGAATGAACTGGAGACATAAAAAAAGAAAAGGGATTCATTGGAGGGAGATTAAGAAATTATGTAAAATGTAGCAGACATGTTTCCATCTAAAGTGGCTCGTAAATTCCTGAAATTTGGTCCTACTTTCTTCAAGATTTTATGTCTCTGCCTGTAGCTGTGGTGCCAGTGCAAAAAACATAGCATAACTAAAACAGGTTGCAACCTTTAGTCTGTACTGCAACAACAAGTGTACACAAACTACATAAAATGATGGGCGTAGACAACATGACATCAGCTATTGCAGTACCCCGTTTTTGAAACTTCGACTTTAGCGTTTTATCTGCCTAACAAATGCACTGCATGCTCATTACATTAACATTAACATTCGGAAGATGCTATACTGGTTCATCAGAGCCAATATTTATTTGCTCACATGGGTAGAGTGCTAAATTATGAGCTAACACTAGCAAGCTTGGCTAGCAAGCTGCTTTTATAAACTTTATGGGTGCAATCCGCATACACAAAATACTTGAACTTTACTCACCAAAATTGAAGAGCAGACTTCTTGGATCCCCTGTAAGTACAATTAATCACACAGGAAGCCACCATATTTGGAAGCTCCAAAAGGCTCCAGAAGTACAAACCGTTGAACCATTTTAAATTACGTAACACAAAAACATAAAAACAGAGCTCCAGTCACAGGAATGTTGTGAATATGTTACATTTACATTCAAAAAATGTTACGGTTTTAGAATGATTCAAGATTCTTTATTTGTCACATGCATAGTTATACAAGTACAACAATACAGTGAAATGTATCCTGTAAATGTTATTTAATATAATATCGTTATCTCCATGTAGTTCATGTAAATTCATAGTTACATCCCCTGAAATGCATTGTTTTATTTCTATAACATTACTGCATTTTGCCACCGCAGAGTTGTCACGTCACCAGTTGGTAATCTTGCAAATTTACTAAATAACAACATCTGTTTAAAGTAGAGATCTACTGGCCAGGGACAGGAACTGGATGATTAATCAGACACTGACTTCACCCTCACCCAGCTGAATGTGGACATTTTAAGGAAGCTAACAAAAGGAAAGCGACAAAAGCCAAAGCAATTCACAGCTCAGAGTCACGGGCCACAGGCCAGCAGCCTCGGTATGAGCAATAGAGCAAAACAGTTATGAGGAAACTAATGGATAAGAGTAAAAAGAGAACAAAAATCATCCTGTGAAGTTATAAACATATTGAAAAATGATGTAATGCGCATATGTTTTGTTGCATATATCTGTTGTACCTGTTTTAGTTTGGTAAGGTTAAAGTCGATGCAACTGGTTCTCTGTTAATTACTTGTATCTCCTTCCAGTAAAAGAGCACTTTATAGTTGTTTCAGTCAAAGGCAGAGAAGGTCCTGTAAAATACTGCAGTTTAATTGTTAAGTTTGTTCATTTCTTTTATTATGAAAATAATATTTTGCATCGAAGTTATCGTTTTTAGAAACTAAAATCAGCAAAAATTTGTTGTGGCAGGTGACACAGTCAGGAATTGCAGTCTGTGCATCTCCAATTTAAAGCTTAATAAGGTTTAAAAAGGTGAGTAATGTGCCTGATCTATACCCCGTGTTAGCTCGGCTGTTTGTCAAAAAAAAAGCAGAGAAAAGTATATGATTGTATTTCTGTGCTCTGGTGAACTGAATCATTCCTTCACTATGCAAAGAGCGAGAGAGAAAAAAGATGGACGTAATACACTTTGGTACGGCTGCACACGCTGGCAATTGAATGGGGAGAAAAATGTCATGGCAGCAATGGGGGTTGAGTGTGCTGGGTGGAACTGATGTGTGTGTGTGTGTGCATGTTTAAGCGACTACAACCTGAGATCAACTTCACATTAAGAATTGCCCTGTGGGTAGTTTAACAATGAGAGTGCAGGCTGGCTGGAAAGAAATATGCATTGCAGTGAGACAGAGAGAGCACCAAGGTGATAGACGCACATATCATGCTGTGTGCGTTTTGACCAAACACTGTTTAATCTGTTATGGATTTTCTTGCCCTCTCTCTTTCTCTCGCTATCTCTCGCCCTGCATGCTCGATACTCTTTATGCGACTATCCTCAGCCCCGGCGACTCGCCATGCCTCGTGGCTCGTGATTAAACAGTGCGGCATGATTCAAAGTCAAATCTACCTTCGCTGTGCAGCAGGAAGCTGTCATCTTGCATGTTTTAGGAATCAAATTAGTTTGCAGAGGCCTCGCCCCTCCCCGCCCTTTCCCACCAAATCTTTGCGCTTAGCGAAATGTTTTCCAAAAGGCACCCAGAGAGCTACGGCTTTCCCGATTACAAATTTCCTCTTAATCTCGAGTTGTGGAAAGACAAACTGCAGCTAAATGGGACTCCAAAGCGTCTTTTGCATTATTAACGTCCGTGATGTAACAGCAAAACAACTTTTGAGAGGAAGGTGGGGGCGGACAATTAGGCAAACGTGGCTCATCATTAAAAAAAACCTCAAACAAAACAGTGCAGATAATGCATTTCACAAATGTTTAATTAGACTGTATTAATTAGAGGCTTTCCTCTCGCCTTTCTCTTTCTCTTCCATCTTTTCCTCTCCCCTTTCTTTCCCTCTTCCCTTCCCTCCTTCTTTTTGTGATAGATCTGCAGCGTGACCCCCAGTTAATTGAAACCCAGGAGACTCTTCTTGCATAAAATCAGATTTATCTATCCATAAAAGGATTTCGTTAAAAATAGTCCAAATCCAGTGGCTCACAACTATGAGCCTGCAGCTACCGAGGCGAGCCTGGCTCCAACCCCTTTCGCCCTCTCTCAGTCGCCACAGTAAAACAAGTGCTGCCTACTGCTAACTAGCTGGGGACCCATTAATTAATTGCAGGAAAACATAGACACTATGTCTGTGGGGCACATTTTTTTTCTCCCCAAAAGAAAGAAATGACTCTGTGTGTGTGTGTGTGTTGTCCCTCATCCACAGCTCTTCTGAACTGTCTCCAGTGTCCCCAGACTATAATAAGAGGAAAGTAATGATGGGCCATAGTGATAATGAAAAACCATGCATCAAACAAAACACATTGATTCTAGGAGACAGGTCAAATGAATAGCAAGCGCAGTGACAGAAAGATGGTCCGGTCAGTGCTGCTGGATGAGAAATATGTGGGTTACCTGCAAACTTAATTTGTTTCCTGGGAAATATTTAAAACTTTTAGCAGAGATCGTTTCCACAATAAAAGGCCCGAGAAGGAAGAGACAAAAGAAAACTGTAGGAAGTTCTTTGGATTTGTTTTTTCCAGCTATGCCCCCTGCGTGCGTATTGCCACCACAGTGGTAGTTTGGGACAAGTGCTGGCCCCTGTCCAAATACCTCTGGATTTATAGCATCGTGGTCCCCCCCCCTTCTCGTGTCAGAGGTGTTGCTGTTTGGATCAGAGCCAGACAGCGATATTGGTGCAGTTATTTGAGAAACAGAGGGGGGGGGGGGAATCAGAATCTGGGTGCCTAATTAAAGCAGACAGGGATTTTCAACAAATGCATACAAGAAGCGGGGACGTCTAACCCTGGGGGAGCCATTATTGATGCGACACCCTAAAGACAGGAGTCACATATGGGCATCTCTATCTGTAGGCTTTCCCTTTTAATTCACTGTGGGCCATATAGTGCCATCTCGCTTCCACGCAGCCGCCGACATTGTGAGGGAAAACAACGGCGTGATTACAATCATGATGCCCATGTGTTTGCTTGTATGAGTGCGTACGAGCAGGCATTTGTTTGCACGTGCACGTGTTATTTGGCTCTGAAGTGATACATGATGGGGCTGCGTTGTCCCCCCAATCAGTGGTTACACTCACTTCCCCCCCTCTCTCCTTCGACAGGAAATTAATAGGCAGCTGCCACTGATGCGTTAAATTGCTTTGCGTTGGGCACTGCAGACAACTGGATTATTTATTCTTTATACTCACCATATTAGAACAACTGCCTTGTGCTTTGCTATTGTTTTTAAATGAGATCTCGTTTCTTAGCGTAGCGTTAGCAGCTACTGTACGTAACTGTTTCAAAAGGTAAAATGGTTGAAGGTGTTTTAGCGGAAATTACTCTTTGCCTTTGGCTTAAATTCTACTTGTTACTTGTTATTCTACTTTTTAAACTTTCATTAAAAGTGTGTCTGATATGGGTTTACTGGCTGTATGTTTATTTTATTAAAATTGATATGAAAATTGGTGTATTGCAGAGTACCCTGACTATTCCTTCACTGATTTCCCTCAAATCTTAGCTACACCAAGTTAAATCCATGTGAATTTATTTGAGATTATTTTCATAATTTTCATACTATAAAGTAACTACACAGGACCCACTCTTTCAAAGCCCTATATTTTTGCAAATTAATGTCTATTATCAGTAGTGTCAGAGGGCTCGACGCTCTGCTTTATGTTGGCACCATCTTGGTGAAAAGGAAGTGAGCAATTCCAAACCTTTTTTTAGTGGGAGGGGTTGGGAGTTCAACGTGTGGTTGAAAAGTGGGGAATGGGAGCTGACTGCTGTTTCCTTCAAATAATCTTTATCAAGCGTCTTAGGATAACTTTTGTATTTTTCATGCTTTGTTTTGATAGGACTAGCTAAAGCTTTATAATGAAGAGACAGGGGCGGTACTGCAAGGTTGAAGTGCTGGCTAGTTGTCCAGTAACAATGGGCCTAGCCTTGGGTTTTGTCTCAGCTGACTGTTGAGTTGACTTATGTTTGTTTTAAACAGTTTTTAATTTTTTTTTAACTTGTCTTTTTCTTTTGTTTCCCATAAAACACCATCCTGATCTGTCTTGTCACCTGTGGACACTGTAAATAAATTACACATCAGTTGAAGAGTATTCGTGTATTTGAGTATTCCTACAAGACCCTTATAGCACTGATTAGCCTTGCAGATTGAAGATCCCTGTGTTGGTGTTGTTCTGACATCATAACAATGTTAGTCCAGGATCAGCATCGCAACTGACCAGTCACATCGTCCGAGAATTCAGTTAGCATTAGCCATTAAGTTAGCTAATGCTACTAGCAACCCAAAATGAGTAACTTGCTGATAAATTTATTATCTTGCATAAATTAATAAAGAAAACACTTCCAGAAAAGAATTTTAAATAAACAAAAGCATTTCTTTCTTTTGCAGCCACATTCCAACACTAGGACGTCACAACTACGTGATTGGACAGTTACAATGTTGATCCAGAAACACCACCAACATGGGGATATCAGATTGAGCGACTGAGGCATAAAGTAACAGTGACAATTTTCCTTTTTTTCTAGTTCAAGCCTCTGGACCATCTGAGGATTTGTTTAAATTCATGTAATAGTTATATATATATATATATATTATATATATATACATATATATTATTATTATTATATAATAATTATATTGTCTTTAGCTTTAGAGCTAACAGTAGGGCCTAGCAAGGATGGCACGGGAATTTCTGAGACTCTGGTGTGATAGATCAAATGATTAAGCTAACCAACTGTGAAAACAATTAAAACATTAACAGAAAATAAATAATGAAAAATAAGCATTTGTTGCAGTTTTCCATCTCTTGTAATGGACTCATGAGGTCTGTTTCTATTGTTAGAGCTGATGATTAATATTCTCGACATTAAGTATTTTGTATATATATATATCTTTTTTCAACAGTGAAGCGGCTATATATTAGAGGTATGTATTTATAGGGAACTATTAAATCAGCCTTTCTTTCTCATTCTTAATTCCTATGTGGCTTTGCGTTTTCCTTTGTAGTGGGGATCCCCATCCCCCTCTACTGGACCACTGTCAGTGGGAATCTCCTTCAAACCCCCGCTGCTGCCTGGCCCGGCATCGCCTCATGCTGCCTCCGCACATATGCATGTCATGCGGTGTCAGTGCCGAGGTGTGCTCTGATGTTATGGGGCCTGATGGCAGCATATTCCCTGCTGATAGCGAAGATTGCTACACTCAGGTATAGCTCTGAGTCTGTGTGTGTGTGTCTTGTGAGCCTGCCCTTCACGTTATGGGTCTATACCCCAGCTGACTGGTGAGCCCCCTGCACCTAAGCGAGTCTTCAGTGACAATTCAGCATGGCAGCCGGAGGTTTATGGGGCAGGCGAGTCTTCTCCACTGTTCTCTATGCTCTGTTTCACCGGGCACTTGCCCCCATTTCGTCCTCTTCTCACACTAACCCTCCTGTTTTTCCATGTGGCTGAGCTTGGACCAGGAGGAGGTGACTCACGCTGTGGCTGATGTACTGAGGATCATCACTATGCTGCTCTGTTTTGCATCCCCTCAGTTAAATTTAAGCGAATACCTGACGGTACGGGATGCAAAATGGTATCGATCCTCACTGGGCAATTCAGCTGCAAATGCTACACTGCGGCTCAGTTTCCGCTACTGCTCCCAAACCTCAGGGAGCATCAGTGACTTGCTTGTCTAATCCTTAATTTTTTTTTTTTATTTTAGCAAAAATAAAATAACTAACTCAATAAGATATGAGATAAAATATAAAGATCATAAGAACAGATGGAAGAAATTTCACAAAACTTATTCACGTAAGGCCTTGGAGGAGTTTTTCCACCTGTATTAAAAACAGCGCTGAGTAATATTCAAGTTAGCTGTGATTTAATATGACATTTAGTAGATTTCGCTGTAGCACACAACACAGACCAGCAGCAGGCAGCACCCATGGGAATCTCCTCTCCTGGCACACAGTTAACATTCTGCATTTGTCCGGCACTCTGTAATTTATTGGATCTCATCTGTCCAGGCTTTGATTTATATATTGATTTGAAAAATAAATAAAAGTGATAGGAACCTGCATTGGGGTGTAATGATGGACTGTGTCGACATGCAGGAGTAGGGATATGAAACATTGGGAGGAAATTAGATATTATGCCCCCAAGACAACTGCAGCCAGCAGCACATTCATTATTGGCTGGATATTTATTATTAAGAATTTCTCTTCATGAGTGACTGCTGTGGAATATTTCGACCGTGCTTGAGCAACCAAAATGGTGTGT
Organism: Oreochromis aureus; assembly: GCF_013358895.1. Taxonomy (NCBI): domain Eukaryota; kingdom Metazoa; phylum Chordata; class Actinopteri; order Cichliformes; family Cichlidae; genus Oreochromis; species Oreochromis aureus. The sequence continues at coordinate 13,231,721 of NC_052950.1, forward strand.
GCGCGAGTGTGTGCGTGTGCGCGCCGTACAGTACGGTTTTGTAAGCGTGTGCGCAAATGTTTGCTGCCATGTTTCAGCAGATGAAGACAAGAAGAAGGCTTGGTTTGTCAGACTCTTACGAGTAACACACACACGCACAGTCCTGTCAAGCTCCTTAGGTAAAACGATAAAAAAAAATACATGCAGTTCATGCATAAAAAGTCACGATCTCGGTTATAGAAGGCACCGGCACGCTCTCCAGCTCCATATTTCAACGTGACAGGACCACATTTGAGAAAACAGTGGGCTAGAAAAACACTAGACAGCTGTTAAATACCAAAACTCCTTGCCAGGACTTCCACCGCCGCTCTGCACCAGTTTTAATCACAGCACAGTGAATTTCAAACAGCAGTATAGAAAAAAGGGGGCTGCTGTCCAAGCCTCCAGAATTTTTATTTCATTTTTTCCCTCCCACTTCTCTGCTCTAATCCACTTCAATTATGTTTCCTCCCATTTCTCCTGATCACTTTACAGCTCAGGAGCACCTGTGCTAATTGTAGCTGCGATGATTGCTGATATGTTTCGCATCCTTAAAGGAGTTTGCGAGGGGGACGACAGATAAACATCCAGCCCTGGGGCTTTTTGAGAAGCATGGCTCAGCCTAGCAGATGGCCATCATATTATATGAGGAGCTTCTTGCGCTGGCTGGTACGGGTGGGTGGGGTGTAATGAGTCTGAGGTAGGAGGATGAAGAGGTGTGAAGCAAGGCTGTTGTGGAGAGTGAAGGAAAAGAGGGAGGAAAAGGTGGGGAGGTGGAGTGAAGGAAGGTAATGAAAGGAAAGAGAAGATACATAATGAGAGAAGAAATGAGAGCATCAGGAGGAGACGGGAGAGAACGACAGAAAGAAGGCCTAAGAAAAGGGGGAAAGCTATTAAACGAACCTCGGCTCATTTAAATTTCTAATTCGGCGGAGAAGTTTGAATTTTGGAGATGTAATTTGGTCTTTTACTGAGAATCAGCCTTGGGGCTATGTTTCAGCTACAGCCAGCAGCTGGTCAGCTTAGCACAAAGAGCAGTAACAGCTAGTCAGCTCCGTCCAAAGGTGATAATATCTGCCTTACAGCACCTTGAAAACGCATTAAGGGGAAAAAAAAAACTCCACTGCTTGGTGGCAACCTCACACTGATGACAAAACAGGAAAGTACTGCGTGTTCTTCCAGAAATAGCAACATAATCCTATGTGAGGTTGTGGAAATGCACTGAAATAATATGAAGCTTCAGGCATGCTTTGCATTCCACATCTACTGTCTAAGTTCTTATACATTAAGGTGCTGGTAGTTCACTTTTTTAAGTTCGGGCAGAGTCTTGCTAGCTAGTTGCTAGTTGTAGCTTCATATTCATGCTTCATATTCAATCAGACGGTTGGTGATTCCTTGGGCGTGCGTGCCCAAGTTTTCTTGGGCAAGGTACTTGAACCCCAAGTTGCCCCCGATGTGTCCATCGGAGTATGTGTGAATGTTAGAAAGTGCGTAGGCATGGATATATGAATGCTGTCTGAATGCATGTGTGTGCATGACTGTGTGAATGTGACTTGCAGTAAGAAAGCACTTTGATTATTCAACTGAGTAGAAAGACACTACATAAGTGCCAGTCTATGTACCAATCACGAGCGCTATTAGCAGAATATGCTGCAAGTTTCCCCAAATGCTAAACTGTTTCCTTAAAAAATACATTTTTCTTTTACAAATCCATAAATTTTAGTTTCAATATTATCTCATCTTCATATCATCTCGTTACACTGCTGTTATTCAGGCCCTTGTCACAGCAGCCACTGATTCATTTTACCCGTTACGCCCATGTTTACCCTGCTAACCCTGCTAAGACTTAGAATGACTCCTGTGGAAAGGGCCTATTCCACCTCAGGTTGTTCTCATGTTTTAAAAGAGGCATAACACACAATGGGAGTGCGTGTCCCATTAAACCCAGGATGACAGGGACTGTGTCATCTGGTGTGTGTCTGTGTGTGAATAGCAGTGTGAGGGCAGCTGCATATCCCTCACTTCGCCACCTTACTGCCCTCACTGACACATAGCACCCATAATGAATGGCTCTGCCAGCGCTCCCTATGTGGCCATCCGCGGTCTGACCACATATTATATAGCAACCTATCTGAGGTGGACCGCATATTATATAGCAGCCTATTTGCGGGAATGATGAGCTGCGGACACCTCCCATTATTTATTAGGAAGGGCCTCAGCCGTGTGAGAGCAGAGGTTGGTTGGATGGTGTGTGTTAGCAGGTGTCTGTGTGTGTGTTGGGAAGCGTGGGGTGTAAAATGAAGAACAAGAAATGGGTAAAGGATAGAAAAAAAAAGACAAAAGAGCGCTATCCCAGATGACTGCAGCTGCATTTATCTTACAATGAAATGGTTTCCTGTTCTTGGATGTTTGCTTTAAATTTAGAATTCCAAACAGCCTGTCAACGTTTAAAGAAAAACTAACCACCTAAACTCACTTATTACTAGACAGCACAACAAAATAACGCAGAAGTACACGAGTTAAAATAAAATAGCTGACTTCGGTGGATGGCAAATTCCTCTGTGGCTTTGAAAAATGGCAAAAAACCTAACCGTTCTAACAGGGGTCAGCCGGCTTCGTTAGGTGTGTTCTCTCGGTGCTAAAAGACAAATGATGTACTTTGCCTTGGGTCAACTGGGCTTTCCCATCCCATAATGACCTTTCAGGGAGCTGGAGGAGAATAGCCTTTCCCATAGCGATAAAGCAGTTCTGTACGCCGCGCATCGAATGTATGTAATGGCAAACTAATGTTTTTAACCCGTAACATGACCCCTCAACCTCTAATGGACTGTTTTGCTGCCCATCAATCATACAAAGACAGTATTAAAGCAAGGCGGGCTTTAAAAAAAAGAAAGGGAAAAAAAAACATCTTTTTTTTTTCTCCAATTTTCTTGCCTGTGTGAAACTCAAATCTACAGCCAAACAAGAAAGCATCCAAAGTAATTTTCTCTTTCCAATTGAGTTATGTGCTCTCAATCTGCGCAACACTTGCCATTTCGCTGTAGAAGAAAACTTAGCAGTTCTCTCTCTGTGTGTGTGTGTGTGTGTGTGTGTGTGTGTGTGTGTGTGTGTGTGTGTGTGTGTGTGTGTGTGTGTGTGTGTGTGTGTGTGTGTGTGTGTACTGCTGCACTACCAAAGGTTCCCCGGAGGAGGGAAGATCTCTGTCAGTTTGTCATCACACACAAGCTGCCAAGTTTTATGAAATACCAAATTACTAATTGGCCCAGCGTTAGGTTTCCCGCCTGGAAGTGAGACTGTAATATCGGGACCTCTATTAGGATCACAGAGAGAGCCACACTCAGCCCGTCTCCTGCTGAGCTGGCAAGTCTCCGTCATTTCACAGCACGCCGGAGACACGCGCGTACAACACAAAATGATAATGAGGGACAGAAGACTTCTCAAACATTTTCACCATGTTCGTAGGCTACTTAAAACACCGCCGCGGCCACGGTTTCACTACCGACACTGGCGATAAAATGAGCACTACTGCAGCGCAATTCTTTTAAACGGGAGGGAAACATCTGATCGGATGGATGATCCTCAGTCCAACTGCTTTGTCTAACCACTTTGTAAAGTTTGCACAGACTTGATTGTTAGACTAAAAGCCGACACGTTAACTGTGAAAACTGTAGAGGTCTATTTGTTCTGAATGAGGCCTGAAAAACGTCAAGCTCCTTGGAGCCTGTCTGGAGCACAATGAAAGTGAGCAGGTGCAGAAGAGGGTATGATAAAACCTCTATGAAAGGATACACTTGCCTCACAATATTTCCACAACGCTGACAGACACCAGCATTGTTCACATCATCCAGTGCTTTACATCAAAAGAGCCGTGCGGTTAAGCGGGACTAAAAGCACGATACTGAGTGAATAAGGCCCGACGAGCACAGATCTCCGGGGTGATGACTGGATACTGAATCTGGATTAAAACCAGATGCACAGATATGAAGCTAAAACCAGAGATTCAGAGAGACGGGTGTGTGTTTGTATGAATGTGTGAAAAACAGCAGTACACCACTGTCCTGAATGTACTGGCAGTCGCACTAATGTCAGTCAAGTAATCTTTTTAACCACAAGAGGAAAAAATAAAGCCGGTTATAAATCCAAACCAAAAATGCTTTAATAGCCCTGCAGGGGAAGCAGCGGTTTGCCTGGGGAAGAACCAGGTGTGAGCTTTATCATGCCATCATTTAGACAAACTGAATTGGTATTTATGTGACACACACACACAGGACGGATCCAAATGAATAGGACGGCCTCAGCGCTGTGAAGACTGCTGTTTATTTTCCGTCTAGCAGTGCTATCTTTTTTCGGGACTCCTAATCAAACACGCCCAAGGCCACTGGATGGATAAACACACACACATTTTGGCAACATTTCAACTCTTCTCTCAAGCGGTGCAAAAGGAGAGAATAAGGGCTGGCTGACAAAAAAAGAAAAGAAAAAGAAAACACCACCACTGTAATTACTAAATACATATTTTATTGTAAAAAGAGCTGTAACCTTTGACCCAAACGTATGGTTAGCAAATTATGGCAGCTGTTGATGTCCAGGAGCGACTGACTCTGTATTCCCAAAAATGTGACCATCGCACATAACACACATTATGAATTAAGGTTCGAGTGACATATGGATTACCCCCAAAACCCCCAAAACCAACCAAATAAACTTATGAAAGCCACTTTTATAAAGACAAAAGTCCTGTAAAACAATTTTCTTCCATCTTTCTGGCACATGCAGGGGCAAATATACTTTTTAAAAAATCAATATGCATCATTTTAAGATGGGTGACAGTAATTTCACACATGATACAGATTGCCACGTATCTCTGTACTCGTTCTTTCAAACATTTTGTAATTTTTGCTCCAACCACTCGAGGGTTTAAGTGTTTCACTCAATTCCAGTGCAAAACTGTGCAATTTGGTGAGCTAACGAGCTGGCTTCCCTTTAGAAAGTCTCATACTGCATGTCCTCAGTGTTGTACAACACAATGGAAAAAAAGTTTCAGTGGGGTTTTGAAGCATTGCTTCACAAGATCCCACTAGGCATTGATCCCCTTTTAAAACGCAGTTTCTTCATTTTCCTGCAGACAGTGCCACTTCGGTTAACCAGCCGTGTCCTGGTACGCAGATGGAATAGAGCGACTCCCTCTCCCATAGTTTGATTATTATCAGCTGTCTGTAAGGCTGATTGGAGGTCGAACCCTGTGTGCCCATCTTTGGCTCAACATTAGTGGTGATGAGGCCCGGCATATGCTTCAGCACATCCTGTGGGTATTTCATCCCGGAAGTAGCAGAGAGAAGCGGTCTGTCGGCACAGGACTTCCACCGAACCTCTGAGTGTCTCCTACACGTTTTGTGAAAGAAATCGGACTTTCTTTCCCGCCAGCAGCCAGCTCCTGAGGTCCTTGATGGAGGGAAGCTTCATTTTGTCCTTGTTTTTACTGTAAACATTCAAAAAAATTCCAAAAAGCACCAGAAGGCCGCCCCAGATGTACCTGATGAGGGCAAAGACGGAGAGGTTAGATGTTTTATACAACTAATGTGGGAAGACTTGAGATGCCCCGAGAAGTTTGTGGCTTCAGCTGAATGATGTAAAAGGTTAATAAATGGATAAATATCTGCTTTCCACAGAAATGCGAGGACATAGTGTGTCCTAATGAGCAACACTGGACGAAGGTTTGCGTGCACAAAAATCCACAGGGCATTGTTAAAATAATAAAACATAACTTTTTTTTTTTTCGGACAGTTTGAGTGAAGTTGAGTTTTGCTGACACGGTGGACCAAAGCTGCTGCCCTATCAAACACATGCAAACCAGGTGTAATACAGGTGCTGTATATCATATAACTCTTCAGTAATTGATGCAATTAGTATTTATAAATTTGGTTAAATCTGCATTTACTGATAACACACAGTAGTACTGCAGTCTTTTGGTTTTAAAAAGTGTTAGCTGTTGCCATAAAGAGGGACTGAGTCCAGTTAAGGGTGAGGGCACACACCAGCTGGAGGGAGAATAAATTTGGCTGCGATGACACACAAAAGTTTTTCTGTTTCGTGATACACACACACACAGTTTTCAGGAGTCACTGAACAACAGAGCAGCGGATTCACTCTCTGACAGCGCAGAGGGCGAGTGAGAGGGTGAACAAAAGAGGGAAGGACAAACTGAAGGAGCGGAGGAAAGCTCGAGGTCTGCAAATGGACTGAGGACATAAAAACCAGGGGCAGAGAAGCCAGATCAAGTTTTTTATTAGTCAAAAGAGGGGGTCAGCGGTCACACTGTAGACGTACTTTAAACTAGGAGCAAAGTGTTTTAAGTCAAAAGGTGGTGGTACTTACTGGAAAGTGAAGGGTTTTGCAAAGAACATGAAGGAAAGTACGATAGTCATGGCCTTCCTCCCAGTGGTCACTGCACAGAAACCCACACAGATGAGTTACCATCAGTGACACTCGTTACATTTCTTTACTTAATTACTTTTAAAATATGACTAAGAAAAGACAAACATCCTGGGTTAAGATAGTGGTAATTTTTTTATCTATATAATTGTGTGGCTGACTGAAATATGACTATTTGCCATTTATGCCAACAATGCTGTTTTCACACGAGGTAAAACAATTCTGAGGAAAACTTTATAAACTGAGACTCTGACCTGTTACAGCAACCAAAGCCCCAAAGAGCTTGATTAAGGCCAGCACAAAGGAGATCCCAAAATAACCCGTAAGAGAGAAGAAGAACGCGTAACCGTATGTCTTCACAGGATGCTGAGAAGGAAAGAGTGGAGAACAGATAAACGAACAGAGTCCAGATGAAAAAACACTAAAAACTGCAACCCTGTGCTACTGGAAAACATCTTCAATCTACAAGGTTAAAGCTGAAATATAAAAAACAGCATCCTCACACATTAGTCCTAAAAGGATCTGATTTCACATTCCTTTCAATGCTAACAGTTGAAAACATAAAGCAAACAACCTCACTAAAAGCCAGGAATGTGTAATCACATCATCTTCAGGTATATTCACCTCTGAGCAGAATGCTACGGCCGGGCCCAGCCCACCAACACACAGCAGGCCCACCAGTATGTAGACAAAACCAATGGAGTATGAGTACAGCACCTGTGAGCGACAAAATGCAGCATTACCACAACATAGAACAGAAGTGCCTTCAATCACACCGTCTACCAAAGCACTCTGGATTTTTCTCCAACAATGTGTGATCCTATCAAAATGCCTTTGGATTTATATTATTTTACTAGTGTACCATTTCAGAGTTGGAGCCGTTATGGAGTTTCATGGCTTTCTCTTGCACGTTTCCAATGGCAGCATCTGCACACAGTGCCAGGGAGATGAGAAGGACACCTGTGTGCACAGAAACACGCACATGTAACCATTCAGGGCGAAGAAGGGGAAACATTAGCAAACTACTCAGTTTCAAACAGTTGCCTCAAGGTGCTTTAACTAAATATATTATAATATTATTCTAGAAGTTCATGGAGCACAAGTAGACAGTTTATGCACTAAAATCAAAGTTTCCAGCCACAATTCACCGATCAAAGAGTAAAAGGGAAAGAACCTGTGACAGACGTCAGCAGCTACATTATGAAGATGTGCAGTCATATATACAGTGTCTTTAATGTACTCATCCAACATCTCTGCATTTGTATAGGAGCCTCTGTTCGAAACCCATCTGAGTTTGCAGGTGGATCTCAAAGGAAATACCTGTGACATTGAAGTTGGGGGCCACTGTGCTGTCTGCTAGGGTAAACCAGATGAGTCCCAGACTCATGCAGAGAGCAGCAGACACATCAGCCACATTATAGCGTTTACCTGGGACATAAAGATGGAGGAAAACGTTAATTAAAATATCTTATATTTTTATTTTTCAAGCTTTAAATCTAAAACCATTTCTTTTACTTGTCACCTACAAAAATCAGGCAAAGTTTTTAAAACTACACCAGCATGAAATCTACACTTTAATGTATGATATGTGTAACACTCTAAAACATCCCAGGCACAATAAACCAAACTGAGAGAGTTTCCCCTCAAGCACAGCTTACAAAGAAATCTTTGAAAGATGACGACCCACCTTTAATAAACAGAAGTTGACATTGGACTGAAGTAAAGAAACATCACTAAAGAAAGTTTTTGCAACGGATATTGTTCACAACTCAAAGTTTCTTGGGCTGTGCATGCAACAATGAAGAAGGAAAAAAACTGTGAAAATGAAAAAAACGAGGGGGGAAATAAAACAACAGGATGAAGGAGTCTTTCAAAAACAGGCTGACGGATGGATGCCTTGAGGTTGACAGGGGGACGTGGCATCAGGTTGTGGTCGGCTTTGATTCCCTGACTCGTCTTTGAAGGGCCTCACATCAGATGCACCCCCACACCCCTCCCTCCCTCCATCCATCCATCCATCCGTTCATCCATCCCTCTCTCCCACTTTCTTTCCTCTTTGCATTTGGAGTGAACAAATTCTGTTTTCCACTCGACCCCCTTGAGGGACCGTGGTCCTCACATCTGTTCATCCAGAGAGAGACGCAAGGAGAAGGGTGAAAAAAATAAAGAAATAAAAAACATGCACAAAACCCTTCTCACATTCAGGACGTTGAACCTTGTGAAGGCCAGTGTGAGGATGAAAGGACAGACAGAAGTAAGAGCGGGGAAGAAACTGCACGTACTGCCGATCGGGCCCTCACGACAGAAAACAACAGACGCGGATGAAAAGGATGCACTGAAAGTTGAAAGGTGGTCACTGCTTCAAAGGAAACATGTGATGAATGAAATGAGGTGAAAAAAATGAATCTACTTTTTCCCCCCTGTAAATGATGATGTAACATTCACTTTTATTATATTCTGAATAATAAAAAAAAATCTTCATTTTCAGTTATTTTGAAAAGACTGTTACCTCATGTGCCAACAGATTTGAGCTACATGTACGATTACAGTTTTGTTAAAATGATGAAAACTTCAGAGATTACAGTAAGAGATGCATGCTCTGAGGGGAACTCCTGAAAGCAGTAACCTTTAAGCTGACCCTAACTGTTGATTTACATTTGAACTAGACCAATTAAGCTTTTATATGCCAACCCAAAAACCAAATACCACACTGAATAAATACAGACTCAAAAAAGGTTAAAGGAACACTTTGAAAACAAACCAAATCCCAGTGGGGAAAAAATAATACTGATAGGACTGGATAATGTGTTAGGAATAAAAGGAGCCCCCATGTGCTTGTATGCATCCCTGACAATATCGGGAATGCTGCTAATGGAGATGAAGGATGGTGTCCTGGGGGGGATCCCCTCCCAGATGTGAACCATTGCATCACTGAACTCCTGGACAATCTCAGGTGCAACTTGGCGGCATAAGATGGACAGAAACATAATGTCCCAGAGGTGTTCTCTTGGATTTAGGTCAGGTGAGATTCGTCAGTGTTATCACTTACTTACTCCTCCAGGACCTGCCTATAAATTCTCACTGCATGAGGCCGGGGATTGTTGTGCACCAAGAGGACCAAAACACCCATTGTACCAACACAGAATCTAATAATAGTCCAAGGATTTTATCCTGATACCTAATGGCAGCCAGGGTGCTGCTCACTAGCCTGTAGATGTCTGTGTGTCCCTCCATGGATTTGCCTCCCCAGACCATCACTGACCCACCACCCAACCAGTCATCCTGCACGATGTAACAGGCACCATAACGTTCTCCACAGCTAATCGAGGCCCTTTCACGTCTGTCACATGTACTCGAAGTATATGCTCTCTGCTCCCATCTAGAGAGCTAGGTGTCTAGAGGTTGTCAGGCCCTCATGCCAATCTCATGAAATTTGTTTCGGATTATTTGGTCACACCAGTGGCCTTCTGGAGGTCACCTTTTGTAGCTCTGCACATCCAGCACAAAGGAGCAGACACCAGTTCAGCTGACGGGTTATCATATTCTACGGTCATGTTCAGCTCTCCTAAAGTAACTGTCTCATCCATGCTTTTAAGACTGCGCTGGGAAGCATAGCAAACCTTATGGCAATCAAATGTATTAATGTGTCATCCTGGAGGAGTTATACTAACTGTACAACCTCTTTAGGGTCAAGGTATCATCTCATGTCATCAGTAGTGATACTGACTCTGGCCAAATGCAAAAAATAGTTCCTTTAATTTGTTGAGCGGTTTACATAACACAGGAAATCCCCTCAAATTATTTTACAATGAGAAAGGCAAAGGATTAGTCTACAGAGTGCTGCAATACTGATGCCTGTGGATCATCCAGTAGCAAGGATGAAGAGTTTGCAGAGCAGCAACCAAAATACACACAATGCGCACACTGTAAATATGTATCAACATAGGAAGCTGACCTTGTATAAACACTCCTCCAATCATGACTGGGATGAGTTTACAGCACTTGAAGATGACCTGTGTAGGGTAGTTCAGGTAGCCCAAAGAGGTATTTGACAGGCCCATAGTGCCCACCGTTAAAAATGCTATAATCATATAGGTCTTCCCTGGTATCCTGGAGGAGGTGAAATATAAAAAAAAAAAAAAACAAGGAAGAAAAAGTCAGACATAAAATCTGTTTTACAGTAAAGGCTGTCTTCTGGTGGCAAAGCAGCATCTGTTATCATACCTTCTGCGTTTATCCTGTGTGAGCTGAAGCTCTACTAATCCAAACATGGAGTAGAAGCCAAACTGGACCAGAGTGAGGTACCAACCAAAGGGCTTGAATCCTTCCACAGAAAATATTAACTCCTATATTGAGGGACAAACACAAAGACACAACAAAACACCCTTAAGAGCCTTGTCTCAGTTTTATTCAATCAATATATTCACATGTTATCATTTTGAATAACATATGTAATTACAGCGTTTTTAGTGTATTACTATACATGTGTGTGTACAGTAAGGATCGTAATCCCCGTTACCTGTAAGTATCCATACACGAGGTAAAAGAGGAAGACTCCAGCCACACAAATAAAGAACTGTGTGGGTGCACTTAAGCTGCTCAGGTTGATCCCCAGAACCCTCAGCTCCTCCACAGACTTTATATGAGGTGACATCACCTCTGTAGACGAGGGGATGGAGATTGAAATGTGCTTCCGTGAACTGTTGTAGCCCACCAGGCCATATTTGGCACTCATTGTGTCGGCGGCTGCTGGAAGCTGCGGGGACATAAAGAAAGATTTGATGCTCCTCCTTTATGATGCTTCGGCATAAAGCACAGACTGCAGCTTTGATAAGAAGATAGGGAAAGAGCTCAGAGAGGCATTTCATCATTACTGTGTATACGAAATGCAGATTGATACACCCTTCAAACTGCATGCAGTTGAGAAACTAGCATTAGGCAGGCTAACCTAATATTGCAAAGTAGAAAATGAAGGATGGGGCGGATAAACTAAGCCTGGAGCTGAGTTTTCATCACCTCATGTAAGAGATGGTGACCATTCACTGGGTCATTTTTATGATGACAGTAAAAAAAATAACCAGAGTGGCAGTGCCATCAAGAGAAAGACCTGTTGAACACGTTAAACCAAGGGAACTGCGCTGAAATGAGGCGACTAAATGAAGCCATATTCTCTATTATTTGAGTATGCAAACTGTCCTTGCAGGCAGTGCAAAGCAAACAAGAGATCTTTGAGTAAACACTTAAGCGAAAATACCAGGTGAGGTTTTAGTGATGCAGTATTTTTGATACTGGAGGCGCAGTCGTTATTGAGCATGCACAGATTAATGTCACTGATTCCCCATATGCTTTTAAGGATTTCTTTTCATTTTTTCATTCTAAACTGTGAGTACTGCTAGTGATCACTACTCTGACTCAAATTCACTCAGTATACGTCGTGGTCAGTGATATTCTGCCATGAGCAAAACCACTGAATAGCATTCACTAAAGCATCCACCACATTAAAGCTGTGCTAAATTAAAAAACATTATAAAAAGGGACTTTTCTTACCCCTGTTTAAATAGCCGGTAACGGTAGCTAGGCTACGAAGCAACCCGTTTCTAACGCCCTGAATACTGAATGGAGGCTGTCATTTGATCAGAGAGCAACGATTAACCATCTAAAGACACAGCTATTAACGTCATCTTACCACACGTTTGCTGTTAGCAAAACATTTCGCACCTGACATAGCTTTATCATTCACCCAGAGTAAGCTACAATAGCAAGCTCGTTACCTTCAACAACACTTCCGGGTGTCTTTACGTGCTCTTATCCCCAGTTTCAGAGGCCACACCGGTGAAAATCATTCCCCTCGACTCGCTCGGCTTCATCTTTCGCACACTCTGAACATTTTCACGTTTTTGGTCCTCAGAGACAAAAAGGCCAAAAAGGCGCTTAGAAGCGTGCTAGCCTGCTAAAGGCTACATGCACTTGCAGGGATGGCACGCTACAAGCAGCCAACAACTTCCGCTCGGCTCCGAACTCTGAACTGCGCCGCTATTGGTCAGCGGAGACAGGCACTGCTTCTGCAGGTGGCTTGTTTCACGTTTTTAGCCCCCGTAAAAATACCAAAAAATGTATCGGTCGGTGCCGTAGTGTCGATTCGGCACAAACAACAGAAGTGAATTATTAGCTGCATTTATTTCGAGAAAAACCTGACGGGCTGCAATACGCTAGCTTACCTGGGTAGAGGAGTCCATCATGAGTAGGTAGGGTACTGTTCCTGTCGCTGTCCACATCATCAGGTACACACAAGCTCTTCTGGTTAATCCTGCCGAGTGACGGTGTGAGGTGTCAGTTTTCATTTTACTTTCAATTTTAAGAATTTATTTTTATGATAAAACTATTATTTTGAAAGGGGCCAATTCATGCACCGATATAAAGTTGAAGTCAACCAGGATAAAGGATAGTCAAATATATTTTAGAGGTGTTTTATTATTTTGATGTCATGCTATGCTGCACCCCTAACTTTGCTTGCTTTTACTTTTTTTTTACTTTAAAATTTTTTTAAACTTTTTTTTTTTTTTTTTTTTTTTACATCCAATACTGCAGTTAGATGGCAGAATTTCTAGGTTTATATTTTATTTTAATTTTTTTAAGTATAATTTAATTTTGTCCGCTATCACCTTCAAGGTCATCTCCTTGTGCATTTCTTCCAGCGTTCCTGCACCTGCGTTGCTCCCTGGAGGTTTAGTTCGGACAGCTTCACGCAGCTGTGCAAGCTCGCGAGAGCAAACATCAGCTTCTGTGGTAAGGTATCAATCAGATCCAAAGTGCATGTAGTGGAGCATCACTGGTGGGGGGAATTTGGTCTCCAGTTAAGGCATTAAAGGTGCGTCAGATCAGGAAACATGTTCAGCATTTGTCCCCAGGGGTCAGGCTGTGGAGGCGGAGCTCTTTCATAATGTCTTGAGCTGTCAGAAGGAAAACGTTTAGTAGAAGTGACTTGAACCGTGGTGTTTGCCCTTTTCCATACTGTACCCACTGAAAAAAAGCATTAAAAAAGAGCATAGTGGTTTTCCCCAACCCGACGTAATTGTCCCTCAACACCTGGCAACCCTACATCCTCATTTTGATCTCTGATCATCATTAAGTTTACACGTTCATGCTTTTTATAAGAACACTCACAGGACTTTTAGATTGCATGTCATCCACCATCAACACTTTTGCCATTGATACTTTACTTGATATTTAACTGTAGAAACATTTTTCTGCTATCATTCTGGACGAATTAAGTTAATTTTTGATGGAGTTTAAGTATCAAGGGTGGAGATACTGAAGCTGTAGCAGTAATCATTCTGATGTTTAGGTGTCATATGAGTATTGTTACCGTGCAGGATAGCTTCACAAGTCAAATCATTCTCTATTGTCCTCAACAACTTTTTTTCCCTGACTTTCTACATTTCCTCTTTCCTCCATTCCAACAGTCTTCCACCTTTATCCTAGTATATTTTCCCATCAGCTCTTCTCTCACTTCACCGTGCTTTCATGTTCATATAAGCTTTGCTCTGCGTCACAGTTCTTTTGCTCTTCCCTTCCCTTATTGCATTATTCCCTCCTCAACCTCCTCTGTTCTGGCTCTGTCTCTTGGCCATCTCATATCCCTGCCTCTCCCTCTTTGGTTTCCCCAGCATAAGGCATGAAGCTCTTTTTTTTGCCCCTTCATTTCCCTCCTCCCTCATCTAGCCTTCCTTTCTCCCTGCTGTCCAATCTCAAATCCTTCCCTCTGCCTTTCTCTCTGTCTCTCCCTCTCTCTCGCTCCCCCTGTCCTCCTTCCCCAGCCAGAGGTTAATACACTCCAGGATGGCATTATTTCCTCCCCAGCCCTCCGACAATATAAAAATTCAGAATGGACAGCTCAATCCCTCTTCCATCTCAGATTTGATTGTAATGGTATTGCCTCCTGTCCCTGGGAGGCCCCTGCCGCCTCGCCAACCCAGCCTTTATGACACTAAATGGCCGGGCTACAATTTTTCCATCTTTTCAAAAAATTCTGTTAATAACTCATTTGGAATGAGCCGTCGACACTCCCTGGGCTGTCTGCGGCCAGGTCTCTCACCTCTCTGCTCACAGGGGTCACAATATACAGAAAAAGATGCAGGGCTGAATCGCAAATGTAAAAGGTTAATTAATCTCCCTGAATTTACAATCCCATTCCCCGCGCACTCCAATCGACAGTCCCACAGAGACAAAAATGTCATATTTACAACCTGGCATGGAGAAAAGCACTCAGCAATGCACAGTTGTCGAGCACAGGCGAAGGCCTGTCCGACCACTTTTCCTTCCCCCCGTCCAACTTTACAAGTGCAACCATTCATCTCGCATGATGGATTTATGTAATAAAACCCATTTCCTTTTCCCATACGATCCTATTAAATAATAAAATAATTATTTATTGATTATTCAAAAAGGTACATATGCGCGGGTAATGGCTTTGTACCACACCACTGGACCCGCAATAAATAAAGCAGGCAATGGGAAGGCTTGAGAGAGACAGAGGAATAAAGCAGGGAGAGAGGGAAGGGGGGGGGATGAAATGACTTTTGAACTAGTGAAATCTGGATCCAATATGGCCTCTTGCAGTACAGATCAGGAAGGACATTATTCGATCTTCAGGAGGCTCATGTGGGAGTGCAACCTTTGAATGGTTTTAATATTGTAAATCGACCATAGAAATTAGACTAGACAACTGGGTCACAGAGTTTCTCCTAAACGATGGCAAACACCAGTTTTCTTTTTCAGACCGGGTTACGAGTGTTTATTGTTTTGCATGGATACAGCGAACACCCGATAAAGCACACGATGAGAAGTTAATTACAGAGGTGGAGCTAGGGAAGGCTAAAAATATCCATTTTAATAATTAACAGACTCTTAAAGTGTTTCTTTTAGAACTTTTTGCTACTAAAATATCTTATTGAGCTACATTGAACGTTCCAGCAGTGTCCGAACAAATACATTTTTTAAAAATTCTTTTTTTTTTCAAGAAAATAATCTCATATAAACACCCTGTCCTTAAATGGTGCTTCATTTTATTTATTATTCACCATCAGTGCCATAAAAAAAGCCCCTCTGCCCAGCCGTGGATCATTTCAAAAGAGACACTTTAATGTCAGCCAGATATTACATTGAGGGCTTCTTAATAACCCATTTGTGTTTGGTCTTATCCTCGGCTAAAGTGCACTCGCTCTCCGTTGTCTTTTTCCTGGGCTTGTCTCAAGCCTCCTGCATGCTACGGAAAACAGATGCTATCTCGGCTATATTACTTCTCAAAGCACTCATATCCTCTCCCATGTTATTTTCTTTGATCTGCTAGGCTTGCTGCTCTTACATTTTTTTCTCAACCCACCCTCCCCACCACCACCACCACTCCATCTTCTATCCTCTCTGCCAGAGTGCAGAGGCAAACCAGCCAGACTGGTTCACGGTGGCTGTGGACCTTTCAAATTCACCTCATCTGTTCTCTGTCATCGGAGGGCACGAGGGGCACGGTGTGTCGGATCTCTTAGAATCTCCGTTTAATGAGCCTGCACCATCGGAGGACAGAGTGTCAGCTTACATCCAGTTAAAGCAACAACTCCTAGAGTGGTAGGATTTATATGTTTTGTAAAAAACAAAAAAACAGCAACAGTTTGATGATGGATTATTAAAAAATAAGTCCAAAATCTTCTTTAGTTCCAGCACTTCATACTTGTCCAATCATAAAGAACATAACTGTTTTGTGTAACAAGAATAATTTTAGTTACAAGTTGCTTTGAGTTGATGGGAACTTTGCAGAAAGTTTGGTTGAAGATAAACTTTCACAAAAACAAGTTCCGGCTTTGGCCCATTAAAGCGGGTCATATCAGTACCTTATACTCATGCATTTGTCACAATACAATTTAGAAATAATGCCTAATCTCGCTTGTAAAGACTATACTTTTTTTTCATTTTGACATTTTTACCTTCAGAGAGCTGAGAGTGAAGAGAAAATAAACACAGGGCTCAACTTAAAGTAGAATGACATACATTAAAAGTTCCCAGGCAGTCGATCCAGAGTTATAGCCTCTAGTGTCCCAGGTTGGTTCTTGAAGCTGTTCCCACAAAAAACCAAAAAACATCCCTCCTTTTTCCACTTTTTTAACTCGAGTTTCTTTCAAGAAGTCAAACATCCAATTGAAGCATCGCTTGAGACAACTTTACATTGAACAGAAGTGTTTTTTTTCCCAGGTTTTGCAGTTACATTCAAACACATATACACAGTTTTTAGGCTTATTTGTCCACACGCACAGGTCATAAGCGGTAAAAAGAGAGTTAACTGAGGCCACTGAAGGCAGGCACAAGAGACCGGGGAATCTCTGACTTTCTTATGAGCAGCCAGGAGGGGGAAGCATCCCTCTTTGCAAGTGTGCTTAGAAGAAAAGGAAAGAAAAAGTAATTAAGCAAACAATTTACCAGGAATTGTGTGTCTGCTTATCCAATCTACCATACTCGCTTTTGCTCTAATACATACAGACAGAAAATGGAGGTGGGGGTGTGGGGTGCGGGGGGTGCAGATAGATTGTTTTTTGTCTCCTCAGAGTGACGGTAAATGACACACATGTTTCATTGCCCATTCATTTAACCTGCACTGTGCTTATGAAGAGAAAGGGATTGCAAAACAAATTACGTAGTGTCATTTAATTAGGAGTTTGGCTGTGAGCAATAATCCCGTTTTTTCTCATAACCTTTAACTACTTAATGGATTTGAGAAGCTATTACCTTTCAAGATTTCCGTTTTTAATTATTTGGAGTATTGTCACAGATATGAAATGTCAATCACACGCCGGGATTAATGCTGCGCTTTGTGACTGAATATTATTTACTTATGGGTTGAAGCTGGAGGAGCTTTCTCATCTGACAGGTTTGCAGACGCAACTGAACTTTGCAATATGCAAAATCCTCTCCGTGTCGTTTATGCTCCCATTTGCTAACAGCCTAATTCTAAATCCACAAGAGGCCATTATTTACTTAGATATTATAATTATGTTTATGATAACGGCAAGCCACGGTAAACCTTGTAGTAATATTAGAAGCGCTCTTATGTGAAACTTGGATTGGATTATAATAATGACTCAGTTTTAATATGTACAAACTCAATTTATAGCTTCCCTCCTTTGGCGTTTATACTGCAGGTGTGCGTGTGTTTAAAACATAATCCATGTGCTATGTGTGCATGTGTGTTTGGATAAGTCCTCTGCAGAGGAACTACCTCTCACCCTGATCACGTTTAAGGCAACGCTGTGAAAGTAGCAGAGAGAGTTTGTTTAGTTTCCCCTGGAGGACATCGCAGTTCTCTGCCAACAGACCAACCCACGTAGTGTGACGCTAGGCCTGACTGTGTATACAGATATCTTAAATACATGAGCCATCTGAGGTACCCTTGATTTTCTTCTTCTTCTTCTTTCTTTTTTTTTTGCCAGATACTCACAAGACCACAAGGGCATGTGTCCCGATCTTAAATCAGCACTCCTGCTGTGACAGCACGCTCCGTACCTGGACAAAGTGGATAATACGTGTCTATTTTGAATTTTTAAGTAGATCCAAACTAGATATATATATATTAGAAGCGCCCAATATAGCTTGTCTGGAAGTTGATAGTTTTACTCGTGCTAATGTCGAGGAGAATAAATGAAACACACCTCAAGCAGTTCAAATATTCATAGCTTTATTCAAATAGATGTTTTCACCCGGGTTTGACACGGCTCTTAGGCTGGCGTGTTGGCTCCTCAGACCCCCCATGGCATGGGGCATGTAATCATCCTGAAAGTCTCTCTGGGTGTCTGCACTCTCATAAAGCAGGAAAATGGATCGTGTGGCCCAGGAAGGGAAAATGAAAGAAAAGGAGAATGAAATTACAGACCTGGCTGACTGCACAAATCATGCATATCATGTTTTATGGCTTGCCAGAAGAATTCAACACCTGTGGATCATCGTAGCTATAATT
Organism: Oreochromis aureus; assembly: GCF_013358895.1. Classification (NCBI taxonomy): domain Eukaryota; kingdom Metazoa; phylum Chordata; class Actinopteri; order Cichliformes; family Cichlidae; genus Oreochromis; species Oreochromis aureus. Next base: position 13,250,169 of record NC_052950.1, read on the forward strand.
GTACATGAACGCACCGGGATGGAGGTGGGAGGAGAGAGTTGTGGTTTGCGTGTCGTTGAAAGTGTGAGCGAGAGTGCGCGCGCGTGTTCTTGTAGGTGTCTGTGTGCTCGAGAGTGTGGTTTTATTTTTTTTTTCTTTTGCTGGCATGACTGGGTTTTAGAGACAGAGGTAAGACGATAAAAGAAAGTTACTGGAAACGCCTGTTGTTCTTCCCCGGTATATCCTGGGTGAGCCACCCGCAGCCCACACGGTTCTCTCACAGAGGCTTCATTTACCAATGTAATTACCCTGTTTATTTACCCTACATGCTTTTGGTGGTAAAACGGGGCCAATTCATCAGATCAGGACAATTTGGCCCGGCTTTGGGCTTTTGCCATTTACTTTAATTAAATGAGGCAATCAGTGAATCATAAATCACAGCCGGTGTGACCACTAGCTCTGTTTGAACCCGGTCTTCCTCTTTAAAGCTGACACACCCCGCGCTAAAACTTAAATTAGACACAACTGCAGCCTCTGAAAGCTCCAGTGTGGATTGTAATTCTAGTTCATTATCACTCCTCCAGGTGCACGTGGGCTAACGCTGAAAATCTGTTTTTTTAACAATTATTATTATTATTATTATTTAGTCCTAACTGTGTTTTTTTTTTTTATCCTTTTCACAAGTTTTGACTCTTTCTTTAAAAGTTGCATGAAAGATGCATGAATAAAGGTGAAACCCCTGATCGAACAGTCCCCCCCCCACCTCCACCACCACCCTCTTCCTCTTCTCTCCCTCCCCTCTGCTGTGGATGCTGATGCTTGAGTCAAATTGATTACACCACTCCATCTGCATCATGACTGGCCTCCTCCTGTGTTTGCCGCCTCTGCCTACAGCACAGAGTTAGTGTACAATTACATATAGTTTAATATATCTGCCTGAGCACCTTTAAATAAGCATCACAAGTCCACAAGGTGATTTGTCTTCCAGCCCCATTACTCCATTGTACATCTTGATAGCCAGGGATCGCTCCTAGCTATGTTTAAGCATTAAATAGTGTATTATTATTTCACATAAATCAAGCTGAGTTGTGAGGGGGGTATTCATAAATTTTGCATTTCTCACAGACAGTATTTTAAAGCCCCTCTCTCTCTCTCTCGCTCTCTCCCCTTCTCCTCCCTGCCGCTCTGAATTTGGGAGACTAAAGCAATTCGGCTCCCTGCACTTGATAGTACATTAAAGATGGGCATATCAGCGAGGTATATTCAAAACAACATGTAATGCAGTTTAGATTAAGTTTGAGTTGCTTTACCACATTCATCATAGCACCGTTTCCATAATGAGCGCCCTTGCTTTTTTTGTCAGCGATGCAGCCCGACACATGCACCGATGCCATCAGAGAACACTGTATTGTTATTGTCATGAATAATGGGGGAAAACAGTAATAAAGCCCATTTATCATAATATTTTCCCAGTTAACCATGGCTACTGAATCTCTTATCTGTGCTCAGCGACGAAGGGATGAAACTCAATTTAAATGTGAGCATTTGCCGTCACTCTTTTCTCGCCAGGACGAGTTGCAGCCCACCCGAACACCCCCTTCCCACCGGCCTTTGGATATTAGACTGTTTGTGCAAGACGTCTACTGAGGAAATGACTTCACTCAGGAAGCTGGATGTCAGCTTTGCACACGAGCAGGAGAACTGCCAACGTTACAGTCAGGCCGACAACACGTTCTTTTCTCAGCTCGCGCTCGGGTTGAGTGTAAAGCCTACAAAAAGTGACAAAGGAGGAAATTGGACTCGCGGTTGTTTTGGTTACTCCAAGGACACCTTACACATTCGTTTCTATCTCCAGTCTCTGGCCTGGTTTTCTGATTGGTCCTGACATACCAGTCACAGACCGGTGTGAGGTGAAACTGTGTGTGTGTGTGTGTTAACATTACGAGAATTATATGGCAGCTTTGCCAAATCCCCCTAAAGATTACACCATTAAAAGGTGGAAGATTACACAGTCATGAATATTTACATCACTGTAAAATAGCTGTGATGCTTGATTATAATATTTATGCTTACAAAATTGTGATTACATTGGCAGAAACAATATCTGCATTTTTTTTACTTGCTCTGATGTCTGTGCTCATGCAAAAAAGATCCAGAAGACTTTATAAATGTATCTAAGAGAAAAAAACTACGTAAACCACCCCCCAAAACAAGATATGATGGCTGTCATGTTGTAAAATACATGGATAAAATTACCTGAATTATGCAGTGTTAGTGAAACTTCATGAGTCATACTCCTCGCATATTGGTTAGCTTAAATTGTTTAAATAATGCAAAAGTCTCATAAGTTTGACTTTTGTGATTCTATGCTCTTATTGCAACACTACACCACAATTAAAGCTAATTTTCCCTTTTAAAACATGCTTATCATTTTCTGTACCTAATAATTATATGACCCACTGGGCCCCTGGGGGGGCTTCACTGCTGCAACAAAGTCAGTAAAAAAAAAAAAAAAAAATCTTGTAAAAGTCAATGCAAATTGGAAACTGACTGGATGCCAGGACAGTAAGTTGAGGATTGGGTAGGGGGAGGAGGAGGGGGGCGAGGAGGGGAAAAAATGTCTTTGAACTAGTTTTTGCTTGCAGAAAATATCGCTCCTGGGTTGATATTCTTTCTGAAGTGTTTCATGGCAGCGAGAATTAAGAAATAAAGCGGAGAGCCAAATGATTCAGTGAAAAGATGGCACACACCCACAGGTATTCTGTTCACATGACATCACCATGCGTAAAATTGACAACTTCAAGTTTTTTATTATTGTGATTTTTAAAAAAAATACTTGGTTAGTTTATAAGAACCTCTTCTAAGGCAGAGCAAAGTTACTCAAGTCTTTGTCGGGTTTTTGTCAGTCAGGCAGTTTCATTAAACGCAACTTTACAAAAAGACCTATCAGGGCTTTTGTTCTCAATCGCATCACAGCCGCATGAAGGTACATGTGAACGAGAACTTTTTTTTTTCCTTCCTCCACCTCTTCCTTCATTCCTTGGAAGAACGTTTGCTCTGACCTTGACATGTGCAGGCTGGCTGGATGTTTTCCTCTCTTCTCAACTCGGCTCACGAACTGGAAACTTTGCTCCTGTCATCTCTCTCTTTTTCTTATGATCGCTCTGCTTTCTTTAGCTTACGCACGCAGGGAATAGACTGGCAACGGTACCTGGGAGGATAAATGCTCAGTTAAATTGAATAAACACGATCCAGACATGCGCCATTATGGCCTGTCTGTTGCGGACGACTCGCAGAGATCCCCCGATTCCATCAGTGAAGAAGGTGCAAAGATTAGATGTCAGCCGAGAGAGGCCACTGTCAGATAAAAGAGGATCCACGGCTCTCGCGATAAACGTCATTTTAATCCAACATCAGATAATCAGTGATTTTACTGAAATGGTTTCATAGCTTCCTTTGTTATCTTTTGATGATAGATAGCAGTATAGAGTGCATACGTTCATGCCAGTATTTCCTCTAATTTTTTTTGCACACACCCCTGCTGTTTGCTCGGTTCCTCTCAGTTTAGCAACGTATTTATCTCAAGGTTGAAGTGAAAATATACTCGTAATTTTCCATCTGTGTAAGTGTTTGTAAGTGTTCGATCGGTGTCTAATGCAGGACTTAAGAGGACCCACGCCCACGCGCCCCACCCTCCTAGTCACCATATATGTTTACGCGCCAGATGCTCTCTTGTCCTCTCGTGTTAAAACAAAATCGCCTGTCTATCATTTCACCATAGGTGTGCTGGGTGGGGCAGGATTCCAGTCTTTTGAAGCGAACTTGTCATGAGAAATCTGCATCGCCGGGACAGAGTGCAGTCACAGGCACAAGATTAATTGTTTGCGGTGCACCACTTCAAACGTTTTTTTCCAGACGCTCCATTATAATAAACTTTTGCACAGCTCATCATCACCTGTGTGCACACCTGCGGACGGGCACGCTCAGTGAAAATGTTCGTTGTTGTGAAAATACACCCACGTGTTCACATGCAGGAAGGCGAACATGCACACAAGGGTTCAAAGTCATCGAATATATATATGTGCATGTATATATTTACTTAAAATGTGTAGATGCATAAAATAACTGCATAAATGTATATTGACAACTGACACTCCTCTACAAACACACACACACACACACACAAAAGCATGCACGACTCCGGGCAGACTGCAGCAACACAACATTAAGCGGTTTTCTCTTCTCTGTTATCTCCAGCTTCCTTTTTGCCCTTTGGTTAAACATTCTCTTGGCATGCATGATCTCATTTAACTTTGATTTCCTCTTTTTCCAGGACGGCATCCTCGATGGTTCCAATTTCCAGCCCATTCCCCAATTTTCAACCCCAATGACAGACAACACACGCTCGAATGGGTGCTTTGCTAAAGAAGGGAATTGGTAAGTGATGATTTTAAATGCTGTTTAAGATAAAAAGAGGAGTTTTCAACAGATAAGAGTGTGCCTGGGTAGAGAGCAGGAAGCTCGGAGATACCAGTTAGAATGTACTGTTACAGTAGCCGCATACCACATGTGTGATTTATGGTGCTGGGCTTCAGATAGCGCTGCAGTAGAAAAGTAATTTTTTTCTTTTTTTGTCGTTTTCAATAAACTATTACTTAACATTAGATATAAAATATTTCTATAACAGTGTAGGAAAAAAATCTTTCATTTTTTTTGAAGTTGTGCTAAAACCAAAAGGGAATATGTAGATAATTAATTTTATTCTTGAAAAAATGCCTAAATTTAAAAGGCAAAACTCTCCAATCAGTGTAATTTGAAGGTGAACTGTTGAACTGACCTGACTGATTCTCAGTGGTGTAACAATAATTATGCATATTGCATTCTGGGCTGAAAATAAAAACAAACTGTTACACTTTTTCCTCTAATATATGCTTTGACTTCAGGCTTTGCATACATAATTTTTGTTTGCCACACTTGTTCAGAGTTTTATAAATGAAAACATAATTATAGCAAATTTTATGTTTTCTTTAAACAATAAAGTTCTTCTGATTATTTTGTTACTATCGCAAAATAACTTAAAAACCTTTCCCTTGAGAAAATTTGTAAAATTAAAAATAATACAATTCAATTTCTGCATCTAATAAGTTACAAGGATGGATCCCCAAACAATGACAATATTTATTGAATTTGTTCCTCTCCAGTGTGGACAATGTGTCCAGCATGAAGTGCTTTTTTTGTTTTTTCCTCTTGGTTGAAAAGAGCAGCTCATTGTAGAGCTTTAAGTGGTTTGTGTAATCCCCTATAACCTATACCATGAAGCCACAGGATTGTGAAAATCTGTTTTCAGCACATTTTGAGTAGGAGCGAACCTGGGAATTCTCTCTCTCTCTCCCTCTCTCCCCAACTCTGTCATGAAACAGAGCACCCCATTTCCATATCAATCGGATTAGTTCCAAGACCAGGCAAGTAGGAGTAATGTAAGTAACCGTACAAATTTAAATATAGGACATCAAAAACATTGTTAGGCATTCATTTATTTTTGAGGCAGCCCTGGCTCTCTGTTTCCCTCTGTGAAGATGAGATGAAAATGTATCTCCTTAAATTTATTTTCATTTTATTTTGAAAGGCGCTCAGCACCATAGTATTTTTTTTTTTTTTGCCGTTTCATGTGCACCGTGGCACCCCGCAGTTTTTCTGTGCTTAACCTCTTTTGTGAAATGAATATGTCATATCGAGCAATCCACTTGTTCAGAATGCAACGCCGAAGCGGTTTCAGGTGGGCAGCGTTCACGTTCACGCGGGAACGGACGCTAACAGTCGTGGGCCGTGGACTCCTGTGGTATTTCAAGTCACGGTTAAACATTTAATTCATAATGGACTTACACACGTACATTTTCACATTTAATTATTTTTTCATACTGTAGATAAAATAAAATATGTTTAACTTTGTGAGTGTTTTTATTACTGGGATTACAGGTAGGTTGGTTTCAATAATATTGCAACAGCAGTGAAAAAGTATAAAATCAAACATGATCTAATGACGTCATAAATCGTAAATGCTGCACTTTTAATTTTGGTGTTTTTAATTTTCAAATCAAATAATTCCATTGAACTTGTTGAGGAGTTTCTACAAACAACACTGTTAGCTGTGTGTGTGTGTATTATTCCAGATTACAAATTATCACCTTTTTAACTGCACATAAAATAAAATCTCTGGCTCAGAACTAATAAAAGGAGAACATTTGTTTGGAGCACTTGCTCTGAGTGGGAGGAATTGGGAGGTCATCGTGTGTGTGAGAGAGTACCGGAGAGATTATTCAGCAGTCCGTGCTGCTGACTGATCAGACGGCCCAGAAACTCCCTGTCCGGATGTGGAGATAGATAGATGGATGCCTGCCTGTGCTTCCTCAGCCCTTTATAACTTAGCCCGTCTCTCTCTGTAATTGAAAAACTAGCTAGGCTGTTTTGTCTTGGGATTTGTCCCTTTATAATGCAGCTTCAAAACAGGAAAACCAATAGTGGGAATAGACCCCCAAATGTAATTAATTTTGTTGGGAGCTGTGGGGGGGTAAAGAGGGGCTATGGGTGGGGTGGTGGTGGGGGTATTATTGCGGGAGGAAGAATTCTAATCAGTTGCAGATTCCTTCCTGTTTGGTTAGCGTGACCGTGGCCAATTACCAGTGAACTCTGTGTTACAGTTTCACTTCCTGTGCTACCCAAAGAATGGGCTGAGGACGCTGATGCAGAACCGTGGAGGACAGAGCGAGGGAGTGCAAGAGAGAGACGAGATAGCAGGGAAAAGACAAAACAAAACACATGAAGCCGAGACAGCAGGAAAATAAACAGAAGAGAGGAGGGGGAAGAGAAAGAAAAGGAATGGGGTGGAGGGGAAATCTCCGGCCAGATCTTAGGTGCACATACGTCCTTTATCCACCTAATATAGGACATGACATGTGGTTTCCAAAGGAAATGAAAGGATTTTGGACCTGATTTCTGGAGCTGTTCTCAGGTAAAGGCTGCAACTGCAGAGCAACAGACTTGAACTCAAGGCACAAATGCAATAACGCATAACTCAATCACTGCAGCGATGTTATCGAAAGACACAATTTGGCTTCGCTGTTTTCCCCTAAATGGAATCAAACCACAAGACTGAACAACTGAATGACAATTGGCTGAGACCCACCTGAATTTGCATAAAGTGTCCTTATTCTTTTTGTTTTTTTATTTTGTTTAGCATGCAGAAGTAACTTAATAAGCTATGGTACTTCCTGGGAAATTCACCATACCTATTAACCCATATACCGCTTTTGGCCAGGCCAGCTGTTTACACCATATTACAACAACATGCCTTAAATATCAGTCATTGCAGGACTTGAGCCTTTTTTCTTGTTTTTGTTGCGTGAATGCTCGCTCGCTTCCACCTCAGCAGGTCGGCAAAAACATGAGATTTTGGTGGGAAGCTAGACTCCGTGCCACCACAGAGATTTCCAGTGACAATCGCTAACAAGCTCCACTGCCAAATTGGTTCCCTTTGGCTTGATTCCACTCCTTAATTCTCTCCTCCCTTACCCCCGATTTCTCCTCCAGAGGGGTCTAGGCTCATAGTTTCCCATCTGTAATAGTTTTTGTGGCATATTACTCTCCCCAATCTACTCCTATAATTCGCTTTTGATGGCACAGTTTAGTTGTAGTTAGAGGAGCCGTGCACTCTGGAGACAGCATTGGCAGTGGGAAATTAATTGATAAATCCTGTTGTGATCTGATCGGCAGCGCCACCGTAATGCACGTCCTCTATTTATCTTTTTTTTTTATGTTGTAATGGTGGAAAATGTAAAGACAGGCACATTTAATTGCTTAAATATAGCATCAGTTGCAGATTGCTACAAAGTTTATTTGTAAGGTAGACAATATATCTTACAGATTAGACAGAGGTAATTGCCATTTCAACAGTGTCAGTGATGACACTGCAGATAAATTCAAATAAAAAACAAACATGCCGGGAGTGATAAGAACAAATTTCTTTTTCTGGTAAAATTCGAGATATCTGTTTTATATTACACCACAGATGACATGACATTTATTACCATTTCCAGCACAGTTGAAAACATCTCAAGGGGCCCGGTACTGTAGCGGTTACAAGTGGAATAAACTGCTTAGAAGATGTTCAAGGGATGATGCACATAACTGGCAATATGAATGTGAATTCCCTGAGAAGCTTATTTCTGCACACACATACACACACGCACAGAGTGAACAACATGAGAAATGGGCGAAGAGCCATAGTATTCAGTGCAAACTGGAGGGCCCAAGTCGCTAAACTAATCCTAGTACCATAGGATCCCACTTTCAGCCCTGTCTTTTGCTGCAGCTGCCTGGGATCATTTCACAAACACGAGGTATTCCTGGAAGAATTGATTCTGTTAGATAGTACATTGATCACACACATCGCCTGCGGACAGAAGATGGCTTTACAAGCAATAATACGGGAGACAATTATATTATTTTAGTGAAATAAGACAGAGTACAAGCAGCGAGTGCCAATAGCCCAGGCAGGGGGAGGGAGGCACAGGCGGGCCCCCTCTGCGCCTGCCTCGGTGTGTTTGTGCTCCATCCTCAAGTGGCACGGTAATCCACTAAACTTTCCTCCACCCGCTTCCCTCAATGCAATCAGGATGCGAAGGCTCACCAGTGATTGCGTTCATTTGTAAAAGCATCCAAGCCAAAATTGAACCCCAAGGCTGATAAACTATAAAGATGCTGATCAGATCGCAGCTAAGGAGTCCACACTTGAGGGCACGAGGTGTCAGGGCTGGAGCCAAAAGAGCAATGACTCTGTATACCTCACTCAGAGCGAAGCGACTGCCCCGGAATACAAACAAGAGGGGAGAAAACACATAAAGACGACAACAAACTGCGATAGGATTTTTCATCCTGCAGCATCTCCCAGAAGAGGAGGATTTTTAGATGTTGTTTTTTTTCACCCCCCCCTCCCTTCTTCTTCTTTATGGACTCAGTTGGTAAATGCATTTATTGCTCAGGCTTAAGCAAATGTACTTTATTGATGAATTCTGTGCGAATTTCATAATGCATCTCATGAAAAGCAGAAGCCCAAAAGAGATCTTGCAAAGGGAGCTCATATGTTTTCAGCCCTGCAATAGTAAGTTGGAATGAGAGCAATACATAACTATTCAAGTCCGGCCTATTTTGTCTTCCGCCGCTTTGCCCTGTTGTCACCGCACGCACTTGAAGAGTTACTGAAACTTTTCATCTGTTAGTTATTTCTCACAGCTATTGCCCTGTGTCTTTACTTTAAACACACATCTTCCCCCGCTAAAGCACAAAGACTGAGGACAGACAGGGGAGGGGAAAAAAACCAAAAAAGAAAGGCAGGATTTGAGGATCTCCATCCTCGTGGCCCCAGTGCGTTAAATGTCAAAGAGCAGTCAGCGGGAGAGACTGATTCCAGGAGGCGATGTGAATGGGACGATTGAAGACCTGCCTTGATTGACAGCTCTTCCTCTCTCGCTCTGCCCCGAGGGTGATTGACAATGTGGTTCATCTCACATTTTGTGACTGAGCTAATCCAGTAAATTCCTACCAGACGCAGCACAACTCAGCAGAGACCTGCCGCTCCTTTCCCAGGTGGAGCTTTCATTTTATCTCTCGCTCTCTCCCCAAAATAAATATGTTTTTCCATCTGTGGCACTCCAAACAAATTGGGGAGGGGTATGGTTGGGGTTGGGGGGGACTATAATTAAGTGTAAGTACATAATTAAGCGAGTTTAGAAAAGTGCTAGTTTTCTATGAATTAAAATGTAGACTAATTACATGTGGGAATTAGCCTGCTGTTGTGCTAGTGATTAATATTGTCATAGGTTACTGTCTCAATATGCTGCCAGTCAGAAATGGGATCACCTCACTGGAACGATTGATCTCTTGCCAAGTTCAATAATTAATTGACTCAACAATCACTGACATGCAACTATCTCACACGTCGTCTCCTATGCCCACAAGGTGCGTCGCTCATCCTCTTGACCTTGCACCTGTATTTTGACGCGCGCCTCTTCCCAGAAAGTCGCTTCCGCCGCACTGCAGCTGGCTTTTCAAAGGCGAAAGGAGACACGAGTGCAACATAAATAAAGAGGAACAATGAACTTAGAAGACCTTCGACCTTGTTTTCGGGTGTGTGCGCGCACCGTTGCCAATCGAGCCCTAGAGTTGTTGCAGTTTGGTTTTTTTCTTTTTTGGGAGGCCTTCTTGACAGCCGCGACCCACATTAATGCAGCAGCTCTGTAAGGAGAGAAATGGGGGAAATACAGTATTTGATGGTTTCATTAATCATCAATCCTAAATTATCACTAAAGTGAGGGTGTGCGTTTAAGAATGATTAATTGCAGAGTGAGGCTAATCAAGCAGTGAATTACCTGCCTGCTCTTTTTGCAGGAGGTTGGTGTTAACCTCAAATGCAAAGCAAAACGGTGTCATGGAAAATTAGATAGAGATACTAATCGGTAAAGGCCCTTTGTTTAAAAAAAAAAAAGACACACATTGTGACGTCATGTAAAAACGACTCTCCAAAATATACAGGAAGAACGCTCCTCCTACTGTTCTGAAAACCATACGCTAATACTGATAATAATGCTTTTAAAATGTAACTCTCAGTTCTATGAATCAAAAATGTTGATCTGTGAAATCTTTGTAAATGACGAGGCTGAGAAAATGTTAATTACTAAGGACAGCATTAACATCAATAATTCTCTGTCTTGGTACAGGTGGCTCCTGTGATCTGCCCGAGCAGAGCCCAGACAATACCCCAGTGTGTACAGATCAGGTGTTTAACTTATAAGCATGATGAAAGCCTCGGCAACCAGTTGTGACAATGGCAAAGTGAGATAATAGCCCGCCAAGATGAGCCGAGAATGACTTGTACAAGCATCAAACTTTCACGGTGCATTGCACACTCTGAATGGTATGCTTTTGAAGTCAGAGACTCTCAGGGGTGTGTCAGACGTTGTCTGGTCCACCTCAGCGTGTCGGGTTATTAGGCCACTGCTTTGGCTCACACTAAGGCGCTTTCTGATAAGGTTTAGTATTCATGACATTCGAACGCGTGCGATGTGACCAGATCCTTGAGAAAGGAATAAGTATTGCATTAAAATATACCCCGTAATTTGACTCATGCTTCAGAGCCAGTGCTCATTTGGAGGCAAATATTTTGTTCACATACACAAATGAGCCCTCCTAATTGCACGATTTTATGCACAATTCAAATTCAAATCATTCCTTCTTGACACAGCCAATACATCTGTCACGCGGCTCCTCATTTTTTTGTTGAATAATTAAAAAAAGAAATAGAGAAACATACTAATGAGGGAACCTTACTTGAGGGCTTTGACGCTCCACTGACTATCATATTAATGTATTCCTGTGTGAATTAAACGCATCATCAAACACCTAAGTTCCCTCCATATTTTCCTCTGAAGACAAGGGCTGGACACCGGTGTCTACCTTGCCCTCTGCAAAAATGAAGGGCATTCTTCATTAATACATCTCTTGTGATTACTTGTTAATAGCCATGTACTAAAAAGGCCTCCTGCTCAAATTGACAAAAACGCTGGGAATTTAGCTTTTTATGACAATGACATTGTTTCGGTCAATGATTAAGTCATTAAGATATGTTAAAGTCAATTTAAAGTGATATGTAGATTTAATATACCTTGCTGCCTTTGTCTTTCCCGGCTCTCTATAAATGTTGTATGCATACAGAAACCTCCTTTGCTGTTAAGAAAAAATAGATATCTTGAACTGTGACAGCTGCAGACATGTTTCAGGCATGACAAAAGATAGATGATTCTTCTAATGACCTTCCCTATGAATTTCCTTACAAAGATCACAGGAGTTGTCTAATAATGTGCCGCAAACACAGTTTTTCCATCCTATAGTTTAACTTATTAGATTGCTTAAAACAGGCAAGCTATCCAATCCTGTGCCAATCCAAATATTTTTTCCAGACAGCTTTTGAGGCGGTCTTCTGATGTGGCTCTGTGTAAGCAACCAGGCACGCCAGATCAGTGTGGAACCGTTGGTTTAAGACATTTTTATTTCCATTTTCTTAGGTCTCGGCACCAAAACAGCTTTCTTAATGGTTTGGCTTAAAATGCACCTTTCTGCATGTTAACCACACTTCCCCTTTTCTCACCAGGATGATGAGTCATAATCCATCCACCCCTCCATTCTCTTTCACTTATCTCTATAAGGGTCACAGGGACATATAATCCATTGTCTGAAAATGAGTGACCAAAGGAAAGCAAAACATTCCAACATATTGGAAGAGAATACTTTTACACAAACACACTAGTTCTATGGAAGCCTGCTGTGTTTTATCACCAGCTGTTACAGCAACAGTGTGATTTCTTTGTCTTTTTTCTCTTCCTTTCTTCAGTATACCTTTGCACACCTCCCTAAATCTCCCTCCTTCCATTTATCCCATCATCCCGGCCTACTCACCGCAGACTTACAGTTAGCAGAAATCCTTCCTCTCGGTTTCTGACAGCTTAAACTGGCTCATTAAGGCAAATTGGGGAATAGCAGAGTAAACTGAGCTTGCACTTATTTTAATGACCGCTTTGTAACAGAGCAAACATGCCAGCTCATGCTCCATGTAATGGCTTGTCCATACCGAAGACATATATTAGAATTAATTATCATAATAGACCATTTGTGCTTAACTACTAAATGGGTCAGTTCTTGTGGATTGTACCGCAAGACTTTAGAGAGATAAGTTAAGCTGTGGGAAAAAAAGGTGGAAAAACGAGTGGAAAAAAATCAGATTCTAATAATTACACTGGCTCCAAAACAAAGGCACAAAAAGTACAAAGCACACAGTTAAGGTGGGACTAAAATGTTGGTTTGAATATTTTGAATAGAATTGCCCATAGCCGTTAGAGAGCAAAGCAGGCAATGTGTGATTGATCACGTCCCACGGGGGCGACAGCCAGCATGCCATTTATACACAACAAACGGCGTTGGCTACACTAAACTAAGCTCACACAACCTATGCAGATAGCACAGTCTTTCATTTTAACATGTGCATGCTAAACCTGGCTGATAAACGATTTGCCTAGCAGCACTTCCGTCCATATTTTATCACGGCAGACAATGCTCGGTGGCGTTGCCAGACTTGGTGTATATCCAGTATTTAGGCAAAAAAGCTTCTCCTCAACCTCTCAACAGCTTGGCACCCATAATTAACTTCCACAGGACTGATGGGAGCTTAGTCAGAGGCAACAGGAAGAGAATAAAATATAACACAACAGCTCAGAATAGAAGAAAACAAGAGAAAGAGAGCATATAGACTCACACTGATAACACTACATTTGACAGACACAAGTCTGGGTCAGTGATGGTTGAGAGCATCTTTTTCCTCACTGTGCAGATAACCTCCATCATCCAGCAAGTTCCTGTTAAGGGTAGAAATGGCTGAAAGGATTAATGAATGTTTATACTTGAAGCTCTGTAGCTGCTAAACGCATTAAAAACCTTTAAGCTGTTGCATGCCGAGAACATTTTAAGCTAGTATTCTCAAATTCGCCAATAAGTATGAGCAGGGTGGAGTGTTAACTTTTCTATCCAGAGGCAAGAGTCTGGCAAATCTGGAGTTCCAGTATTTTAAAGTACTTTTTTTATTTAATGAAACAAATTTCTTATATTAAAATTTGAAATAACAGAAAATAGAAACACACAGTTTCTTGAACCAGTGTGTTCTCACACTAAAAACTATAAACTCTTGTAAAATCCACATACATGCGTCTACATACATCTGATTTCTCAGCTTTGGCTTTTTCTCAACGCAGTGTCAACCAGACAGATTACAGGATAGATCCTGCATGTGCTTTTTGTTAAAGGGGCTCATTAATAGCTGGATATGACCTCTGACCATCCCTTTAAATCATTAGCCGGTCAACTGGTGGTTTCTGTTTACCATGCTCATTGGAGAGCGGCGTGTTAGTCGAGGTGGTTAGGTGAGGGTATTTTGATGTTGATGTGCATCAGCTCATATCTGCTTAAATGAGAAAATATTGCACTTGATAAATAATAAAATTCGGTCCAGTATATCTCATTACTGATATTTCAGTCCCACATAGAAATAATAAAACAAGCAGTCTTTGTATATTAATGTATTTATTGTAGTTAGACTGTGTGGATGTCAGATTGATCGGGGAAGCTTTATATTAAAAAAAAAATATGATAGCAAAAAATTAAAAGCATTTGGATTAAGAAATAAGAGTTACAAATGTAAGCGCATTCATCACATCTGTGTCCATTTGTCTCTATGTGTGTATATAAATGAGATAGGAGGGTAGCTCCCATTCAGTAACCTATCACTCGAATCTAGCTGTGGGGCACAAAGTCCATTTGTCACGTCCCACTTTTGTTATCGCGCTGCTCTTCAGAGAAAACAAACAACAAAAGTGCACAAAAGACCTCCACAGAAAAACGCTGCCTCATCCAATGAGAGGTTTGCATTAGATACGAAGGGGAGTGCAGGGGAAGTGAAGCTCTGCAGAGAAGGCAGGGGAGGGGGGAGATGTGTGATTAAATGCGTGTGTGTTTGACTGTCACTCTGAGCGGGTGCACGGCATGTGTTTGTGAGCTTTCATAATGCGCGGGTGTGTATGTGTACGTTCGGCACTGTGTGGAGGTGTGCAAGGGATGTCTGTTAGGAGGGTACCCGGAGCCTTGCCATAGCGCCTGGTGCCTAAATCATGTGTACAAGCTGTTTCCAATAAACTGTTAAATTTGATAAAGAGGTCTGGTATTATATTACAAAGCCCACGGGGCACTCGGACCTCTGCTATCATGAATACATTTTGCCTGATAATAATGCTGTGACTTCAGTCGCTGCCACAGGAAAAACTGCTGCCCTCCTGGAAAATCAAGTTGCGAGGCAGGGTGACACCTGTATAAATGGACAGGTGATGAGATTATAATATATTTATGCTTTCTCGGTTAGTGTTAAGGGACTTCTACAAGTGAGCTTGAGTAACACAAGTGACTAGAGGGGGTGACTGGGTGTGCCACAGGGGTAAATCCTCTCACCTCACAGATCAGGACTTTTATTCATGAGGGGAAAACTGCAGAGATATACAGTGGCATTTGGTTATAAGTCACTGTGGTTTTTTTGAGGCATGCATGATACTAAAGACCATTTGAGTTTAGAGGATTTACAGCTTAGAGGAATCCTTTTTCTTCCCTATAAGAAAAAATAATCACAAAATGAAAACTACTGTCATTTAAATAAAAAACCCAGTAGTCAAAATTGCACTAATTTGGGTCATTATGGAGATATTTTACCATAATTTATGATATACATATGTTTTCATGGTTGTGTCTAGATACTTGTAGGTATTCTTTTATTAATTTCTTACTTTTGGTTTCAGGTTATTCTTTCAAAGTAAAGCAAAATAAAATAAAACTTTGTTTGAAGTTGATCTAATATTGTTATATTTAGACACTTGGTGAATAAACTGTCATAAGATGTGAGAATGTGATAAAACGTTTTATCAGAGACAAAGTGTGAGTTTTCGGACACTTGAGCCTAACATTAGCTAGCATAACATTAGCTTATAACTAGCTGTTGTTGTTTAGCCGGCTTATTGCCAGCCTTATCAATACAGGAGGGTCGCATGTCTAATCTGCTGCTGCTTGTGACAATATTCGGAATAAATAAGCATGTTTTTGAGTGTTGTCTCTTTCCTTTGTGTTTTTACTTTTTTGGTGAAAGGGACCCCTTCAAAGATAATAAAACCTAGGCATGAGCCTTCATATCTTGAGTCTGAAGGTGCAGGCACAAATTAATATTTGCCTCCACGGTACACAAGTGCCTTCAAGTTTTCTTTCCCTCTGGCTTTGGTGGTCTCTAGCCATATATGTAAAACGCAGAACATCAATGTTCATCTTGCTACTATATTCAAGATAGTGAGGCAACATGGTGGCTTCCACAAACAAGCGCCCGCTCTTATTTATTTTTAATTGATTAATTCAAAGTTTAAAATAATGCATCAATTTGTAATTTTTATATTATTATATTCCTTTTTTTCCAATAAAGAAACCAAAAAATTGCTGACTGTACCTTTAAGTGTTTTAGTTTAAACCAGAAAACTGATTGAAAGTCAAACCAATCTGATGATGCCTTAAACATACATTGTTTTTAATGCCCAGTAGGGAAAGGCTGAATAATATGGAAGTCTGTGGGAAAATGAGGAACCTTCTTACATGATTTATGACCTCAGAAAACATTTATTTAATTGGGTCATGTTCTTAATGACTATTTTTAAGTTGCAAGTTTGTACGTTTTAAATAGCATAAGACTGATTTTGTAAACTAATCCTGTTTATAGTAAAACAGACAATAAAAAGGGGGATATGGTTTGGTGTGTGGCGACCTGTTGCTAGCTCATTAACTTGAAGTGTCCTGACTCAGTTTAGCTTTTGTTTTAGTTAAATAAAAGCATGTAACCAAGTAACACTACTGATACTATTAAAATAAACATGTTTCACAAGGTAAAAGCTTAAATATTTAAAATGTTTTGACCCAGCAATTCTTCACAAATAACTGACTTAACAGAAATACTTTAAAAAACAAACTTTTCACATTTTCAACATGCACCAAAAGAACAACAACAAAAAAGATCCTGTGATCTTAGGATTTTAGAATTCCTTACTGTGTCACAGCAGTCTTACTTGGTATTCCCGACTGCACCAGTCTGCCCCATATCTCTGGTCTCCATACAGTATCTAGGTAGCTAAGAAGGTAGGCAGGTGATGAATGTTCAGTAATTGTAAGAGTTCAGTGGTAAAAAGATTCAAATCCATGACAGTGAGAAATGGAAGAGAGCCCCCGGGGGAAATTTCAGGCTGTGAGGAAGTGCATCCAACCTGTCTAAATAACAGATCACACCTCAACTTGGTCACTTGCTCAGAACGTGGGCTCTGATATTAGAAATGTGCCTTTATTGCAAATGAGGGCTGCTGTGCAACTCAGTGTAGCGCCTTGTTTTTCTTATATAAAAAAAAAAGTATTAAAGGTGTTACATGCATACTTTTGGCATATTGACATTAAGCAAATAAAATGTTAACAGTTAAAAACAAAAAAAGAAGGTCAGAAGCACAGGGATACGTCTCATCACTATTCTCCAGTTTTCCCACTGCGGCTTTGAGAGGTTTGAGATTTGCTCAGTGTGCAGCATTTGCATAATGATATGACAAATGAATTGTGGAATAGGTGTCGTGTGTTTGGGTGGGTGCATTTGTGATTCTGCATGCACAAAGCGACGAGAGCTTGTGTAACGTGCGCATAAATCTGCAACCTTGTTACATGTGTGCAGTTGTCTGTCTGCGCTTGTGCATGATCATAGGTCTACTCAGAATGCTCCACAGATTACTGCTCTCCATTTCAGCTGCACAAGCCAAACTAAATACTAGTTAAACACAATAAACTAACCACATGTGTTTAAATTCAACCGGTAATATTAATAATCTGCAGCGTACTTAAGACAGTTTTAAACAACATCCTGCTAGGTTCAAGAGAAACGCTCCAGTCATTACCAGTGGATGTCAGATTTGGCCAGACTGCCTCTGAATCTGACTTTTATGACTCACCGTTAAAGTCCAAATGAAATGCAACAAAGGAAGAATTTTGTTTGGCAGGAACTGAAATTAATAACTGAGGTTCTTTTTTATGACTGATTATGACTGAGCTGTGATTATTTCCAGCATTGTAATCAAGGATTTTGTAAGATCAGAGGAAATATTTATGCGTGCATTTTTTCCTGTGCTCATCACTGCAGAATGCGTTCTTTTACATATGTGCATGTACACAAAACAGTTTTTCTCTGCAGGGCTCACGATGCAGCCGTCCATGTTTCAGCCACAGCACCACTTAACCAACCGAACCTCAGTGCCGAAGCTATCATGCCTTATCCCATCCAGTATGAGATGCGATATAGCAGATTTAAGGCTAAACAATCGGGCAGTTGTTTTTTGATAACAGTGCCCGAACACATTAACCGCTAATGATAGCAGTAGCGACACTATCTTAATTTAGCACGAATGGACAAAGGAACAAAAGCCTTGTGTTATCAACAAGTGGCTGTCACTAACTTTTACAGCATTCCCATGTCTTATTTAATGAGTTTTCACCGATGTTGTGCGATACTGTAGATATTCTGACAATGAAAAATGAAGGCTCATGATAAATACCTTCAGTGGGTATGGTACTTCCAACAAAGTTTTATAACTTCATCATCAAGGATGCCGCCTTGGTTGCAGTTACATTTCATAAATCATCAATGATACATACACAGAACAGTGCCTGCGGGTATTTCCCAAAGCGTAAGGATAAAACTTTTTGCTAATAATATGGAAAGACTTCATCACTTAGTCACAGCAAAACTGCATAAGACATCAAATTGACAGGAGGAAGATGGTTGGCGCTAAAGTGTAATCAGTGTTGTCGATACGGCACGTGTGCGCAACATCCTCCCCAGAAAGGACGCCGATCTTTAAAGTGGACAGACAGTACAAAGATAAAAACCTACAAACCTCTTGTATGTTGCCTAGAGATATTGTCCATGTACAACAAGTTTACAATAAACCAACAGTCCAAGTTTAACTCAGTGGTCACAGTCAAAATATAATAAAGAAAAGACCAGGGGCCGTCTGCTTCACTGGAAGTGGGGCTTGTAAAGAGCTGACCTTAGCAAACAACAACAAATGAGCGCTCTGTTGACTTCCTCTGTAGACATACAAACCGGATAACTGGTCTTAACGGGACAATCACTGGGCCCTCGCATTATTAATGACATTATTACTGCATAGCGACAGAGTGAGGGAGAGAAAGAGGGGGAGGCGGTTCAAAAAAAAAGAAAGGAGCGTAAAATGAGGAAAGCTAAAAAATGAGGCAGACAGAGGAAGGTTTTAGAACGAAATAAGATGGATTGACATCACCACCTTTGGAGGATTGTGGAAAGGACGCTGTCTCTCTCCTTTTTGGGTGGCTAGACCCTCCCTCACAGTTAATTGGAGTCCTCGGCTCGATCCCACCATCCCGTACTCTAGTGGCGCCCCCCAAGGTGCAGGGAATTACCGTGTCTACCTCCCCTCCTCTATATTTAGGCCATTTAAGGTTGCACGGTTTTAAAAGGGAAAGTCAAAAGATGCCATTCTTTATGAATGTCTGAGGATATGAATAGGGTCGCAGCTCCTCTCCCTCCATCCCCTTAGGAGTTCACCTTTTCAAATATAACGAATGCCTCAATTAAAATCCCTTTCAAACTCCATGCTTATTTTTCGATAACAATTGTCCGCCGCTTCCCTTTAGTCCCCCGCTCTCTCTCTCCCCCCTCTCTTTTTTTCCCTCTTTCTGAGGAGGGGTGATGTAACGGGCAGACGATGGCTACGCGTGCAAAGAAATGAAACAAGGGAGGAAGAAAGAGACAAAGATAAAGCAGAGAAAAGGAAACACAGGGAGAGAGATAGCTTGAAAAAGGGAGGTGTGTGTGTGTGTGTGTGTGTGTGTGTGTGTGTGTGTGTGTGTGTGTGTGTAGAGTGGGAGAGGGAGCAAGTGCATGACGGAGGGATGAATGTACTGTAGGGCCTAGAATGATGTGAGCCAGTAGATGGCAGGGTAAGAACAGTAATATGGCTAGTTCCACTCTGTCTCTCTGTAGCCAAACAGCAGGTCAGTGGGGAGTCCTAATCTCTCACACACACACACACACACACACACACACACACACACACACACACACACACACACACACACACACACACACAATGCAAGCTTGCTCAAAATGGAAGCAATAGTCAGAGGTATATCTTTTCCAACAAGTGCATTTAAAGACACTTCTGCACATAACCTGTCTGCACGGTATTCCTAATGTTTACACACATTTTCTTGCATGAGCACAAAAAGATTCGAGTACGCAAGCAAACCCTGATTCATGTCGGCAAGTAGAAGAAAAAGAAGAAGAAGAAACTTTAGCTGTAACTTTTGCAGGATATGTTTGTTTATGGTAGCATTCCCCGCAAGACTGTCTGAAAATAGTTACCGTAGTTACACGTGTCATGTTTTAAAAAAGACGCTGACGTTTCCTGAGTTGTTTTGTCCTGATAAGTAATTTGGAAAAACTCCCAACATTTTTTTTTGTCTTTTTCTTTGAGCTTTGTTGTCAGAAATGTTTGCATGTGGCGTGCCTTATGCAAGTTAAAACTAATAGTTACAAGACAGTTTGTCGCCATTTGAGGCTCAAAGGGAAATGAAACTAATGCTGAATAATAATGTGTTCTTAGGGCGCCATTAGCATCGCAACAGTGAAATGCATTAGGGCTGTATGGAAGATGGCTGGCTTTAATAAAAGACCACTTAAAGACAGCAAACAACAGCAAACAAGCAAATCTAAAAAACGTGGGCCCGCTCGCTCACTTAAAACCCGTAGACTCTATCTGCATTCGAAGGGTACGGTGGTGGAGATTAACTGCCTGGTGTTGTTTAACTTGGCTGTGTTCGATTAAACTGTAGGGAGGAAAACCAAAGGCAGGCTTTTTCCATTCAGTAATATTGACTAATTAATAATTATGACAGTTCCCCTTCTATAGCTTTTTGGTTACATGCTGATTTGTGGCCATGATCACAACCACCCATTTTTTCTTAATGAAAACATGCACAACAGTTGAGTTTACTGCATCTTAAAAGCCTGCGAATACACGCAGCTAAATTAGACTTGAGCAAATGATGGTTTACTGCGCAGGCTACAACTACAACGCAGAACATGTAAAACTGGTTCTGTCACAGTCAGAAACTAACAAGCGGGCTTGTTTTTGGAGTTGAGTGTGGTTTCCATCAAGAGCTCCAGCTGTTTCACATAGAACGACATGGAGAGGCTCAAAGCTATCTGCGCCTTTGCTAAGAGGCAGAATATATATTTGAGCACTCGCCCTCTCTTTGTCTACGTCCCTTTCTCTTGCCTCCGCTATCTGTTTACGCCGGTCTCACCCTCTCTCTTTCTTCGCCAGTCTAAACCAATAATCTGCGATATCTTTATCTTGAGAGTCACGGTAATATCATATAGCACGCAGACATCCCCACTTGCCTTTTGGGCTTTTTTCCCCCCTGCCTTTGACTCTGACTGGATACTCATCGTCAGGAGCGTCTCTTGACAATTTCCAAAATGCGATGTAATGGTTTGTTTATGATTATTTTCTGTAGAATTTGTCCCATTTGTACTGACTGATGTTTATAGAAGAGCACACTGGTAAATTGGATGGCGAAATCCCCCGGTGAACGTGTCCCTTACACATCCAGTGCAACCTCAGTGAATAAATCTCTCAGACTCCAATAAAATATGTTATTTCTTCCCGATGAATCATACAACGTGGCCGCCGTTCATTTCTGACCATGCTGCGCTGGCTGCAGGCTCTGATATTTTTCAGAGAGAGCGTAAGATATATAGAGTAGGACAGTGGCTGTTAAAGTCTGTTAGGGAATACACATCATCAACTAATCTATAACAGAAAATGATTTTCTAACTGATTTGGAAGGTTGACCGCTAAAGTTGTGCCGCCTTTAATATATTGAATCCCACGATGTGTTTGCTTCCTTTTTCAACAATTTACTCCATACTTTTTAATATTGCATTTTTCCCACGCACTTCATTTCATCCGCACTTTTAATTTATGACTTTTTAAGTTGCACCACCCTTTCTTTGGAAAATGTGTTGTTATCTAATGATTATAAAGAAGCATCTGAACCTGTCACAGTCTGTATTCTTGTCTGTGCATCCACACCTGTGTTTACTGCTCCTCTATTGTTACAGTACCCCCCTCCCCCCACATCCCTTTTTATTTGCCCTCCGTCGACATCACTCACCTTTCTTTCCTACGAATCCCTACTACTGTCGGCCTAATATTATCCTCCTAAAACGCAAACAGCATTTTACCTCGCTGCTTTTCACCTTGTCAGGCCACAATGTAGCAGGCAAGTCGAGGCAGACCTCTATTTAAAGATAGTGAAAATGTTTGGGTGGCTCAACCCTTTCAAATTAAATGGATGGCATCCCAGGGAGGCCTATCAAAAATGATTAAAAAGGGTGGAAGACAGCGAGTGTGTGAAGTGTCAAGACGAGTCGGCACAGGCTGGTCGACCTGCACCGAGAGCCAGGAAGCTTATTAGCATTTCAGCGCATAGCAACCTGCCTAGCCCAAAGCGATGATCTTAACACGGTCTGTCCAAAATCTCACCGCAGCCCCACTCTTCACCCCCGCCCCGCCTCTCTCTTCTCGTTGCCTTTCCTCCTGCATGTGCAGAAAACATTCACGTCAAGTCGGTTGTTCACTCAAGTCAGGAATGTTTCTGTGTGTTAATGTCAAATTGGAGCCGGGGCCTGACACAGAGTGTTTGTATACAATACTTGGAAAAGTTTAATGCCATCCAAATACTGTGCGGAGGTGTGTGTATGCGTGTGTGGGAGGGGGATTCCTATCAGTCCGTTGCATCAAATTGGAGTGTGGAATAGATTAAAGCTTCGGTTTGCAACTTTTTCTGAGGTAGAAATTGAATTTGACTCCGACTCATTAAAGCGCTTAGATTCCCGTCACGTTGCTGGACCCAGCAGAAGTGTCAGTTTCTTTTAGTAATACCAGCGTATTTCTCCGCTTTCCAAACCAATATGTTTAAGGCAAACTTAAAGTGCCGCTGTCAGCTTTTACCTAAATGTGGACGTTCAATTTTTGCGATTTTCTAACTCACGGTGCTTCTGTCTGAAGCATAAGTGTAAGTTTCAGCTCGATCTGATGCTGCTGTTTTAGTTCAGTTAGTATTTCAGCCTTTCGAGTGCTGTGGGCTAAAACCACTATCTGGACAAAGAAAAAAAGAGTGGCACTGTCTTTCATTTTTAATATCTGTCATACCCCCTTTTCTCATCTCACCATCTTTGTCTGAGTCTATTGACTTCACTGCTCAGAAAGGAAAAGAAAAAAAGAAATAAATTGGTGCCCCAACCTCTATTCCCAGGCACTGGTATGTATATAACTAGAGTGTATGAACATGCTTCCTTCTCAAACATCCTTCTAACTGGTTGTTATTATACACATACCAATTGAGTACAGCGATTACTGTAATCAAGGAAAATAGTAATGTTCCAGTCAAATAACAAGGATCATACCAAAAATGTAAGGCTTAAAGACAATCTTTACGCCACTATTGAGTCCCCACATGACTCGAAAACAAGCTCAGAAATATAAGCAACCGGAGCAAAGTCTTGCAAAGTGGCTTCTTCCTTCCCCCCCTTACTTGTTTCCTATCCCCTTTGTCTTATCCCACAGCAAGAGCAACGCATCACAACTGGACCTGAATGCCGAATCAGTCACCGCGGTGCGCCTTGTTTCGATATCAAGCATTTCATATGACTTTATCGACTCTGCGTTTTTATGCTCTTCTTCATCCTGACAGTATAAAGAATGGGCTGACGACATTCTCCCAAGATTGGAGGCCATTTTGTGGCTGAGCTCTGAGCTCAGCAACGTGACTAATGGGAAGCCCTGGAGGACTTTCGGCGGTATCACTCAAAAGCAAAGTTTGAAACAGCGAGGCGGAGAGTTGTGTTTACAGATGCACTTTGGCAGCAGATATTTTGCAATTTTTGAAACGCCTATTTCGGCCGCAGACGAGGCTCAAGTTTTGATTGGTGTAAAAATAAACCAAAAATGAAATTATAATTAAACTGTCAAAACCTGCGCTCGCATACAGGAGGTATCCTTTTG
The DNA here is from genome assembly GCF_013358895.1 of Oreochromis aureus. Classification (NCBI taxonomy): domain Eukaryota; kingdom Metazoa; phylum Chordata; class Actinopteri; order Cichliformes; family Cichlidae; genus Oreochromis; species Oreochromis aureus. The sequence continues at coordinate 13,273,967 of NC_052950.1, forward strand.
TCCCCAGACTAGCTTGTCTCACTAAAGCGACCTTGGGAGGGGGAGCCTGCCTGTCTACCTTATAGCTCCCAGCTCTCCAAAAGCCCCCACAGAGCATCTCAATGTCTCAAATTAAAGATAAGGTCTGCCTACTCTGTGTACAGTAGCTACCCTACCTTTGGCATGTGGTCGTTGCTAATTACTTTGAGCTGTTAAGGGAGACATATCTGGGGAGACAGGCAGGAGGGAGAGACCTACAAACCCAGTTTAAAAGAAGAATCTGATTTTCCTGTTGCTCCCGATGGCTTTGTTTGACCTGTTGGGTATGCATTGTTCTCTTTTGGACACGTCTGCGTTGGGTTATACCTGTTGTTTTCATGGGAGTTGAGTGAAATCCTGCAGCTGTGCGGAGGCTTGCTTGCAGCAGCGTCTCAGATATTGCATCGCAAATAAATACACGAGACACCGTGG